>NC_053389.1:15835790-16146948 GCF_905171765.1 Bufo bufo
GTGAATAGAGAAATTTAGAAATTTCTGCTAATTTATTTGAATTTTGCATGCACTCAGTATTCAGACCTTTGCTTTGACATTTGACAGTTATCTTTGAGGCTTCTCGTTTCTCTGGAACCTCTTTGAGATGTTTTTAGACCTTGATTGGAGTTGCCATAATTTTCGGGGGAGGAAGAAGGGGAAGATAAATAAACCCAAGGTAATGAAAATAATTCCATTACTCTTGGGTCCTCCTTATATAGTTTAGTCGTACTTAATTGACTATTAATGGTCTAATGTGACAGATTATCAAATGTACTTAGATGGAGTGACAAGACATACAGTTAACACTAATGACATTATAAGTGACCTCAAATAGGAGGTCCTAAAGAAAACAAGAGAAAGAGATCTGTTCATTGAGGCCCAGTGGATCCACCATTTTAAGACGGTGAATCCACTGTGCCTCCTTACATAGAATCCTTTTATCCCAATCCCCACCTCTAGGAGACTTACGAATTACTTCAATTTCTTGAAATTTCAGCTTATAGTCTCCCTCATGATATTCCGAGGCATGGCGTGAGATGGGTTTGTCATGCTGATGGTTAATGTCCCCAATATTATCTCCCACCCATCACCTCAGCTCCCGCTTAGTCTTTCCAACCTAATTCAGGGGGCATTCACAGGTACATAAATAGATCACACCCTGGGTCTTGCAATTCGCAAAATCACACATTTGATAGGTCCTATTTGTCGATACGCTTCTAAAGGTCTTTGATGCAGATACAGTCATTGCCACATTTGAAGGTCCCAGGTGGTTTACGATGTAGCCAGGTCCCTTTTTTTTGTGGTTGACTTTAGTGGCTATGCACCAGTCTGTCCCTGATGGATCTACCTCTTCTGTGAGTCACAAGAGGCTGTGGAGGGATGAGATCATTTAAATTGGGGTCAGACAAGAGTATTCCCCAATATCGTGTATCACTGAGGGCAAGGACCTAAAACGTAACTTATTTATAATAAAAATAAAATTACAACTTGGATAAAGCATCCTAATTGGTGCATAGAAAGCTATCAACGGTAAACGAAGGGTGGTAAAAGGCAGCTACAGAGTTTATGGCAAAAAAATTGGGCAGAGTTGTAACCAACATACAGAAACAACATTAGTCACAGTCCCTTAGCATTCATACTATGCAACAGTGCAAGGACTAATATTACATGCACCATATATTCATAAAATGCTGAGTTTGAAACAGAGGGGTTATAAACAAACCAATCAATGAGACCATAATCACAATTGCTTGACAGTCATACTGTGACACAATGCATGGGCTGATATTACCTGCATCACTGCGTCCTGTGTTGTTTCCATTAGATACTATGTGGGATCATACAAACCAAGCCGCTTGAGGTGCGAGTAGAATTAATACAAACTCTCAATCTGCCAACTGTGTGACCAGAGATGTGTTCCTGGGGCCAGATGATAGCTCCATTATACCTGGGAAGTGTCTAATTTAAAAATGGGGGCAAGGAGGGCGTGGGCTTCACATGCAATCTCCCAATTTGCTGGCTACCTGATCACTCAAGCCATCTGCTACAGGATAGGCAGGGTGAGTAATGAGAAACACACCCACAGTCTCCAACATGCCTCCAAACAATATATGTTCCAAGCCTCCTTCTCCTCCCCCTTTTCCACATGAGAAGGAGGCTTGGAACACATACCGCTGCAGGTTATGTCGCCTACTGGCACCTGAGGAAGGTGTTTCACTTGTGCGTGTAGCTGGCACAGATCGACCACGTCCTCTCTCTGCAACAGGAGCTCCACCTGCAGCACCACGACAAGCGCCACGTCCCTTATTTTACACTCTCCTCAATCTTTGCGTTCACCAACCAAACTAACAGATGGTTTATGTCAGGCGACAATGTAACCGCCAATAGTCAACAATTAAGTTCACTGACAGTAAGGCAGTGCTGGTGTCATAAAGAGGAAAAATTTCTTGAGGTCACACAACAGTGTAACAGGCGAATTGTATGCAATTACTTCACGGTCACAAAAAAATCGAATTTGTCAACCAACAAAGTAACTGCAGTATTGGTTTTGTTGGACTGTCAGAAATGCAGCGCAGGCCGCAAATGTACTATCTAGCACAAAAAGTGTGCTTTTTTCTACCAACAATGTAACAGCAGTATTTAACAATTATATTTCACTATCAGATTTGCAGTGCAGGCCGCAAAGGTACTTTATGGGGAAAAAAAGATTTTTTCACCCACAATTAAACAGATGGATTTAACTGATTTTCTTTCACTATCAAAATGCAGTGCAGGGCACAAATGTACTTTTTAGCAAACAAATAAATAAATTTGTCCCCCAGAATCTAACAGATGGATTTACTGAATTGATTACACTCACATATGCAGCACAGGGGTACTTTACAGAAAAAAAATTGAATATGTCATCCCCTGGGTCCCTGAACTCACAGACGGATTCCCTATATTATTTTCCCTTCCCCTGGCACATATGCATTGCAGGTGCACTTAAAAATGGGTATATGTCGCCCACTGAACTAAAAGAACAGGATTAAATTATTGTCCCTGGCACATAGGCTGTGCTGGTACACTGCACTTACACAAAATGGCCACCAACGTCCACCTAACTAACAGACGGATACAACTTATTTTTCTGTGTCACTGGGCTCAGGGCAGGGTATAAAAATGTTGCACTGCACCCGCAAAAAAAAATAATAGATAGCCGAGTTAACAAGCACTTCTGATATGAGATTCGGTCCTATTCTCTCCCTCACAGCAGCAGCATCTTCTCTCTACACTAATCAGAGCAGAGTGACGTGCAGCGCTACGTGACTGCAGCTTATATAGAGGCTGGGTCACATGCTGCACTGGCCAATCACAGCCATGCCATTAGTAGGTATGGCTGTGATGGCTTCTAAGGTCCCACGAGTTAAACGCTTGTTGATTGGCTGCCGTGCAGCCTTTCAAAAAGCGTTGTTAAATCGCCGAACACCGAACTCGAATCCGAAAAAATCATAAAATTCGGTATGAACTCGAACTTTACAGTTCGGGTTCGCTCAGCCCTCATTACAGTACATTGCATACATAAATTTTCAACAATATGGGCAGAACACTCCCTGTCTGGCATAATGTATTATGACACTATCTATTTAACTACTGCAATGCAGAAATAACACATAAACAGGAAAACGGAATCCTAGCTAGTCTGAGACTAAAACTATAATGTCAGTTATAGGTCTAAGATCAATTCTGGCGGTCCTATTTTTTATAATCTTGACCTCCACCTTTCTTGCCATCTCTGCCTGGTAGTGCATTGACAACAAGTCCTACGGGCCACTCATTCCTGCCCTCTTGGCTGTTCTTGAACAGAACAACATAACCCACTTTCACATTTGGGCAATCCTCAGTGCATTTCCTACGGCGCTGCAAAGTTGACAGATACTCTCTCCTCCATCTTTTCCAAAAGGTGTCTGCCAAGCATTGCACTTGCTTCCATTGCTTTGCATGAACTTGTGTTGTAATTATGTTTCCAGATGGAGCAGACAAAGAGTTCACCTTTTGAGTCAACAACATTGCTGGGGTAAGGACCATAGGTGTATCTGAGTCTGAAGATACAGGAACTATAGGCCTGGCATTCATAATAGGTGTAACCTCTGCCATAAAGGTGCTTTATGTCTCATGGGTCAAGTGAGAAGGGTTAGTTTGTAGTAACAGCATCGAAGATTTGCCTGGCTATACCTATAAGTCTTTCCCAGACACCACCCCTGTATGAGGAGTGTGGAAGATTAAAGACCCATGTACATCCTCCACACATTGTGAGTCGCTGGCACAAATGTTAAGTTCCTTGCAAGCTCCCACAAAGTTTGTTCCTCTGTCAGAACGGAACAGTTTTGCTGGGCCACGAATCGAGAAGAATCTCCTCAAGGCATTAATAAGGCTTGACGTTGACATGGCTTCAGTTAGCTCTATGTGTACAGCTCAGGTGGACAAACAAGTGAAAAGGACTGCCCATCGTTTGCTGTCTGCGCTGCCTCCTCTAGTGCGACGGGTTAAAACAGACCACGGACCAAATACATCTAAGCCCACATTGGTGAAAGGTGGTTGAGCAATTACTCTGTCCTCTGGTAGCTTTGCCATCTTTTGACTTTGTAATCTCCCTCGCAGCTTGCGACAGATGACACATTTGTGCATAACTGCCGATACCAAGCATTTGCCACCAAGAATCCAGAAACCTGTGAATCTAATTGCACCCTCTGTGATGTGGCGCCCCTGATGAACTACTTGTTTATGATAGTACCTAACAAGCAATGTAGCAATGTTGTGATCATGAGGTATAATGACAGGCTGTTTCTCTTCCTCTGAAAGTTCAGCAAGAGACAAACGTCCACCTACTCTCAACAACCCATTTTTGTCTACAAAGGGGCTAAGCTTCCTAAGACGGCTTTGTTTTGGGAATGTCTTTTGTTTTATGACACAGTCAATTTCCTTCTGGAAATGTTTGTTTTGAACAGAAGAAATTATAACAGACTTGCCTGTGCAAGTTCTTCTAGATTGACCTGTTCATGGAAACTTTCCCACCTTCTGACCTGATGGCTATTGGTTTCCCTCCAGAAGGTTTTAGTGACGTGTATGATTCTGGCTAGGGTCTTAACTAATATCTTCCAGCAAGAAAATCTCTCAAAGCAATGTGAATGAAGTGCAGCTTCAGAAGCTTTGGTACTGAAGCTTGTAATTTCCAATCTAATTTCAGGGTCAGCTTCGGGCTCTATGAGTGGATAAACACTAGCAGTGTCTGTATCCTCACAGTGTGGTTGGTACAGAAAGGATGGGCCTGAGAACAATATAGGATTGCAGGATTGCTGCTTGAGTAGGTCTAGTGGCAAAATCTTCAGGTTTTTTCTCTGTAGATACATAGAACCACTGATCTGGGTGTGTAGACTGCCTGATTCTATTCACTCTGTTGGAGACATACAGTCAGAATCTCCTTGTGGTGTTGCAAATGTAGCCTAGGACAGTCTTGCTATCAGTGAAGAATTTTACAGCATCAAAGTCAGTGTCTAGTTCATAAGTGATTAGCTCAGCCATTTTGACTGCAAGTACGGCAGCACACAACTCTAAACGAGGAATCGTGTGGGCTGGTTTAGGGCTTAATTTGGACTTTCCTATAACAAATCCAACATGGCCCACATTATCTGCATCAATTACTTTCAAGTAATCTACTGCACCTATCGCTGTGGTGGATGCGCCTGAGAAAATGCACAGTTCTTTCTCCTGCAAGCTGATGATAGAGATACGGGCACATAGCATCTGTCTATCTTTAGGTGCTTCAACGCTTGCAAGGATTCTGTCCATTGAACCCACTCACTTAGTCTCACTTGTGGAAGCAATGCATCCCATTCACTTTTCCCAGGGGACAGTTCCCGAACTAAGGCCTTACCTTTTATTGTCACAGGTGATACAAACCCTAGGGCAGGCGGGGCCAACCTGCGACTCTCCAGCTGTTGTAAAACTACAACTCCCACCATGCCCTGCTGTAGGCTGCTAGCTGTAGGCAGTCTGGGCATGCTGGGAGTTGTAGTTTTACAACAGCTGGAGAGCCTCAGGTTCAGCTATTTACGGTGGATAGAATTCCTAACGGGCTTTTCCTCTGAGGAAACTCGGAAAACAAAACTATCTGTTTCTAGATCCCAACTTAGGCCTAGGCTTTTCTGCAGGGGAAGGGTGTCTGTACCTAGCCAAATATTTTTAAGGTCCTTAGCTCTGTCTGCTACAGGGAAGGCTTCCATTACTCTTTGGCTGTTGGAAGCGATTTTATGAAGATGCAGATTGGATTCTGACAGCATTTGCTTTGCTTTACTGAAAATGGAAATTGCATCTTCAGGTGTGCTAGCAGAAGTGAGTCCATCATCTACATATAAATGCCTCAATACAAAGTGTTTGGAGAGGGCCTGTTGCCAAATACGTGCACTTTCATTCTGTACTCAACAATTTCTTTGTCTATGTCATTGTCTTTGTACCAGAGAAAACGTAGAAAGTCTCTGTGGTCTTCTCTGGCAAGAAAACAATAAAACATTTGTTGCACATCTGCTGTGAAAGCAATGGGTTCTATTCTGAAGCACATAAGGACACCTAGCAAAGTATTGTCATTTAAAGAAACTCCTTCATACTCTGCACTGGAATCAAAAACTATTCTGATTTGTTTAGGTTTGTGTGGATAGTAAACACCAAACATTGGTAGATACCAGTGTTCCCTATCTGTCTCAAGTGGTCCTGCAACTTCAGCATGATTGTCGTCTAGCATCCTTTTAATGAATTCAGTGAAATCTCTTTTTGCTTCTGTCTGTTTCTGTAGTGTTTTGCTGAGTGAATACAAACTCTTCATGGCTTGCTCCCTGTTACAAGACAAAACACGTCTAGGTGTGCGAAAGGGGAGAGGGGCCACCCAACTGTGATTGTCATCTTGATAGGCCTCTCTATTCATAATCTGCAAGAAGGTCTGATCCTCTATAGAGAGGGCCTGTTTGTCATCATCTTTAGTTTTCTGGAACACTGTAATTCCTAAATTGTCTATCTCAATGTTGGAATTTACTTCTTCTTTGCCATATAGTGTAGAAGAGTCCCAGTGTTGTGTTGACCTGCCAAAGCTTTCGTTGACAATGAAGCTGTTGTGACAGGGACTGAGAAGAGATGT
Source organism: Bufo bufo (assembly GCF_905171765.1). NCBI lineage: Eukaryota > Metazoa > Chordata > Amphibia > Anura > Bufonidae > Bufo > Bufo bufo. Next base: position 15,842,482 of record NC_053389.1, read on the forward strand.
GCGTCCATTTGTTAACACAGATGTCTTTAAAGTGTTAATGTCAGGCTGGTGCATTTTCCCCAGGCACACTTCTGCTACAATGACCCATTCCAAGTCCAGTCTCTGTGCATAGGGGGCATTGTAAGGTCCATTGATTTGCTGGCGCACCCTGTGTACCTGAAGAATGTCTCTTCCAAGAAGTAGAAGGATAGAAACATCTGGCTCAACAGCTGTGATAAGGTGATCAATTAAGCGGAGGGGAGGGTGATGATGGGCTACTTCTGGAGAGGGAATCTCAGTTTTGTCGTCAGGTATCATGCCACACTCTATTAGGGTAGGAAGTGGGAACTGCACTTTCTTATTGAAGGATTCAATAGTAAAGTCAGTAACTCTTCTCCCTGTGGTTTCAATTGTCCCCGAACATGTCCTTAGAGTGTATGGAACTGCACTTGCCTTAAGGTTAAAGATGTCAAAGCCGTGATGAGCGGCATAGGTAATATTCAAATTTGCAATATTTTGTGAATTTTTGGCCAAATATTCACCATAAATTAGCAAATTCGAGAATTCGTGATCTCCAGTCATTGTTTACTTGATTGCGAAAATTGGCAATGTAATATAGTTGCGATAAATTTGTGATAAATTTGCGATTAGAATATTCAACATTATTTGAAAATACGAATATATATCACTATATTCTAAATATTAGCGAACTCTCAAAGTGGCTATATTCGCGATTAAAATTCACGATTCGAATATTCACGCTCAACACTATATTAAAGAAGTCTGACTTTGCAAGGGATCTGTTGCTCTGTTCATCTAGCACTGCATACATTTACACTGCCCTTTCTCTCTTGCCAGTGGAATACACAGTCACTAAACAGATTTTAGAGCATGATCGTGCACTCTTGCCCTTGTCCACATGCAATTAGACATTACTGAAGAAAGTAGGGTTTCTTGTTGCCCCCTGCCCTGATCTTTCATGGGTTCTACAGTCTCTATAGGTGCAGGGGTGCAAAGCTGCAATATGTCTCTCACTGCCACATTCTGTACATTCTACTGGTATTTTACAGTGAGGCCGGACGAAGCGGCACGCTTCAAGGGAGGCCGGCATGAGGGGTTTTGTGAGCAAGGGTCAGGCAAGGTAAGGGTTAAGTGGAAGCGTGCAGGGAAAGGGGGGAGGAGCTAGGAAGGGGCGAGGAGCGGCAGGCTGAAGTAGTGGTGAGGCAGGATAGCGCCCGCCATTTTAGGAAGCAGAGAGCCAGCATCTAGCATCTGAAGTGCAGCATCGCATACTGCAATGGCAGAAGCAGTGGAGGCGATGCTGCGGCGATTGAGGGAAGCGGCGGACACCAGGGGCAGTGACTGGCTGGAGCAGCAGGTGACCGCATTGCTAGGGGGGGCGGAGGTGGGCACGTCTAGCCCTAATCCAGCAGCTACACGGCCGCGGCGGGTACGGCCGCCGGCGCGCCTGAGCCCCGATTTACCCCCCCGGGTCCGGCGCCGTGTCAGGAGCCCCACAAGGGACCCTCCACGCCGGGAGCATTCCAGGGCTCCTGCGGCCTCCCGGCGTGGGAGGAATCCATATGTCCGGCGGTACCCTCCAGAGGCTGTGGGGCCTTCCCCTCAGCCCATCGTGGCAGCAGCAGGGGAGTCAGGACCTGGTTCTGCAGGATCCCCTCCTGTTCCCAGGAGTCGGAGGCCTGCTCAGCGAGGGAGAGGTAGTGGCAGCAGAGGCAGCAGCGGGGCTGCGCGGTCGGCCAGGGCGGCCCGGCGCAGGCCCTTACAGGATGAGCCCCTTTCAATGGCACACGAGGCTGCGCCTGTAGGTGCCAGGGACGGGCGCAGGCCTTGCCAAGATGAGCTTCTTACAGAGGAGGAGGACGAGGCTGTTCTGGCCGGCTCCCCGCCCCAGAGCAGGCCTCTTGGGCATGAAGACAGGCGCGCAGATGCTTATGTGGAGGACAGGGAGTTGCGCAGGCCATTTCCTGAGGGCGGACAGTTCGCTACTGGTCCTGACACCGTTGAGGACAGAGGGCGTCCCGGAGCCATCCCTAAGGCACCCAGCAGTGATCCGGCTGGGGTGCTGCCGGCGAACAGCGCAAGTACCCATAAAAGGAACGTCGTGGATCCAGGAGTCGTCCGTCAGGAATCAGGACCTGCGGCTGCCGGGTTCACAGCACCCGGGCAGCTAGGTGAGACATCACTGGGAACACTCTTATCTTTATTTAATGTGGCGCCTGAGGCGGGTGGGAGCAATAGTGCTATTATCGGTGGTTTGGGGCGCTTGCTGTGTGGTTTAGCGGGGATTAGTCAGGATAGGGGGGCAATGGGGGCTACCCCCTTAGCAGCGTGGGGGTTGGGGACAGAAAATAGCAATGTACCGGCGAACGCTAGCAATAGTAATGTAGCAGTGGCCAATAGCACAGGTGTAGCCGAATCAGTGTCAGTGCAGACGCAGGCGGGAGGTGATGAGGATAGGCCCAGATTAGATGATGCCGCAAAAGGGGAGGTGTATGTCTGCTTTGAGGGTCCCCTGGGAGCGCATTTGAAAACGGAGGTTCGTGAGAAAATTTGGAAGGGAGAGTATATAGAAATTTTTTCGCTGCTTCCGTTGGAACGTTTCAACCTTGATGTGGTAAAGAAGGACGGAGTAAGGAAGGAGGAGGATGATAAACGTCGTTATCGCCTCATCCCCAGGTCATTTAGTAATTGGCTGCAGGCCTTTGCTATTTTGGCGAGTGTAATTGGGGAGAAGAGTCCGGAATGCTGTTCCCCTTTATTTTGCTATTTAGATGCTATTGGGGAAGCCTATAGAGTGTATGGGGGTTCCGGGTGGTTACGGTATGACGAACAGTTTCGTCAGAGGAAAGCGGTCCGTCCTAATATGAGATGGGACCATAAGGACATTGCGTTATGGATGAGGGTGACAGCGCCAGGCAGGAGTGGTCAGTCCTTTCGGAGTGAGTCAGGGGTTGGGGTACAGCAAGGTACAGGGACGCCCCCAGTTGGAAGAGGATACTGCTTCCTTTTCAATGAGGGAAATTGCAAATTCGGCCAAAAATGCAAATTTAGGCATGAATGTTCCGTGTGTGGCGGGGGCCATGGGGCTAGCAGATGTTTTAGAGGGGGTAGACAGAGGGGTGGGGATAGTTTTGCAAAAGGGGCAGACCCCAGTGCGAGTGGAAAGGATGGTGGGGCATCTAAATAGATATCCGAACCAGGAGTTAGCTGAATTTTTGTGTTTGGGGTTTAAGTTCGGTTTTCATATACCTTCATACCCGTTACCAGTCATAGAGAAGCGGAAGAATTTGCGTTCGGCATTGCAGTTCCCGGACATAGTGACAGCAAAGTTAGCTAAAGAGGTTTCCCTAGGGAGGATGGATGGTCCGTTTGTTAAATCACCCATCAGTAACTTGCGAGTTTCCCCTTTGGGTTTGATCCCTAAGAAGGAGCCTAACAAATTTAGGCTCATCCACCATTTATCATTCCCTAAGGATGCGTCGGTCAATGAGGGCATTGACCCGGAACTTTGTTCTGTGGTTTATGCCTCCTTTGATGTGGCTGTGGAATGGGTAAGGAAGCTGGGTCCGGGTACCCTGTTGGCAAAATGTGACATTGAAGCGGCATTTCGGTTGTTGCCAGTTCACCCGGATAGTTTGTATTTACTGGGTTGTTTTTGGAATGGCGCTTATTTTGTGGATAGGTGTTTGCCAATGGGCTGTTCAATATCGTGTGCATATTTTGAGCGTTTCAGTTCTTTTCTGGAGTGGGTGGTGGTTCAGGAATCAGGTTGTCACTCTGTCATTCATTATTTGGATGATTTCCTGTGTTTGGGGCCGGGGGGATCTAGGGTTTGTTCGTTGTTGTTATCCACATTGCAGTCTGTTTTTGAGTGTTTTGGAGTCCCTTTAGCGGTGGATAAAACGGTGGGGCCGGCTACTGAACTAAGCTTTTTGGGTATTGTCATCGATACACTGCGGATGGAGTGTAGGCTACCAGTAGAAAAAGTGTCAGATTTAAGAACAGAGGTGGCGGCGGCATTGACAGCAAAAAAGGGTTCGCCTGCGGGACCTGCAGTCTTTGTTGGGCAAATTAAATTTTGCATGCAGAATCCTCCCAATGGGCCGCATTTTTAGTAGGAGATTGGCTTCGGCGACAGGAGGTGTGGTGTCTCCCCACCATTTTATTAGGCTAGGCAGGGAGTTGAAAGTGGATTTGAAGGTTTGGGATTCCTTTTTACAGCAGTTTAATGGCAGAGCATTAGTTATGGGGGGGGTGGTTGATGCGTTTGATTTCGAATTGTTCACGGATGCTGCGGGTGGAGTGGGTTTTGGGGCGTACTGTGAAGGGCAGTGGTGTGCGGGTCAGTGGCCTGAGTCCTGGGTACTAAAAGGTTGGGTAAAAAACGTGGCATTGCTGGAACTATTCCCCATTGTGTTGGCAGTCACGCTCTGGGGGGAGAAGTTTCGGCACAAGAAAGTCCGTTTCCACTGTGACAACTTGGGAGTTGTGCAAGCCATCAATAGTGTAACGGCTTCTTCCCCCCCGGTTATTTGCCTGTTGCAGCAGTTGGTTCTCCGGTGCTTGTCCCTTAATGCTTGGGTGTTTGCGGTGCATGTGCCTGGTTCTTCTAACTGTATAGCTGACGCACTTTCTCGTTTTCAGTGGGAGCGGTTTCGCCAGCTGGCCCCGGATGCGAGTCAGGTCGGATTGGTGTGTCCAGAGTCGTTGTGGGAGATCCTGGAGGTACCGTAGCTGCTCTGTTGCAGGCATCATTGAGTGAAGGCACGTGGAGGACATATGATAGGGCTTGGAGTAGGTGGCAGCAGTGGTGTAAGGACCTAGGGGTCGAGGTACTGGACGGGGAAATTCCGTTGTTACTTTTCATTGGCCACGTGAAGGATCAAGGTTGGTCGGTTGCCAAGATCAATGGTTGCATGGCGGGCTTGGCTTTCGGATTCAAGTTGCGGAATTCCCCGGACATTACTAAGTCCTTTTTGGTCCGACAAATTTTGAAGGGTTATAGAAGGTTTCAGCGCGTAAAAGATTCCCGCCTACCGGTGTCTTTTTCATTATTGTTACAGTTAGGGGAGCAGGCAGCTGGAGTGTGTCGCTCGGCTTGGGAGGTGAGCTTATTTAGACTAGCCTTTGCTCTGGCTTTTTTCGGGGCCTTTCGTTTAGGGGAGTTAGTGTGTGCAAGTGTGCGGCGGGAAGGGGGTCTGAGGTGTGAGGATGTAACGCTATATGACGACAGGGTGGTGATTTCTCTGAGATTTTCAAAGACGGATCAGGAGGGGAGGGGTCATTTAGTCTCATTGTTTGAGGTGCCGGGATGTCTCTTGTGTCCAGTACGGTGTTTGCGGGATTTTCAAGGAAGGGCAGGGGTTGCGGCAGGCCCGATTCTCAGACACAAGGATGGCTCCTTTTTATCGCGATTTCAATTTATAGCGGTATTCAAAAAATGTTTGCGTAATCTGGGAATGGACTCTGGCAAGTTTACGGGTCATTCCTTCAGGATAGGTGCTGCCACGGAGGCTGCTCGCTTAGGGGTGCGAGATGAAGTGATTAAGCGTATTGGGAGGTGGGAGTCAGAACGTTTTCGGCTGTATGTGCGTTTAGGGGCAGTTTAAGGCTGTGTCTAACCATGTTTGTCTTGTTCTTTTTTCAGGTGATGCCCCGTTGTTAGTATGGATCCTGGGCCATTCGTTCGTGTTCTGGGGGGCATTGCGAGCGGATGTTCGGCAGAATGGGCGGCAGTTGGGGTTTGATCGGGGGATGGCCATAGTAAGATGGATCGGACGTAGAGGTATGGTGTGGGGTAGTGTTTTGCAGGAGGTTCATCGGCAAGCCAGGTTAGATAGAGTCCCAGATGTCTTGGTGTTGCATGTTGGGGGAAATGACCTAGGGGTCCGACCTTGCAGAGAGTTGATCAGGGATATCCGTTTTGATTTTTTGCGTTTGTGGTCCCTCTTCCCGTCAGTTGTCACTGTGTGGTCGGACATTGTCCCCAGGAAGGTCTGGAGGGAGGCGAGATCGGTGGAAAGGTTGAATAAGGCTAGGATTAAGCTGAACAGGGTGATTGGGCGGTTCTGTGCCAAACATGGGGCGGTGGTGGTGAGGCACCCCGAGTTGGAAGCAGGAACAGGAGGCTTTTGGAGACAGGATGGAGTCCACCTCAATGCGGTGGGCATTGATTTGTGGTCACTGGACTTGCAGGGAGGTATTGAAACAGCCCTCCGGGTGTGGCGGAACGCGCGAGCTTAAGGGCTGTCAAGCTGCGCGTTGTTGGCGGGGGGATGTCATAGAAGCTGGGGCTACTGGATGGTAACGGTGAATGAGAGGGCCTCAATGGTGGGGCTGGACTCTCAGAGTTGGGGCACCTGGTTGGCTTGGTATGGCGTCCGTCAGTTGGTGTCCCCGAGCTTGTGGTACGCGGCTGGGGGCAAGATGGAATTGCCGTGGTGGTTTGTGGTCGTTTAAGGTGCAGTTAGGCGGCTTCTAGGACCTCCCTCGTCAGTTAGACATGTATATATAGTTATATATATATGTCATTGTTATATCAAGTGTTATGTTTATTCATGTTATTTATATTATTTAATAAAAGACGGCTGCTGTGGCCGATTTAATCCAAACAGTGGCTGTGTGTGGTTATTGGGAGAGAAAAGGGGAGGGTTAGTTAGCTAAATGATGGGGTAGTGGACCCGAGCGTAGCCAATAACCCTACTCAAGTGAGGCCGGACGAAGCGGCACGCTTCAAGGGAGGCCGGCATGAGGGGTTTTGTGAGCAAGGGTCAGGCAAGGTAAGGGTTAAGTGGAAGCGTGCAGGGAAAGGGGGGAGGAGCTAGGAAGGGGCGGGGAGCGGCAGGCTGAAGTAGTGGTGAGGCAGGATAGCGCCCGCCATTTTAGGAAGCAGAGAGCCAGCATCTCCCTCCCTCCCTCCCTTAGTGTTTACTTGGATGTTTCAGGGCGGCAACTGTATATTATAGAGGGGATGTATATATATATATAAAAAAAAAAAAAAAAAGGTATTTTATAAATAAATAAAGGTATGTCAAAAAAAAAAAAAAAAAAAAAAATGGATAAGGGGTGGTGGACGGAGTGTGTCTTTAACCACCTCCGGACCGCTGTACGCACAGACGCGTCCTGGAGGTGGTTGTTTCATTCCGGGTGGACGCGCCGGCGCGTCTTCTCGCGAGACGCGAGATTTCGGTCTCAGCCGGCCCGCGCATGCGCATCGCGGGCCGGCAAAAGTTCGAGGAGAGTTGCATCAGCAACCTGCCAGCCAATGATCGTCGCTGGCAGGTTGCTGATTTTTAAAAAATCGAATCACAAGCCAGATAACAGATCATATTAGTAAATATGATCTGTTATATGGCTTCTCTGCTCCTCTGCTGGTCCTTTTCGTCGGTTGGATCCAGCAGAGAAGCAGACATCACTGTGAGTACACACAAAACACTGCCCTTAGCCCCTGATCACCATCCATCACCCCCATCATCCAAATTAACCCCTTGATCGCCCCCTGTCAATCACTTAGTGAAAGACAAAAAGTGATCAGTGTAAACTGACACTTTTTTTTTTCACTAGTATTGGCTGTTAGGTTTTAGGGATAGTTTAGGCCCCTTGGTAGGTAGTTAGCGTCAGTTAGCGCCCACCCCACCGCACCGCAGTCACTTTTATTCGCTGATTAGCGTATCGCTAATCAGCATTTGTACTTTTATAGTATCTGTAAGTGATCAAAACTGATCACGGTCAGATCTATAATAGTATTAGTGTCACTTTAGTTCGCCCTCCACCCAAAACGCAGTGTTTGCCCGATCAGGCCTGATCGGTCGCCCACACGTGCGTTCACCCACGCCCGCCCCACCGCAGTGACAAAAAATTATTATTTTTTGATCACTGCACATTCACTTTACACGCACTGCGGCGATAAAAAAATCAGTTTTGATATTTTTTATCAACCGCAGCGGCCTCCGGTACTTCGCTAGCCTCCCCTTTGTAAGACAGGTTTGCTTTTTTTCTTGGGTAGTCTCAGGGAATACCCCTAAATTTAGTAGTCCAAAATGTCAAACAGGGGGTATTCTTCTGAAGAGGCCTACAGGATTCTGACCCAGTCGGATGAGGAGTGGGAACCCTCATCTGACGAATCTAGCGGGTCAGAATATGAACCTGTGGAAAGCAGTGGCTCTCTGACCCAAAGTTCGGACGAGGAGGTGGAGGTCCCTGGCAGCACCAGGCGTACCCGGCCCCGTGTCGCTAGACCACAGGTTACGCAGGATCCGTTTCAAGAGCAGCAGAGTGGGGCTGTCGCTGCCGGATCACGTGGTGAGGCATACACCAGCAGCGCAGCCCTTCCTGGACCTAGTACCAGCACTGCCGTACAACCTGGTGAAGTAGCGAGCACCAGAAGGGCAGTTGAAGCTGGTACGGTGGCACGTGCAGTAGTTACCCCGTCGCAGCCACCGCGCAGACAGGCCCGTAGACCCCCTAGAGTCCCTGAGGTGCTGGCAAACCCTGATTGGCAGTCACCAACTTCAGCCGCACCTGTAGTTCCCCCTTTCACCGCCCAGTCTGGAGTTCGGGTTGAGACGGCTCAAATCGGTTCGGCCCTGGGATTTTTTGAGCTGTTCTTGACTGCGGAGCTCTTGGACTTAGTCGTGGCAGAAACAAATCGGTATGCCACACAATTTATAACCGCAAACCCGGAAAGCTATTATGCCCAGCCTTTCCGGTGGAAACCAGTCCAAGTTTCCGAAATTAAAATTTTTCTGGGCCTTCTCCTCAACATGGGCCTGACAAAAAAGCATGAATTGCGGTCATATTGGTCAACGCACCCAATTCATCACATGCCCATGTTCTCTGCTGCTATGTCCAGGACACGATTTGAGACCATCCTGCGTTTTCTGCATTTTAGCGACAACACCACCTCCCGTCCCAGAGGCCACCCAGCTTTTGACCGGCTCCACAAAATTCGGCCCCTCATAGACCATTTCAACCAGAAATTTGCAGATTTGTATACCCCTGAGCAAAACATCTGCGTAGACGAGTCCCTAATACATTTTACCGGGCGCCTTGGCTTCAAACAATACATCCCAAGCAAGCGTGCCCGGTATGGGGTCAAATTGTATAAGCTCTGTGAAAGGGCCACAGGCTATACCCACAAATTTCGGATCTATGAGGGAAAAGATCAGACCCTGGAGCCGGTCGGTTGCCCTGACTACCTGGGGAGCAGTGGGAAGACAGTCTGGGACTTGGTGTCACCCTTATTCGGCAAGGGGTACCATCTTTATGTGGACAATTTTTACACAAGTGTGGCCCTCTTTAGGCATTTGTTTCTAGAACGGATTTGCGCCTGTGGCACCGTGCGACCTAGTCACGTGGGCTTCCCCCAACGGCTTGTAACCACCCGTCTTGCAAGGGGGGAGAGGGCTGCCTTGTGTAACGAAGAACTGCTCGCGGTGAAATGGAGAGACAAGCGTGACGTTTACATGCTCTCCTCCATTCACGCAGACACGACAATCCAAATTGAAAGGGCAACCCGTGTCATTGAAAAGCCCCTCTCAGTCCACGACTATAATGCGCTCATGGGAGGGGTGGACTTCAATGACCAGATGTTGGCTCCCTATTTAGTTTCCCGCAGAACCAGACGCTGGTATAAGAAGGTGTCTGTATATTTAATTCAATTGGCGCTGTACAATAGTTTTGTTCTCTACAGTAAGGCTGGGAGAACACGATCCTTCCTCAAATTCCAGGAAGAGATCATCGAGAACCTCCTGTATCCAGAAGGTTCCGTGGCCCCATCCACCAGTGTAGTTAGCCGTCTACACGAGCGACATTTCCCCAGTGTCGTTGCTGGTACCTCAACCCAACCGCCACCCCGAAAAAAATGTCGTGTCTGTAGCAGGAGTGGAATAAGGCGTGACACCCGCTATTTCTGTCCTGACTGCCCTGACCACCCTGCCCTATGCTTAGGTGAGTGTTTCCGGAAGTACCACACACAGGTACACCTAGCATAGGGATTGCATCTCACAGGACAGGCACACAGGGCTATTAGGGCCCATTCACTCACAGCTGCTGCAAACCTCTCCTTTCACCTGGGATAAAGTGCATAACGTACTTCGCCACATCTTTGGGCGATTTGCGCTTTGCACATTGTCCCATGGGGAAGGAGAGGTTTGTTCTATAAAGGTAAAAAAAACTAAACAAAAAAAAAATTACCGGTAAGTAAAAAAGTTAAAAAAAGTTAAAAAAAGTTAATATGTTCTGTTCTAAAGTTAATAAAGTTATTGCTTTGCGGCCTGGTTTTTTCTTTTTTGTTTTGTTTTTTTTACCTTTCAGGTGGACCAACCGATCGACCAGCTGCAGCACTGATGTGCATTCGGACAGAAGCATTGCGCTGCTGTCAGATTACACGCAAGTCGGTGTATGCGGCGCTGCAAGACGAGATTTCTCCTCTGCAGTAAAAGATATGTTTGCCGAGGCATATGAGCTGAGGAGGTGGCGGTGTTCATATACTTTGGCAAACACTTTGTATATATAAAAAAAAAAATCCCGGCAATGATTTATTCATCCACATCGATTGATGTGAATGGAGAAATCGGGTTTGCCAGGGCATACGAGCTAAGTGGGCATGGATGTTGGGCGGAGCTCCTATGTCCTGGCAGACGCCTTTCCCCTCCTTTTTCTTTTTTTTTGGCAGAGATTTTTTCATCCACATTGATCGATGCGAATGAAGAAATCTGTGCCGTTCATTTTTTTCTTTCAGCCCAGAGGCTGAACGGAAAAAAAAATCTCATTACCTGTATGCTCAATATAAGGAGAATAGCAGAAACTCCTAATGCTGGGCATACATGTAATGATTGCGGAGACCCTCAAATGCCAGGGCAGTACAAACACCCCACAAATAACACCATTTTGGAAAGAAGACACCCCAAGGTATTCGCTGAGGGGCATATTGAGTCCATGAAAGATTGAAATTTTTGTCCCAAGTTAGCGGAAAGGGAGACTTTGTGAGAAAAAAAATTTAAAAAATCAATTTCCGCTAACTTGGGCCAAAATTTTTTTTTTTCTATGAACTCGCCATGCCCCTCATTGAATACCTTGGGGTGTCTTCTTTCCAAAATGGGGTCACATGTGGGGTATTTATACTGCCCTGGCATTTTAGGGGCCCCAAAGCGTGAGAAGAAGTCTGGTATCCAAATGTCTAAAAATGCCCTCCTAAAAGGAATTTGGGCCCCTTTGCCCACCTAGGCTGCAAAAAAGTGTCACACATGTGGTATCTCCGTATTCAGTAGAAGTTGGTGAATGTGTTTTGGGGTGTCATTTTACATATACCCATGCTGGGTGAGATAAATATCTTGGTCAAATGACAACTTTGTATAAAAAAATGGGAAAAGTTGTCTTTTGCCAAGATATTTCTCTCACCCAGCATGGGTATATGTAAAATGACACCACAAAACACATTCCCCAACTTCTCCCGAGTACAGCGATACCAGATGTGTGACACTTTTTTGCAGCCTAGGTGGGCAAAGGGGCCCACATTCCAAAGAGCACCTTTCGGATTTCACAGGTCATTTACCTACTTACCACACATTAGGGCCCCTGGAAAATGCCAGGGCAGTATAACTACCCCACAAGTGACCCTATTTTGTAAAGAAGACACCCCAAGGTATTCCGTGAGGGGCATGGCGAGTTCCTAGAATTTTTTATTTTTTGTCACAAGTTAGTGGAAAATGATGATTTTTTTTTTTTTTTTTTTTTTCATACAAAGTCTCATATTCCACTAACTTGTGACAAAAAATAAAAACTTCCATGAACTCACTATGCCCATCAGCGAATACCTTGGGGTCTCTTCTTTCCAAAATGGGGTCACTTGTGGGGTAGTTATACTGCCCTGGCATTCTAGGGGCCCAAATGTGTGGTAAGGAGTTTGAAATCAAATTCAGTAAAAAATGACGAGTGAAATCCGAAAGGTGCTCTTTGGAATATGGGCCCCTTTGCCCACCTAGGCTGCAAAAAAGTGTCACACATCTGGTATCTCCGTACTCAGGAGAAGGTGGGGAATGTGTTTTGGGGTGTCATTTTATATATACCCATGCTGGGTGAGAGAAATATCTTGGCAAAAGACAACTTTTCCCATTTTTTTATACAAAGTTGTCATTTGACCAAGATATTTATCTCACCCAGCATGGGTATATGTAAAAAGACACCCCAAAACACATTCCTCAACTTCTCCTGAGTACGGGGATACCAGATGTGTGACACTTTTTTGCAGCCTAGGTGGGCAAAGGGGCCCATATTCCAAAGAGCACCTTTCGGATTTCACAGGTCAATTTTTACTGAATTTGATTTCAAACTCCTTACCACACATTTGGGCCCCTAGAATGCCAGGGCAGTATAACTACCCCACAAGTGACCCCATTTTGGAAAGAAGAGACCCCAAGGTATTCGCTGATGGGCATAGTGAGTTCATGGAAGTTTTTATTTTTTGTCACAAGTTAGTGGAATATGAGACTTTGTATGAAAAAAAAAAAAAAAAAAAAAATCATCATTTTCCACTAACTTGTGACAAAAAATAAAAAATTCTAGGAACTCGCCATGCCCCTCATGGAATACCTTGGGGTGTCTTCTTTCCAAAATGGGGTCACTTGTGGGGTAGTTATACTGCCCTGGCATTCTAGGGGCCCAAATGTGTGGTAAGGAGTTTGAAATCAAATTCAGTAAAAAATGACGAGTGAAATCCGAAAGGTGCTCTTTGGAATATGGGCCCCTTTGCCCACCTAGGCTGCAAAAAAGTGTCACACATCTGGTATCTCCGTACTCAGGAGAAGGTGGGGAATGTGTTTTGGGGTGTCATTTTATATATACCCATGCTGGGTGAGAGAAATATCTTGGCAAAAGACAACTTTTCCCATTTTTTTATACAAAGTTGTCATTTGACCAAGATATTTATCTCACCCAGCATGGGTATATGTAAAAAGACACCCCAAAACACATTCCTCAACTTCTCCTGAGTACGGGGATACCAGATGTGTGACACTTTTTTGCAGCCTAGGTGGGCAAAGGGGCCCATATTCCAAAGAGCACCTTTCGAATTTCACAGGTCAATTTTTACTGAATTTGATTTCAAACTCCTTACCACACATTTGGGCCCCTAGAATGCCAGGGCAGTATAACTACCCCACAAGTGACCCCATTTTGGAAAGAAGAGACCCCAAGGTATTCGCTGATGGGCATAGTGAGTTCATGGAAGTTTTTATTTTTTGTCACAAGTTAGTGGAATATGAGATTTTGTATGAAAAAAAAAAAAAAAAAAAAAATCATCATTTTCCACTAACTTGTGACAAAAAATAAAAAATTCTAGGAACTCGCCATGCCCCTCATGGAATACCTTGGGGTGTCTTCTTTCCAAAATGGGGTCACTTGTGGGGTAGTTATACTGCCCTGGCATTCTAGGGGCCCAAATGTGTGGTAAGGAGTTTGAAATCAAATTCAGTAAAAAATGACGAGTGAAATCCGAAAGGTGCTCTTTGGAATATGGGCCCCTTTGCCCACCTAGGCTGCAAAAAAGTGTCACACATCTGGTATCTCCGTACTCAGGAGAAGGTGGGGAATGTGTTTTGTGGTGTCATTTTATATATACCCATGCTGGGTGAGAGAAATATCTTGGCAAAAGACAACTTTTCCCATTTTTTTATACAAAGTTGTCATTTGACCAAGATATTTATCTCACCCAGCATGGGTATATGTAAAAAGACACCCCAAAACACATTCCTCAACTTCTCCTGAGTACGGGGATACCAGATGTGTGACACTTTTTTGCAGCCTAGGTGGGCAAAGGGGCCCATATTCCAAAGAGCACCTTTCGGATTTCACAGGTCAATTTTTACAGAATTTGATTTCAAACTCCTTACCACACATTTGGGCCCCTAGAATGCCAGGGCAGTATAACTACCCCACAAGTGACCCCATTTTGGAAAGAAGAGACCCCAAGGTATTCGCTGATGGGCATAGTGAGTTCATAGAAGTTTTTATTTTTTGTCACAAGTTAGTGGAATATGAGACTTTGTAAGAAAAAAAAAAAAAAAAAAAAATCATCATTTTCCGCTAACTTGTGACAAAAAATAAAAAGTTCTATGAACTCACTATGCCCATCAGCGAATACCTTAGGGTGTGTACTTTCAGAAATGGGGTCATTTGTGGGGTGTTTGTACTGTCTGGGCATTGTAGAACCTCAGGAAACATGACAGGTGCTCAGAAAGTCAGAGCTGCTTCAAAAAGCGGAAATTCACATTTTTGTACCATAGTTTGTAAACGCTATAACTTTTACCCAAACCATTTTTTTTCTACCCAAACATTTTTTTTTTATCAAAGACATGTAGAACTATAAATTTAGAGCAAAATTTCTATATGGATGTCGTTTTTTTTGCAAAATTTTACAACTGAAAGTGAAAAATGTCATTTTTTTGCAAAAAAATCGTTAAATTTCGATTAATAACAAAAAAAGTAAAAATGTCAGCAGCAATGAAATACCACCAAATGAAAGCTCTATTAGTGAGAAGAAAAGGAGGTAAAATTCATTTGGGTGGTAAGTTGCATGACCGAGCAATAAACGGTGAAAGTAGTGTAGGTCAGAAGTGTAAAAAGTGGCCTGGTCTTTCAGGGTGTTTAAGCACTGGGGGCTGAGGTGGTTAAGTGTTGCGTTTGTCGCAGCAGTCGTGGCGGGGGGAGGTCATAGAAGCTGGGGCTACTGGATGGTAACGGTGAATGAGAGGGCCTCAATGGTGGGGCTGGACTCTCAGAGTTGGGGCACCTGGTTGGCTTGGTATGGCGTCCGTCAGTTGGTGTCCCCGAGCTTGTGGTACGCGGCTGGGGGCAAGATGGAATTGCCGTGGTGGTTTGTGGTCGTTTAAGGTGCAGTTAGGCGGCTTCTAGGACCTCCCTCGTCAGTTAGACATGTATATATAGTTATATATATATGTCATTGTTATATCAAGTGTTATGTTTATTCATGTTATTTATATTATTTAATAAAAGACGGCTGCTGTGGCCGATTTAATCCAAACAGTGGCTGTGTGTGGTTATTGGGAGAGAAAAGGGGGAGGGTTAGTTAGCTAAATGATGGGGTAGTGGACCCGAGCGTAGCCAATAACCCTACTCAAGTCTTTGGCAATGTGATAAGTAGATCTGCAGCACTTAAAACAGATGCTGTTTTGTTTAAGGAAGGACATCCGCTCTGCAATGGGTTTGCTTCTAAAGCCTTTGCATTTCTTTAGTGGATGTGGTTTTGTTGTGTATTGGGCAATGTCCATCAGGGTTTTCTATTGTATGTACCTTGTGGGTGCTTTGACAGTCTGTGACTTCTGAAGGTACAGCTGTTTTGTGTGTGGATACAGAGGTCTTACCGTGAGGTCTTTGTGATTGATTGTCGCTGGTGGTGAAGGCGAAACTGGGATCACTTCGTATTTTCGCTTGCTGTCAGACAAACCTAGAGAACACAGAGAAGGGGGAAAAGCGACTCCATAATCTTCTTTGAATTTATCTCCTACAGACATCTACTTGTCTTGCAGATTTGAAGGTAGTTTCTCTACTATGGGATTAGTGCCTTTGCATGTATCTAGATATGAAAGCCCTGGCAAGTAGCCATCCTCTTTGGCATATTCTATCTCTAGCAGAAGATCCCACCTTAGGAAAGATTTCAAGTTTTTTCAACAGTGCTCCTTCAATTACCTCTGGGGAACAATACTTTTTTTCTAGTCTTTGCCAGGTCATGTTGAGTCCTGCTGCAGGGTTGAACATGTTTGCTCTTCTCATCCTCTTTGCATGCTCTGCTGACTTGGTACCAAGCCATTTTAAATCAAGCATTTCTGCTGGTGATAAGTTCAGACCTCTAGCAGCATTCAGAAAGGAATATTTCCATGCCCAATAGTTTTCAGGACAGTCATCAAATTTGAGAAAGCCTAAGCTAACCATTTCTTTGCGGATGAGATATTTGGTGACATCCACTGCACATTGTTGTTCGCACATGTAATCTTTAGGTGGAGGTGTTGGGAACATTTGTTTTTTGTTCCTTGGTGATTCTGGTGCTTTATTCTTGGTTTGCTGGCAGCCACTGACCTCATGTGGTTGATTGGGCCTGCTCAGGGGGTCTATTAATCTCCTTTGTAAGCACATCAGTAAGGTTCTGGATGTACTCACTTGTACGATCTGCAGAGGATAGAGGCTTCTGCTTCAGCAACTGCAGCTGCAGTCTGTCGCTGCAGGATAAGCAATTTTGATTCTAATGCCACCTCTTCTTGTGCTAAGGCAGCTTTCTCAGCTGCTATCTCCTGCATCGTCATGGCTTCTATTTCTGCGTACTATACAGTAGATGGACAAGGGCAGCTTCTGCCTTGGCACGAGCTCTAACTGCTAAGGAACTTGCTGAGGAAATCTTGCTAGATCGTGAAGATCTGGACACATGCGACTGTGCATCGTCTTGTTGGGGACTGGAAATGTTCTCCCTGCCTTGCTGTGTTGGCGGTAGCGTGTCATCAGCCTGGTACTTTGTTCCTGATCTTAGAACCATGCTGCAGTAATGGCATCTCCATTTATTCCAGACTGCCAGATGGGTGTCCTTTTACTGTTATTCTTCGCGTTATTGAACTGTTGTATAACACTAGTCAGACAGTCTAACAATGATTCAGAAGTCAAGAAATGTGAGACATCAGATCTACAGTCAGGTCCATAGATATTGGGACATCGTCATAATTCTTACATTTTTGGCTCTATACACCACCACAATGGATTTGAAATGAAACGAACAAGATGTGCTTTACCTGCAGACTGTCAGCTGTAATTTGAGGGTATTTACATCCGAATCAGGTGAACGGTGCAGGAATTACAGCAGTTTGCATCTGTGCCTCCCACTTGTTAAGGGACCAAAAGTAATGGGCCAGAATAATAATCATAAATCAAACTTTCACTTTTTAATACTTGGTTGCAAATCCTTTGCAGTCAATTACAGCCTGAAGTCTGGAACGCATAGACATCACCATACGCTGGGTTTCATCCCTGGTGATGCTCTGCCAGGCCTCTACTGCAACTGTCTTCAGTTCCTGCTTGTTCTTGGGGCAATTTCCCTTTAGTTTTGTCTTCAGCAGGTGAAATGCATGCTCAATCGGATTCAGGTCCGGTGATTGACTTGGCCATTGCATAACATTCCACTTCTTTCCCTTAAAAAACCCTGGTTGCTTTTACAGTATGCTTTGGGTCATTGTCCATCTGCACTGTGAAGCGCCGTCCAATGAGTTCTGAATCATTTGGCTGAATATGAGCAGATAATATTGCCCGAAACACTTCAGAATTCATCCTGCTGCTTTTGTCAGCAGTCACATCATCAATAAATACAAGAGAACCAGTTCTATTGGCAGCCATATATGCCCACGATATGACAGTACCACCACCATGCTTCACTGATGAGGTGGTATGCTTAGGATCATGAGTAGAGTTGAGCGGACACCTGGATGTTTGGTTTTGAACGGGTTCGGCCGAACTTCACAAAAAAGTTTGAGTTCGGGACCCGAACTTGACCCAAACTTGACCCCGAACCTGAACCCCATTGAAGTCAGTGGGGACCTGAACTTTTGAGCATTAAAATAGCTGTAAAAATGTCATGGAAAGGGCTAGAGGGCTGCAAATGGCATATAAAATGTGGTTAAGAGCATGGCAAATGCTCTGCAAACAAAAGTGGATAGGGAAATGACTTTAAATAACGAGGTCCATATGGAGTAGGAGGTTGAGGAGGCTGTGGATGTGGCGGTGTAGGTGGAAGTGGCGGTGAAGGAGGAGGAGGAGGAGGTAGCCTACACCCTTTTTTGGTTTTTAAATTTATTTATATTTTTTAAAATTAGGGTACATCCCAAAACATTGGGAAATATAACCTTTCATAACCCACTCCAGTCGTGCTAAACACACGTTCAGATAATACACTGGCCAGCACCTCCAAGGCATAAAGGGCAAGCTCAGGCTATGTGCCCAATTTGGAGATCCAGAACTTGCAGGGAGCATAACCATCAGTCAGTTTGTGTAGGTGTGCGCAAACATACTGCCCCACCATGTCGCACGTCCCCGTGATGTTCACGATCCAATTGGATATCTGCTCTATCAACTTCTGATGTTCTTTTCTGTACCTACCATGGTGATCACTGTTATCAGCGAAGCAGGGTTCCACCCCAGAGAGGGAACGTGAGAAAGAGAGACCACATCCAAGGGAGATCAATGGATAAAAAATTTAATTGTGATTGAGCGGAAATGTGGGAGAAGCTATTAAAACTGAAGAATTTTGAGGAAACTGACTCGGGGAGGAAGTGACAATAAATAACAATACAGGACTCTTAAGATGCCCTGTTATTGGAATGAATAATAAAAAATTATAGGGAATGTCACTGGGGTATTTTTGATTTGGAAACGTTAGACAGGAGAGGCCCTGCTGCCGCTTTGTTGACTCTAGATAACTTCTGCCTGTTCGCACGTCCCTGTGACGTCCACCATCCATTTGGATATCTTCTCTATCAACTTTCGATGTTCTTTTCTAAGCCTATCATGTTGATCACGGTTATCGGCGAATCAAGGTTCCACGCCGGAGAGGGAGCGTGATAAAGGGAGACCACATCCAAGGGAGGTTAATTGTTTCAAATTAAATATGATAGAGCAAAAATTTGGGACAAAGTATTAAAGCGCAAATGTGGGACAAATTGGTAAAGTTTAAGCATTGAATGAAAGGAGGAGGTGCGCATCAATTAATTAAGAATTTATTACATTTTATTCCCTGTCAACTATGCAGAGCATATCCATCAAAATTTCTAAAATGTCACCGGACAATGTAACAGACGATTTTTTTTAAAATTTATGTTCCTGTCACCTATGCAGAGGCGTGCCAGTGACATCCACCATCCATTTGGATATCTTCTCTATCAACTTTCAATGTTCTTTTCTGAGCCTACCATGTTGATCACGGTTATCGGCGAATAAGGGTTCCACGCCGGAGAGGGAGCGTGAGAAAGAGAGACCACATCCAAGGGAGAAACAAGTATAAAAAAATTTGGGGATCGAGCGGAAATATGGGAAAAGTTATTGAGGCACAAATGTGGGACAAATTACTGAAGCGCAAATGTGGTACAACTTGTTAAAGTTTAAGCATTGAATGAAAGGAGGTAGCGCGCATCAATTAAAGAAGATTTTCTGAAATTTTATTCCCTGTCCCCTACCACGTCCAAAATTGTAAAATGTCAACCCAATAATGTAACATAAAACTTACAGAAATGTATTAACTTCTTGATAAAGCAGGGGTCTCTGACAGAAAAAAATTGTTTATTGTCACCCGAAAATGTAAAAGAAAAATTATTGAATTTATTAAGCTGTCAACTAGGTAGAGGAGGTGTATATTACACCCCAAAATTGGTGAATTTTACCTGAAAATGTAACTGACAATTTTTTAATTTTTTTTACCTGTCTACTAGGTACACCAGTGGTACATCACACCCAAAAATTGGTGA
Organism: Bufo bufo; assembly: GCF_905171765.1. Taxonomy (NCBI): domain Eukaryota; kingdom Metazoa; phylum Chordata; class Amphibia; order Anura; family Bufonidae; genus Bufo; species Bufo bufo. The sequence goes on from NC_053389.1 coordinate 15,861,993, forward strand.
ATTCACCCGAAAATGTAACAGACCAATTTTTAAATTTTTTTTATCTGTCTACTAGGTATAGCAGTGGTACATCACACCCAAAAATTAATGAATCTGACCCGAAAATGTAACAGACAAAGTAGTGAAATGACATAAAATAAAATATAATACGTACAAATAAAAAAAAAATTGATTTATGAAGTGGAGTTCCATATGGAGCAGGAGGTTGAGAAGGTGGTGGACGTAGCGGTGTAGGGGGAAGCTGCGGTAGAGGAGGACGAGGTAGCCAACACTGGTTTTAATTATTATTATTTTTAAATTAGGGTACACTCCAAAGAGAGTGAAATATCCAAAATACAAGAATGAGCAATTGTGCTGCAGTATAACAATGGCTGGTTATGGCAGGTATACATGTCTATTCTGCACATGGTACGGACAAGTCCTGAGGGATCCATGCCTGGTTCATTTTAATGAACGTGAGCTTGTCCACATTGGCTGTGGACAGGCGGCTGCGCTTGTCTGTGATGACGCCCCCTGCTGTGCTAGACACACGTTCAGACAATACACTGACTGCAGGGCAGGCCAGCACCTCCAAGGCGTAAAGGGCAAGCTCAGGCCATGTGCCCAATTTAGAGACCCAGAAGTTGAAGGGGGCAGACCCGTCATTCAGTACGTGTAGGCGTGTGCTCACATACTGCTCCACCATGTTGGTGAAATGCTGCCTCCTGCTAAGACGTTCCATATCAGCTGGTGGTGCTGGTTGTTGAGGCGTGCTGACAAAGCTTTTCCACAATTCGGCCATGCTCACCCTGCCTTCTGAGGTGCTGGCGGTGCCCCAGCTGCGTTGGCGATCTCTTCCTCGTCCTCTGCCTTCGCATTGTGTTTCCACTGTGCCCCCGCTGTCAGGTGGGAATTCCACCAGCAGCGCGTCTACCAGCGTGCGCTTGTACTCCCGCATCTTACGATCATGCTCCAGTGAGGGAATTAAGGACGGTACGTTGTCCTTGTAATGGGGATCCAGCAGCGTGGCCACCCAGTAATCAGCACAAGTTAGAATGTGGACAACTCGGCGGTCGTTAAAGAGAGACACTGTAGCATGTAATCGCTCTGGTGTGCCAGGCTGCCCAGAGGCAACGAAAAGCTGTCCTCTGTGGGAGGTGTATCGTCTGTAATATAGTTCAGATAGCCTAAGCTACTAGACTCCCGTTTCCAGTCGATTAAAACGTAACGTTTATTTATTTTATTAAAGATGATACAAAACAGGAGAAAAAAAGAAAATACTTTCAAAATTAAAGGTGCTATATGGATTCAAGCGGCAGAAATTAGGGTTACTTCACCCATATATCCTGCCTCCTTTTTATGCGTCCCTTTAGCTTTCTATTTGCTGTTGCCAATAATAACTGGTATATCTAAATATGTCGCATAATGGAGGATCACCTATCAGGTCGCTTTCAGAGAAGTCACTTCCTATATATCATAGTATCATTTAGCGCGACTCTCTGCCGCTGGAGTGTCTAAGTATAGTGAGTCTGCAGATACTCCTCACTAAGACACTTTAACCAACATGCAGCTAATTTAAAAACCGAAATATAGCTCCCCCAACATGTTTCACCACTAACTGTGGCTTCTTCAGGGGGATGGAGCTACTATCAACATGAGTGCTTTGCAAGTGAGCGTTTATAACTAATATGGGTGGGTCATTGGCCAATCTCCGCTTCAAACTCGTGTGACAGTCAGGCAGACCAATCTGATGTCTCTAAAACATTTTATTTGTCATATATTTGCGCCGTCTGTTTAAATTGTGAGACTGCGCATGCGCAAATACTTTAATGATTTCTCGTTTGTCTTTGCTGCTTCGGCGCATGCACAAAGACTTAGAGTTAAATTGCGTCTACTGGCTATGACTGCGCATGCCTGGGAGCTTAGAGTTGTCCGCAACATATTTTTCACTTGTCCTGATTGTCACAGCACATGCGTGGGGACTTAGAATCAATTTGATGTTAAACTGCATCTTACAGCGCTTGCGTCATATGTCTGCCACATAAACTTTTGGGGCAGATATATTGACGACATCCTCATCCTATGGGATGGGGGTCAGTCACTGTTTCAGGAGTTCGCTCAGAAACTAAATCACAACAATATAGGTATGAAGTACACGTATGAAATTCAGGACAGCGAGATTGTGTTTTTTGGATTTGAAAATAAAAAAGACAGAAGGAGGTCACCTGGTGACGGAGGTTTTTAGGAAACCTACGTCAACGAATAGTTACCTGCATTGGAATAGCTGGCACCCTGTTTCCCTGAAGAAGGGAATCCCTGTCGGCCAGTATTTGAGGGCAAGCCGCAATTGCTCGGATGAAGCCTCTTTTTCCAAGGAGAGTGGACAACTTCTCCAAAGTTTTAGGAAAAGAGGCTATCCAAAAAGATCCCTAAAAAATGCATATAATAGAGCCAAGACAGAAGAACTTCTAAAAGACACATCTTTCAAAAAAAGTGATGTCATTAGATGCATAGGAACATTTGATGGATACAACAGCGAAATTTATAGGATCCTCAAAAAACATTGGCACATAATAAATACAGATAGAGATCTAAATATGGTACTCACCCCTAATCCATCGGTCACGTACAGACGGGGCCCTAATCTAAAGGACCAATTGGTTCATAGGCATCTTATGGAAGAGGGGACCAAACTCGGTAAAACAGTAGAGAAATATTGTGGATCATCGCTGTGCGGAGACTGCTCCTTTTGTAAGTATGTCCCTCGCATTAAAAAGTACATCAACCCTGTGGATAAAAAGGAATATCAGATAAGACAACTGATTACCTGCAAAACACAGGGGGTGATCTACCTGGCCTCTTGCCCATGCCCCAAGTTATATGTGGGCAAAACCGTACAGGAATTACGACGTCGAATTTCAGGGCATTTGAGTACCATTGAAACAGGAAAAGATACAGCAATAGCCAGACACAAAGTACTTCCATAACAACAAGTGCTCCGTATTACGATTTTGGGGCATAGAGAAAATGTCTTTAGGACCAAGAGGAGGGAACCTTGACAAAAAATTGCTACAGAGTGAGGCGAGGTGGATACATAGATTGGACACGATGAGCCCACGAGGTCTAAATTAGGGTTTTTCGTTTACGGCATTTATTTAGCTGATATCATGAAAAAATTATTTTGAAGTGAAAAATTACTTTCTTGTCCTTCCCCATCACCCCTTAATGAATACATGAATATTATTAGTAAAGTAGAAATCAAAAAAAGTTGACATATCTGGAGGAAAAAGAACAGCAAACCAATGCCCCATACGTCCCTAACCGTCTCCCTAAAAAAAAGAGAACCAAAGGGATAATATTTAGCAATCCGTCATATATACAGTAAGAACTAGAAATAATCTGTGAGCGAGCAACACTTTAACAAGTATCCAGACATGACTGCCAGGCCTGAGTGGCAACCAAGCTGTGTGTGGACAAATTTCAAATCCCTACTATTGCACAGCAACACTTAGTAGAACCCAATTCAGATGCAGCCACAAGTATTAGTGGCTGTACTCTGTGGGCAAACAACTTCAAACTCTGTGGGCAAAAAACTTCAGACATATGAATAACTTAGGAATTGAAAGATGTCATCCAGGCATGTACTGGAATTTATTTCAATCACATTGGAATGTATAAATGGATCCCCACTCCAATTAAGCTGGATCGGAGGATGTTAAGTATTCAGGCATGCATTTTAACAGCTAGAATTGTTAAATGGCTCTAAAAGGAAAAAGGAAGAAATTGGCCCGAGTTATTCTAAGTACTTACGCATGTGTTGGAATAAAGAGGAGAGAGGAAATGATTCTAAGTCCTCACGCAAGCGCGCTGTAATAGTTAAGAGACGTTAAATCAATCCAAAGTCCCTACGCATGCGCTGTAACAATTTGGAGTAAGGGGAGGAAAATATGTGTAAGTGATTCTAAGTTTCCAGGCATGCGCTGAAACAGCTAGGAGATTTAGAATATTTCTAAGTCCTCACGCATGCGCCGGAATAGGCAGTTGGACATGCGTTCTAAAGGACAGGAGATGTGAAATAATTCTAAGTCCCCACGCAAGCGCTGTAAGAGGCAGTTTAACATCAAATCGATTCTAAGTCCCCACGCATGCGCTGTGACAATCGGGACAAGTGAAAAATTTGTTGCGGACAACTCTAAGCTCCCAGGCATGCGCCGTCATAGCCAGTAGACGCGCTTTAACCCTAAGTCTTTGTGCATGCACCGAAGCAGCAAAGACAAACGAGAAATCATTAAAGTATTTGCGCATGCGCAGTCTCACAATTTAAACGGACGGCGCGAATATATGACAAATAAAATGTTTTGGAGGCACCGGATTGGTCTGCCTGACTGTCACACGAGTTTGAAGCGGAGATTGGCCACAGGATGACCAATGACCCACCCATATTAGTTATAAACGCTCACTTGCAAAGCATTCTTGTTGATAGTAGCTCCATCCCCCTGAAGAAGCCACAGTTAGTGGTGAAACATGTTGGGGGAGCTATACTTCGGTTTTTAAATTTAGGGGTATGTTGGTTAAAGTGTCTTAGTGAGGAGTATCTGCAGACTCACTATACTTAGACACTCCAGCGGCAGAGAGTCGCGCTAAATGATATTATGATATATAGGAAGTGACTTCTCTGAAAGCGACCTGATAGGTGATCCTCCATTATGCGACATATTTAGATATACCAGTTATTATTGGCAACAGCAAATAGAAAGCTAAAGGGACGCATAAAAAGGAGGCAGGATATATGGGTGAAGTAACCTAATTTCTGCCGCTTGAATCCATATAGCACCTTTAATTTTAAAAGAATTTTCTTTTTTTCTCCTGTTTTGTATCATCTTTAAAAAAAGAAATAAACGTTACGTTTTAATCGACTGGAAACGGGAGTCTAGTAGCTTAGGCTATCTGAACTATATTATTTGTAAAAATATCCCGGGTCTAAAGGGTCTATTAAATATAACCAGTGTATTGTCTGTGTCCTCTGTATCCCACTAGCCATGCACCAGTGATGGCCATGAGCTGGTCTGGGTGCCTACCCTGCTGTGAACATGGTTCCTCCTCCTCCATCTCCTCCTCCTCCTCCTTCACCTCGTCATCCTCCAGAACTGTTCCCTGACTGGACAATTGTGTACATGGCATTTGTGGGTGCAGGAATCCACCCTTGGAGCCACTTGGGAATGACTGGCCGGAAACCCTACAAAATGATCTCTCTTCCTCCTCATCCTCCTCCTCCTGTGCCACATCCTCTTCCATCATCGCCAGCAGCGTTTTTTCAATGAGGCATAGTAGTGGGATAGTTATGCTGATAACGGCGTCATCGCCACTGGCCATGTTGGTGAAGTACTCGAAACAGCGCAACAAGGAACACAGGTCTCGCATGGAGGCCCAGTCATTGGTGGTGAAGTGGTGCTGTTCCGCAGAGCGACTCACCCGTGCGTGCTGCAGCTGAAACTCCACTATGGCTTGCTGCTGCTCGCACAGTCTGTCCAGCATGTGCAAGGTGGAGTTCCACCTTGTGGGCACGTCGCATATGAGGTGGTGAGCGGGAAGGCCGAAGTTACGCTGCAGCGCTGACAGGTGAGCAGCAGCAAGGTGGGAATGCAGAAAGCGCGCACAGACGGCCCACACTTTATGCAGCAGCTCTGACATATCGGGGTAACTTTTTAAGGAATCTCTGCACCACCAAATTCAGAACATGCGCCAGGCAAGGGATGTGTGTCAAGCCGGCTAGTCCCAGAGCTGCTACGAGATTTCGCCCATTATCGCACACCACTAAACCGGGCTTGAGGCTCACTGGCACCAACCACTCATAGGTCTGTTGTTCAAGGCCCGTACATAGCTCCTGCGCGGTGTGGGGTTTGTCCCCAAACAGATACATTTTAAAACTGCCTGCTGTTGTTTACTCCTGGCTGTGCTGAAGTTGGTGGTGAAGGTGTTATGCTGACCGGATGAGGAGCCGGTAGAGGATGAGGAAGTGGAGTAGGAGGAGGAAGCAACAGGAGGCAAACTGAAGCGCCCTGCAATCCTCGCTGGTAGAAGGACATGCGCCAAACTGCTATACGCCTCAGGCCCAGCTGCCATTGCATTTACCCAGTGTGCTATTATAGAGATATAACGTCCCTGACCGTGCTTACTGGTCCACGTATCCGTAGTGAGGTGCACCTTGCCACAGTTGGCGTTGCGCAGTGCACACCTGATTTTGTCCCCCACTTGGTTGTGCAGGGAAGGGATGGCTCGCCTGGAAAAGTAGCGGCAGCTGTGCAAGACGTACTGTGGGACAGCCACCACCATAAGGCCTTTAAAACTGTCCGTCTCCACCAGACGGAATGACAGCATTTCAAAGGCCAGTAATTTAGAAATGCTGGCATTCAGGGCTAGGGATCTCGGGTGGGTGGGGGGGTACTTCCTCTTCCTCTCCAGTGTTTGGGAGATAGAGAGCAGAACGCTTCCGTGGGAAATTGTAGAGATGCTTGGTGACCCAGGTGGTGGTGTTGCTGGCAGATCCTCTGTTTGCGGGGTGGCAGGTGGCACTGTCACTCCAGAGGTGGATGAAGAGGCCGATACTGCAGCAGAAGAGGAGGCAGGAGGAGCCATAGACCTTTCTTGGTTTTGAGGTGTCTACTCCACTGCAGCTTATGCTTAGCACTTAAATGCCTGGTCATGCAGGTTGTGCTCAGGTTGAGAACGTTTATGCCTCGCTTCAGGCTCTGATTGCACAGCATGGCAAATCACTCGTGTCTTGTCGTCAGCACATTTTCTGAAGAACTGCCATGCCAGGGAACTCTTTGGAGCTGGCTTTGGTGTGCTCGGAACCTTGCTGCGGTGGGCAGTAACAGGCGTACTGTCTAGAGGATATCCGCTCTGCTTTTGCACCCTGCTCCCTCTTCTGCTGTGCTGGTGGCTCTGTGCAACCACCGCCTCTTCCTCCAAACTACATAGGTCACTCGCATGACTTTGATTCCATGTGGGGTCGAGGACCTCATCGTCCTCCACATCATCTTCCACCGAGTCTTCACCCCTGCCCTCCTTGTCGGTCTGCACACTTTCGAAAGCCCCAGCAGTTGGCACCTGTGTTTCGTCATCACCCGAGATGTGCTGCGATGGTCCTCCAATGTACTCATCTTGAAACATAAGTGGTTGGGCATCGGTGCACTCAATCTCTTCCACTTCTGGGGCTGGGATAGGTGGATGGCCCTGGGAAACCCTGCTAACAGAGTCATCAAAAAGCAGAAGAGACTCCTGCATGACTTGGGGCTCAGAATGCTTTGCTGATTTGCAAGGGGGTGAGGTGAAAGACTGATGGACATCGGCTGCAGGTGCCATCTCTCAACTTTCAGCAGGAGACTGGGTGGGAGACAATGTGAAGGAACTGGAACCACTGTCAGCAACCCAATCTACTATCGCCTGTACTTGTTCAGGCCTCACCATTCGTAGAGCCGCATTAGGCCCGACCAAATACCGCTGCAAGTTCTGTCGCCTACTCGCACCTGAGGAAGGGGTTTTACTTGTGAGTGTAGCTGGCACAGATCGACCACGTCCTCTCCCTGCAACATGAGCTCCACCAGCAGCGCAACGACCTGGGCCACGTCCCTCATATTTCCCCTTGGAGGTGCTGGCCTGCTCTGCAGCCAGTGTATTGTCTGAACGTGTGTTTAGCACGACTGGAGGAGGTTATCACAGATAATATTTCCTAATGTTTTGGGGTGTACCCTGATAAAAAAAAAAATGTAAAAATGTAAAAGCAAAAAGCAGTGTAGGCTACCTTCTCCTCCTCCTCCACCGCCGCTTCCACCTACACTGCCACATCCACTGCCTCCTCAACTTCCTACTCCATATGGACCTCGTCCTCCTAGATCAAGATGAATTTTTTTATTTGTACGGATTTTATGTTATTTAAAGTCATTTCCCTATCCACATTTGTTTGCAGAGCACTTGTCATGCTCTTAACCACATTTTGATGCAATTTGCAGACCTCTAGCTCTTTCCATGACATTTTTACAGCCATTAAAAGTTCGGGTCCCCCTTTGACTTCAATGGGGTTTGGGTTCGGGGTCAAGTTCGGGTCCCGAACTCAAACTTTTTTCTGACGTTCAGCCGAATCCGTCAAACCCGAACATCCAGGTGTCCGCTCAACTCTACCGGTGACCGATCACTCCCCCCTCAAGTGGATGAGCCAGGTCAAAGAGATGAATGCTCGGGTCACCAGGTGGTTCTTGTCTCTGCAAAATTTTAAGTTCACAGTAGAACACAGGGCAGGCCGGTTACAGGGAAACGCGGATGCCCTGTCCCAAGTACACCCCCTCAGTGTTTAACAAAGGGGGGAGGTATGTAGTAAGGCGCAAGGGTCCATCATTGACGGAAGGTACGTGTCACCGAGGTTCCTGGCCTCGGTGAGATAAGAACCGGTAATTTTGTGTGTCACCGGCAGCTAGTGCTCGCTGACACTATTTTACTTAGTGTGGATGTAAAGCAAATCCGGGCTAGTTCTTATTGGGAGTAGCGCAGAGCAGGGTGGGTGGCTGTTCCCCACGTCCAGGCCAGGTTTTGGGCTGGGGTTTAAAAACCCAGCCAGCAGCTCAGCTGTGTGTGGAATGAACCTCCAGGTGATAGTGGAGCTCTGTGTTTTGGGAGCTGAGGAGTTCTGACATACTGCAAGGCTGAGAGCCGCATGAGAGCTGTCAGCTGAAAGCCAGGCGCCCTAAAGCCTGCTGTGGACTGCCAGGTGACGTGTTTTTGAGTTCTGTGGACTTTTGCTGTGTGAATTAACACCAGGGCCCTGCCAAGTATTGTGTTTCTTTTCTGCCTTTTTGTGTGAATAAACACTGACTTTTGCTTTACAACCGTGGTTTTGCCTTTGAATTGCGTGCTCTTACCCTGCCTACCAGAGCATATCCCTACACTACTATAATACTGCCTCCTATGTACAAGAATATAACTGCTATAATACTGCCTCCTATGTACAAGAATATAACTGCTATAATACTGCTCCTGTGTACAAGAATATAACTACTATAATACTGCCTCCTATGTACAAGAATATAACTGCTATAATTCTGTTCCTATGTACAAGAATATAACTACTATAAGTTTCAGAGTTTCAGTGTTTGGTCAGTATTTTGCATCAGTATTTGATCATAATTTGTAAAGCAAAAAGAAGGAGTGGGTCCAAAACACAGATGAGATGGAAATAATTCCATCACATTTTATGTCGGTAAGAACCTTTTTTTTGTAATTCTGATGAATCAGAAGAACAGAAACATAAACAGTGATGTGAAAACAGCCTTATTGCCACTGCTGCTGCCCCCCTCACCCACTCCACTCTGTCATGGGGCCACTATTGTCACTGTTACTGCCACTGCTGCTGCTGCCACACTCCCTACTCGGTCATGGGGCCACTACTTAAATGTTGGGGCACTGCACGGTCAAGCCCAAGGTGATAAATTAGACCTGATGCTTTTATTGAACTGTAATACTGATGCACAGTAATTCCATAGCTAACAGAAGGGATTATCTATCAATCTTGGTTCCCTGCACAGTTATGTAGATGGTAGTAAATTGCAACTGTCTGTAATACTGACTGCATAGTACTGATAGAGATGTGGATATAATTCTTGATAAACTAAGATGGCCCCCATATACTCCAGCTCTCAGACAACGCCTTATGCACTCGAGTTGGGACCAAAGCACGAAAGTTTCGCCCTACCCAAGAGGATCCTCCTCCTTGATGTGATATATATGACGTATGCTGTACTGATGTTAGTGTGAAGCCATTACAATATGGCGCTGGCACCTAGATATTTACATAGTTTATAGAGATGAGCGAATCGAATCCCACGAAGTGGAATTCAATATGAATTTCAGGATAAATTCAAATCGCCTCTAAGCCGAATTTCCTCGTGCTTCGTGTTAGCGAATCGATTTAACGTGAAATAGTATAAAAACAAAGAAAAAATCAAACTTACCTCCTCCATTTGCTCACGACGGGCCGCCAGTCTACATCTTGTTTGAAGATGCCATGCGGCGCGAGATTACATCATCACGCCGGCCGGCGTGATGACAATATACATCACCACGCCAGCTGGAGGCGGTAAGTTTGATAAAAAAAATGTTTTATTCTTGAATTTACACTCAGATGCCGCCATCATGTATGAACGCGGCATCTGAGGGGTACAATGACGGGGGCATCCCTATCGCAGCTCCTTGTCATTGCACCCGCTACTTACAAAACAAATGCGCTTCGTGGCTAAGTAATTAGTCACAAAGCAAATTTTTGGGTAAAATTTGGCAAGGCAGCCGAAACGAATCTTCAAGAAATTCGCTCATCTCTAATAGTTTACATACCAAAGTTAGTAAAATAATGCAAAATGCACAGATCTCAAGTGTTATTTATTTTCTTATTTTTGGATTTAGCCAATGAAACAATGGCATCAGCCTCAGTAGTAATGTTGGGCGCGAAAATTCTATTCGTGAATATTAATCGCGAATATCGGCACTTCGAGAATTTGTGAATATTTAGAATATAGTGATACATTTGTAATTTCAAATATACAAGATTTTTTTTTTATCAGTAACCTCCCTTCTTGCTTGTGGGCCAATGAGAAGGCTGCAATGTCTTTGTCTGAGCTTAGCAACCGCCCTAGCAACCAGTAGGAAAGTTGCCTACCCCTTACTATATAAGAACCTCCCCAGCAGCCATTTTCCACAGTTTTTTAAAGTTCTGAGAGAGAGAGAGAGAGAGAGAGAGAGAGAGAGAGAAGTGTCATTGCTATGCTCTGTGCTTTCCACACTACATTAAATAGATAGTTAGTTAGCTTATATATACAGGTGAAACTCGAAAAATTAGAATATAGTGCAAAAGTCAATTTATTTCAGTAATGCAAAGGAATTGCATTTATGCAGCTTAAAATTTGAATTTTGTGAAAAGGTTTAATAATCTAGGCTCAAAGTGTCACACTCTAGTCAGCTAATTAATCCATGCCCCCTGAGCAAAGGGTACCTCAAAATGGTGACTTTGGGGTTTCATAAGTTTTAAGCCATAATCATTCAAATTATAACAAATAAAGGCTTGAAATATCTCGCTTTGCCTGTAATGAGTCTCATATGTTAGTTTCACCTTTTAAGTTGCATTACAGAAATAAATGAACTTTGCACAATATTCAAATTTTTTGAGTTTTACCTGTATAATACAGATAGTTAGTGGCAGATAGTCAGTGTAGGTTATATCCTGATATAGTGTAGATGTTGCAGTGCAGTGTGTTAGGTAGTGTGATAGCTTCTGCTGTCCAATCCATACATTCATGCACACCTGGAATAATGTGGTGTCACGTATTGCGCCAAAATATTCACATCATTAGTGCCAATTAGCGCAATTGCGAATATATTGGAGCACTAACTGCATATAAACTCATTTTTAATGTTCTGCGGTGCCAACCATTTTCTCCAGTCTCAGGAAACTTCTAGCATTACGAGAATATTACATTGCCGATTTTTCGCAATTAAGAAAATAATCTCGAATTTGTGAATTCACGAATATATGACGAATATTCGCACAAATATTCGTGACATATCGCAAATTCGATAGTGGGGTGCATATGATTAGACAGAGTGTCCAAGGTATACCATATTTATCGAGATTTGTAACGAATTAATTTGGAACAAATCAAATTGGGCGAATTATTCAAATAAAAATTTTCAAAACTTTGCCCATCTCTATTTGTGATGTAAGGGGAGCCGGTCGCCACCGTGGCCAGTGATTGGCTGCAAGCAATGTCAAACCAGATGTTTACAGCTAGGGAGCCTGGCAGATTATTGCCAGCCAGGAACAGTAGGGAGCCAGCACCATGAAGTAGGTAAGTAAGCTTCCCTTGGTAATTCCAGCCAAGTGGGGTTTGCAAAAAAAAAAACATTCTTGCACAATCCCTTTAATAATGCAACACAACCACAATAAAGTTTCTTGGCAGCAGATGTCATCTTCATGTTTAAGTGATACTTGTGTAAAAAAAATTACCCCTGATGCTGCTGCGCAATACAAAAATGCATCATCTCTCCATATACTTATATATAGTAAGTATGGTTGACTACTCAACTGATTCACAGCTCTAACAATGAAGAACCAGCTTCCCCTAAGGGCTTATCGTGTCCCAGGTTTTTAGCAATTCTGAGTGGTGACGTGGCCTTATTAGTTTTGTGTGTGTCATGGTGATCTTACCTGGATACCCTTGCTCCCAAGGGTTGTGCTCTGTAGCAATAAAGGGGAGAGTGATTGTTGGTGGAATAAGACTCTAGACTTGGTAAAAGTTCCACAGCTTTACTTGAATAAACTTGCATCCAGACAATAATTGATCTTTCTCTTGGCTCCATCAGGTTTTGGGGTAAACTGGCAGGCAAACTTGAATACCTTGCTTTTTCTTTCTCGGCTGCGCTAGACTCTGGCTTCGGTCTGGTTAGATGGACTTTATGACAGTTCTGGTACCTTTGGGTGGGGTGCCTTTGGCTTTTGACCCCCTTGATATACTCTATCTCTTAAACTGTAAGGAGTCAGGGTACTCCTCATCTCCTTTCCACTCTCAATTTCACTCTCGACTAACTATAGCTTTCTGCAAACCCTCCCTTGGTAGGAATCATGACTAGCCCACTTCTGCCCAAAAGGGGGGAGAATGCAATGGTAAGTTCCATTCTATCCAAAGGTACTCTGCCAGATACACTGCCACCTGCTAGACAACCAGGCATATTACATGTAATAAAATACATGAGTTACATCACAATGTTATTAAAACACAATTTTAAAGGACCTGGAATAAATACATAGATGACATTATTGGTTAGCCTATTAGAGACAGTAGCAGGGAGTGAGAATGGTAGTGTCTACTCTGGGGTACTACAAATACAGAGCAGGTAGTTGGGAAGGGGGCCAAGGAGCCCACCTTCATAGATCACAGTTGCATAAAAGTGTTGGGGAGGGTGAAGCTGGGTGCTGAGGAGGTGAAAAAAATCAGAGGAGAAGGGTGGTGAACATGGTGGTACTGAAAAGCAGATGCAATGTACAGCCAAAAACTCCACAAGAATTGGTAGGGCCAGATCTGCTTCTATCGTGGTAAGCTCGGGAAATGGCGATTTCACTGATACTGTGGATGCAGGCTCAAAATGTGCCAGCCCTACGCCAACGCCGGCTGCCTCTAGCTCTGTGCGAGCAACTCCCATGTAGTGCCTTTTCTCCACAAGGAGTCTTGATGCTCTCAAAAAGAGAAACAATATACAATATTTTAGTTTGATACCATTTTCTGGCAAGAATAAGAGATCTGAGAGTTTTGAAGGCTTGCCTTATAACATAATTAATTTTAGTAAGACTCTAAGAGGTATAAAACTACAATATTTTACATTAGCATCAATATTTTTTATAGCATCAAGACATCGTACTAGTAGCTAACATGGTACATGTGCTTGCATTTTTTTTCTCCACAATGCAAGCACAGGAAACCACAGCCATGTACAATATCTGCAGGATTAAAATAAGCCGCAGGTGTTCAAACACAGACATACAGTAGGTACTGATGAAGACGCCCTAAATTAGGGCATTTGAGATACACTCTGGTGTTCCAAATCAATGTACCCCCCCCCAGGGGTTAATATCCACGCGTGGCTGAGAGACTAGATGCTGACACATAGATGGTCAATGCAATCTCTAACTTTTATTACATGGGGTAAGCGTATATACATCTTCAGAAGAGGGCAGTCCTCACTGAGGCTTAAACATTGTTTCATTGGTCAAAAAGGAAGAAGAGATAAGAGAGAGGAGATAATACACCAGCATCTGCGCACTGGGCCCTACTTTGGAATGTGAACTAATGTAAACATCTGGTTAACGTCGCCATTTTGGAATGGCTTCTATTCTAACAATAATACTGCATACGTCATATGTGACACTTCAAAGAGGTGCTTCTCTATAGGCAGTGAATAATATATACATATCATCGAGCCATATAATTGGCTTATGCACTCCTTCACACTCTATATGCCTCCCTTGTTGGGACACCTGTACAAGGATGAGAAATCAGACACTTCTCACAGCACAGCTCTTTGCCCCCCCCCCCTCTCTTCTCCAGTCTTGAAACAAAGAGGGGGTGGGTGGGCACTTTGAGAAGAAAAAGTAAACTCATTACAATCCTAGATATACAAAAATATAGAATAAAATTCACACATCTTTAACAGTCCCCCCTTGAATTTCATTCTCTCCCTAAACCTAAACATCTGTCCCAATGCTCCGACATCCTCTTCACCAGCTTCCACGGCAAGCCATACCTAGCGAACAGCCTCCCGTGACACTGGATTTGAGCATGGGGAAGTCAGATGATCTTTCCCTAACTAGCGTTGACATTATATGGGGGGACTGGAGGTCATCAGTGCTTCTGATTTTCTGGATCGATGTTTTCATACAATTTTTCCCATATTCTTTTGAGTCATGATCAACAGTCACACAAGGGAAAACCAGTCTCAACACTTCCTTGAAATCAATCCAATTATCATTTTCTTTGAGCTTCACTGTGCATGTGGTCAACAACACTCGGAATGGACCATCAAACCAGGGTTTTAGGACTTTCCTAACGTGTCTTTTTCTACCACCCAATCTCCAGACACAAGTGGGTGGGTTCCTGGTACTTTATCAAAACCTGGAAGTGAAGCAAAAACTCAAAAATGTACTTTAGTCAAATGCTTGTACAAAACTGATCACATAATCTGTCAGACAACCATGTTGCATCTGAAGCTGCTGTGGGAAATAAAATCCTATCCTAGGGGCTGACCCAAAAAGGACCTTATAGGGACAAAGGCCTGTCTCACGGTTAGGCGTATACCTTACTAAAAGAGGGCTACCAGCAGGCACTCTATTAAGGCTTTGAATCTTTAACTTAGTGTCCCGTTCAGTTCCTTTTCCCTACTCTACTGCTGCTTTGTGGATGGTACGAAGCATGTAAGGCCTGTCCTACATCCAAAACCTTCATCATCTACTGCATCACTTCACCTGTGAAGTGAACACCTGTGTCACTTTCAATGATCTAAAGTACCCCATACCTGCACACAACTTCGGCCATAATCTTCTTTACTTCTTTGGGTACGGTTTTGGCCATCCTGAAAACAAGTCATCACATATCAATACATACTCATACATGCCCACCTTGGGTAGTTGGCGGTAGTCTGCAAACGTTGAAACAGACACAAAAAGCAAGACGTGTTTCTTGGGTACCTTAACCACCTTGCCCACATTGTTCTGGGCACAAACCATTTATCCTTGAGTATGTCTGACTGTTACAGTGCTGAACCCTGGGGCGTACCATATGCTACGTACTAAATCACACATAGCAGTTTTTGTCTGGTGCATCACTCCATGGGTTGCCTGTGCCATCGTGGAGTATAGGGACCTGGGAAGGCAAAGTTTTCCCTTCATATTTGTAGTCCCCCCTTTCCCATTCACCAGTCCCTTTCCTCCTTCCCCATCTGGTTCTGTAAGGTCTTAAGAACTTTCGGGAGACAGGAGGAGTTATTTCAGGGACCTGAACTGTGGCCACTTAAGACAGGGGTCTGCTTAGGTAATTTGGCAGCCATTTTTGCCACCTGATCCGCCGTGGCTTTCCCCTTTGCATCCTCTGCATCTGTTTACAGTGGCCTTTCATTGCTATCATCACCTCTCATGTTAGTGACAAGAGGGCTTCCATCAGAGACCTCACTGCTTCCCCATTTTCGATGGGTTTACCTGAAGCGATCAAGGAGTCTCTGGCTTTCCATATGGGCCCATAGTCATGGGCTATCCCAAAAGCACACCTGGAATCAGTGTAAATGTTGGCTGTTTTTCCATCTGCATATCTGCAAGCCATCTTCAGAGTCTTTTAGCTCCACTTCTTGAGCAGACATGTGTGGTAGTTCACGTTTAATCACCACTGCCCAACTTGTGTAGTACCTGCCATCCTGGCCATACCTTGATCCATCCACAAAGAGAACATGATCTAGTTTACCTAATGGCTGATTTACCAAATCCCACTACCTCTTGTGACATCATCTGCAAACAGTCAGGAGCCTCTTCCTTTGAATCTGGAAGAAAAGTTTAAAGTGCGGTGCCCTAACTCTTCCCTCCCCCCTTGATCCAGAGGCAACAGGGTGGCTGGGTCCAAAGTATTACACCTTTGGAGAGCAACATTGTCAGGCAACAAAATGGAACACTGCATTCTCAAATAACGAGCAACAAAACAATCATTTGGATTGTACGTTCATCAGGATAGATGTAATATCACCATCACTTTGTGGTTCAGAACTATCTCAGAGCTTTCATCAAGCATAGCTAGTACAACTACTACAGCTCTGATGCAGAAAGGGGCACCTCTGGCCATGGGATCAAGTCTGACTTAATAATATGCTACAGGGCGTTATTGCTGCCCATGCAGTTGGGTGAGGACAGCTGAGTCATGGCCACTCACTTCATAACAATACAATCTAAATGTAATAATCTGATAGGCCCAGTGTGGGGGAACACAAAATTGCCAGTTCTAGGCATAAAAAGCATCTACCACCTTATCTGTGAGGCGGTAGGGACTAAAGGACAAATCAATCACAGTTGAGTGAGTGGCGGTAATGGGAACCTGAGCCAACAAGGTGTGTGTATTGGGCACGATGTGGGTGTTAGAAACTGTGGCTTCATTAACGGCATGTAGGTCATGTACCATCCAATGGTGAGTGGTTTTGCTTTTCTCAGCTTCTGGGAGTACTGATACAAACATGGACCAGGGAATTTTATCACTAATGGCCAACAAACAAAGTTCCTGGTCGTTGAGGGCACCTGTAAGCTTCACAGTGCCGTCATGATGTGAGATACCAGCATGTACTTTTGCAAGCAAATCTGCACCCAGGAGGCAACAAGGGGCGTTACCACTGACCACCAAACGGGCAAGCGCATCTTGGTTAGGGGCAAATCTAATATGGATGGTTTCTGTTGAAAAGAGAGCGTACTACTTTCCCATCCACTTCTACCCAAAGACTGGTGTCCTTGGGGAGTAAATCAGGGGAGGCCATGTTTGCTGTGCACAACTGTTTTGGCTGCTCCAGTATCAATAAAAAACGGAACTACTTCTTTATCACCCAGAGTGAGGGATATCATTGGGCCAGACTGAATCTGCTAAAAATGTTTAAAAGTAGAGCCGAATCTGGATTTCCTGTTTCCTAATCTTGATCTAACTCCCCCTTTTCTGTCTTTATGTTCTCCTTATGACACAAAAAAAACATGGGTGTCTGTGGGGACGGACAGTGATCCGGGCATGGTCAACATAGAATACAATCCTCTCGTGTGGTGTGGACGAGGAGTACCAAACACAGCACAACACTCTGTCTTCTGGGATCTGGGTCCCACAGACTCTGCAGGCCCATTATAGGGTGGCAGACTTACTTTTTCCTCACTTCAATGAGGCGTTGACATCAGGGCTGAAGCAATGCCAAAGGAACACTACCTATGGTTGGCACCACTGAACCACCCAATGCTGCTTGATGTTACTCTGCATTTTGGCTTACAGAAGTATCCAACTTTTCCTATCGCGGAATTAATAGACTGGAAAACAAAACAGAACTTCTCATCTTCCATGGGAGTGTCTTATAACTAGGGGATGGTCACAAGGGCTGTCGTTGTCTGAAACATCCACCCCTATCCTCCTCCCTCCGCTCTGAGTCATCTAAGTCCACCCCTTTCAGTCGGACGCTGTGGTCCTCCTTTTGTCCGTCAGTAGTGTCCCAGCTGTCCATTAGAACAGAGCTCTGATGTTTAGCACAACACTTAACATGTAACACGTAACTTCAAACATTGAAACAAACAGATCTGACAATACAGACATGAACACACAAAGGGCCCATAAGAAAATTTTCATTGACTTCAATTTAAAAAATTTACAGATCAATCAAAACTGTTGGCACCAATAAAAAAACTAAAATCTTCTAAGGAAAATAAAATTAAATCCTCAATGCGCATATTATTTAAAAAAAATAAAAACACAGTAGTCCATACGCATTCATATTTTCATGTTTTCATGTACTCATTTTCACAAACAGCTCATAATCTCGCCCTCATACATAAAATATGAATTGCATTCACAGCTCTGCTAAACACATCCATCAGTCTTCACACATTCGCCTCAACTACAACTCAAAGCCACACCCATTCACATTCCACTGAATCATTTATGTCTTCCAACCCAGCCACATAGTTACTTTGTTTCATCCCAAAACTTGCAGCACAGACAAACACAGCTTTCCTGGAAACAGATAGCCACACCACACCCAGAATTGCTGATGGTCTGTCGCTGTAAGACAATATACATGTTATAATCATACAGTCATTTTGTTAAAAGCTGGATTCCCACAGTACACTGCTTGGGAAAGAAGAAAGAAGAAAGAAAATTATTGAACAATTCTTTGTCTTGTATAATATATTACACATCACTTACTCTGCATGATTCCCTGCCCCAATGATTCCCTCCCCCCTTTCCCCGCTCCTCTTATCTCAGGAATGTTTCTGTGTGAAGGCAGGGGAAAGTGAATCTCTGTAGTTCACACCGGATACTCTACTTCCATTAACTGACCATCTTTCAGGATCTTCCCTATTTAAACACACACATATCATTAGGGTAACAAAATTTAACCAGTTCATTTCTGAACATTTAACACAAGCGCCTTTCTGATTGCAGACACTGGGGCACTTTCTTTCTTGCTAATGCCATCAATTAACATCCTGACACTGCCCTGTTTTCTCACTCATTAGTACCCCCCTTCAACATTACAGGAGTTCTGATTCCCACAGTCAGTAACCTCTAACTTCACAGTTTCTTACAGATTTTCATCCCTGTTGCGGCCCCGGATGACAGTCTGTCCGGGGCCACACTTTCTCTAAAATTCTTTGTCACATTTTAACTTTCAATTTTCCTTCTTCATGTGAGTGGGACTGACCCATCTCAAAACAACAGTATTTCAGACTGACACACACACAAAACAGAAGAGTGATCAGCACCTTTAACCCTTTCCTCCCCAGACAAAAGATTCACCCTCCCCTCTGGTTGGCTCAAATCTGACTATCACATCTGACTAGTCAGCTGGGACTCCGCGCACATCATTCCCTGCTCCAGGGGTCAGGCGGACTCTGCCGCGTCTTCCTGGGGTCAGGTCAGGTGGAGAATATCTCTGCAGTCTTCCCTTAGGTCAAAGGGTCATATGTCTCCACGCGTCTCCCTGCCAGGTCAGCCGGAGTATACTTTGTCCCACACCTCGGCGCTACAGCGCCCCCTTCCAAACCAGGAGGTTACTGTCCCCTCCCTTTGTCTGTGGTTTTACCGTCTGTGCTCACCTCACTCCTCACATAAATCACAGACACACACAAAACATATACACACCAGAGTGATCTATGATTTCAGACTATTAGTTCTATAGACTCCAAGCTTTCAGCATTACAGCCGACTACTATACTTACATCAGTACCACCTCACAGCAGACTGAGCTATCTGAGCATGACAAAGTAAATAGCAGAAAGGCAGATGAGATAAAAAGTTTTCTCACCTTTCTTTGAGGTTGCAGTCCTCTGCCCTCTGCCGTTCGTCAAACTCAGGGGCCCGTCTTGTCAGCTGTTGGATGCTACTTTCGCAAGGAGTGCCATCTGGGGTGCCATTTGATGAAGACGCCCTAAATTAGGGCATTTGAGATACACTCTGGTGTTCCAACTCAATGTACCCCCCCCAGGGGTTAATATCCACGCGTGGCTGAGAGACTAGACGCTGACACATAGATGGTCAATGCAATCTCTAACTTTTATTACATGGGGTAAGCGTATATACATCTTCAGAAGAGGGCAGTCCTCACTGAGGCTTAAACATTGTTTCATTGGTCAAAAAGGAAGAAGAGATAAGAGAGAGGCGATAATACACCAGCATCTGCGCACTGGGCCCTACTTTGGAATGTGAACTAATGTAAACATCTGGTTACCGTCTCCATATTGTAATGGCTTCTATTCTAACAATAATACTGCATACGTCATATGTGACACTTCAAAGAGGTGCTTCTCTATAGGCAGTGAATAATATATACATATCATCGAGCCATATAATTGGCTTATGCACTCCTTCACTCTCTATATAGCTCGCTTGTAGGGACACCTGTACAAGGATGAGAAATCAGACACTTCTCACAGCACAGCTCTTTGCCCCCCCTCTCTTCTCCAGTCTTGAAACAAAGAGGGGGTGGGTGGGCACTTGGAGAAGAAAAAGTTAACTCATTACAATCCTAGATATACAAAAATATAGAATAAAATTCACACATCTTTAACAGTACAAGGGCTCTATTGCAGCACAAGAAGTGGCATTACTGGATCCTTTTGGAAAATACAACTGGCCAGCATTCCCATCCAGAACAAGTCTGTCCCCCTTCTCCTGGTCTTTTTTTCTGATGACACATTCCCTTTAATAGACAATTGTATAACTAGCAAATCTCTAAATTAATTCATTTAAAAAATTTCCTGCATCCACCAGAAAAAAAGCTGTAAAGTCATGGCTATCAACATATAGCAGCACAAATAGCAGAGGTAAAAATGTTCCAAAGAAGCTAAAAGTTCAAGATAAAAAGTTACAAAAAGTTGTATAGGGTACCAAAGAAACAGAAAAACACTTAAAACAAACTAAAACCATACAGAAGAGCTGATGCAATGGGCTGCCACTAGGACAGAACCATCCCACCCAGGGAGCGATCCCTTTAAGGAGAGCTGTGATATAGCTGGATGTAGAATAACAATTGATCAGAGTTTCACATCAGCGATGTCATATGTGAACAGGACAAACATGAAAGTGTGATCACACTTACATGATTACATAACTTGGCCCATAGTTTGTACCTGTCTACCTTTCCCAGATCAGAAAGGCTCTTGAGCTATATGGGGTTTAGCTTCATTTAGAATTTGGAGGCTTTCAGAACATTTTAAAGTTGATAACAGTCATTACGACCAAGAATACACAAGGAGAGGTCCAGCAGAGATAATTCAATGATGCCAAGAACAAGTGCAGATATATTTTATGAACTCTACAAAAGAGTAAAAAGACCATTTCAACATTATCACAGATTTTCTTCTTATTTTGAAAATGTATTCGGTCTGAGGTTTTCATATTCATGAGCTGCACCCACATCAGGTCCTAGAACATTGGCGGCTGCAGGGATCTCGGGCTGTAAGATAAAACAAGATACAGTCAATGATATCATCTGAATATGGAGAAATTATAAAAAATATACAGAGAAGACATCAGAAGAATTATAATTCCTAGTAATCAGCATGAAAAACAACATCTGAATCCAACAATAAAAAAAATTCCCAGAACCATCAATACAGGGCAAATTAAAGGCAACCTGTCACATTGAGCATGGTCTTTGAGCTGCGGGCAGCATGATATAGAGCAGGAGACACGGAGAAGATTGATATATTGTTTTATTGCAGTATTATTCCTGCTCATTCTGGGCTTTGACATCCAGGAGGCGTCCTATCGATGATTGATAGCTATCTCTGTCATAGAGGGAGGACTGTCAATCACTGATAAGACCACCTCCTTGGCTTCAAAGCTCAGAATTAGCAGGAATTCAAAGAAATAAAATATAAGTTTTACTGAATCTTTTCCCATAAATCTATGCCTCAATCTGCTCAGCTCCTCCTGCTCTATAAACTGCTGCCTGCAGCTCAGATACAAGTTTCAGTCTGACATGTTCCCTTTAACATACACTCCACCCCATTTAAAGTCCAGTGCACAGAACGTTCCCATACAAATCAGGACTGTTGGCAAATATTATTTTTATAATTTTTTATTTATATATTTCTGTAAACATTTTTCTGAACATGCATCCCCGGCACCCTACATGTTTAGTGTTTGATGTCCGAATTCTTCTATGGTTATTTGATTTTTTAAAAAGCAAATATAAAAAGGACAATATACTAGTTTGTAGTGTGAGATGATCAGCTTTGAAAAAAACAAGATTTGGTGATACTGGGTCATGAGATGTCTATCCTATATCTGACTATATGAGGCCACCAAGAGGTTGTGATGCAAATTGCAGACAGTTCTTTCTTAACATTTTCTATTATTCACTATTGTAAAGTGAGAAAGTAGAGTATTTAACCAAATTTGAGCCAAGATAAGCATGGATATTATTGTTGGGCACGAATATTCGAATCACAAACTTTAATCGGGAATATCGCCACTTCGAGAATTTGTGAATATTTAGAATATAGTGCTATACAGGGAGTGCAGAATTATTAGGCAAGTTGTATTTTTGAGGATTAATTTTATTATTGAACAACAACCATGTTCTCAATGAACCCAAAAAACTCATTAATATCAAAGCTGAATATTTTTGGAAGTAGTTTTTAGTTTGTTTTTAGTTTTAGCTATTTTAGGGGGATATCTGTGTGTGCAGGTGACTATTACTGTGCATAATTATTAGGCAACTTAACAAAAAACAAATATATACCCATTTCAATTATTTATTTTTACCAGTGAAACCAATATAACATCTCAACATTCACAAATATACATTTCTGACATTCAAAAACAAAACAAAAACAAATCAGTGACCAATATAGCCACCTTTCTTTGCAAGGACACTCAAAAGCCTGCCATCCATGGATTCTGTCAGTGTTTTGATCTGTTCACCATCAACATTGCGTGCAGCAGCAACCACAGCCTCCCAGACACTGTTCAGAGAGGTTTACTGTTTTCCCTCCTTGTAAATCTCACATTTGATGATGGACCACAGGTTCTCAATGGGGTTCAGATCAGGTGAACAAGGAGGCCATGTCATTAGATTTTCTTCTTTTATACCCTTTCTTGCCAGCCACGCTGTGGAGTACTTGGACGCGTGTGATGGAGCATTGTCCTGCATGAAAATCATGGAGCATTGTCCTGTACCACTGCTTGAAGAAGGTGTCTTCCAGAAACTGGCAGTAGGACTGGGAGTTGAGCTTGACTCCATCCTCAACCCGAAAAGGCCCCACAAGCTCATCTTTGATGATACCAGCCCAAACCAGTACTCCACCTCCACCTTGCTGGCGTCTGAGTCGGACTGGAGCTCTCTGCCCTTTACCAATCCAGCCACGGGCCCATCCATCTGGCCCATCAAGACTCACTCTCATTTCATCAGTCCATAAAACCTTAGAAAAATCAGTCTTGAGATATTTCTTGGCCCAGTCTTGACGTTTCAGCTTGTGTGTCTTGTTCAGTGGTGGTCGTCTTTCAGCCTTTCTTACCTTGGCCATGTCTCTGAGTATTGCACACCTTGTGCTTTTGGGCACTCCAGTGATGTTGCAGCTCTGAAATATGGCCAAACTGGTGGCAAGTGGCATCTTGGCAGCTGCACGCTTGACTTTTCTCAGTTCATGGGCAGTTATTTTGCGCCTTGGTTTTTCCACACGCTTCTTGCGACCCTGTTGACTATTTTGAATGAAACGCTTGATTGTTCGATGATCACGCTTCAGAAGCTTTGCAATTTTAAGAGTGCTGCATCCCTCTGCAAGATATCTCACTATTTTTGACTTTTCTGAGCCTGTCAAGTCCTTCTTTTGACCCATTTTGCCAAAGGAAAGGAAGTTGCCCAATAATTATGCACACCTAATATAGGGTGTTGATGTCATTAGACCACACCCCTTCTCATTACAGAGATGCACATCACCTAATATGCTTAATTGGTAGTAGGCTTTCGAGCCTATACAGCTTGGAGTAAGACAACATGCATAAAGAGGATGATGTGGTCAAAATACTCATTTGCCTAATAATTCTGCACTCCCTGTATATTGTTATCCGGGAATATTCTAGATTATTTTTTTTTTTATCTGAACCTATGATCCCTCCCTGCTTCTTGCTTGTGGGCCAATGAGAAGGCTGCAATGTATTTGTCAGAGCTTAGCAACCTCCCTAGCAACCAATAGGAAAGTTGCCTACCCCTTACTATATAAGAACCTCCCCAGCAGCCATGTTCTGCAGTTTTTTGCAGCTCTGAGAGAGAGCAGTGACATTGCTGTGCTCTGTGCTTTACTGTGTTACATTAGATAGATAGTTAGTTAGTTCATATATATAATACAGATAGTTAGTGGGAGATAGTGTAGGTTAGATAGTGATATAGTGTAGCTGATAGGTTCTGCTGTCCATACATACATGCTACAGACATAGTGCTGTGATATCACAACAATACTTAGTGCACCAATCAGTAATATCTACTCAGACCTGATAAAAGGTGAAGTTGCACGTATTGAGCAAAAATATGCGCATCATTAACCCCTTAAGGACACAGCCTTTTTACACCTTAGGACCAGGCCATTTTTTGCAAATCTGACCAGAGTCCCTTTAAGTGCTGATAACTTTAAAGCTTTGACTTATCCAGGCCGTTCTGAGACAGTTTTTTCGTCACATATTGTACTTCATGACACTGGTAAAATGAAGTCAAAAAAATTATTTTTTTTGAACCAAAAAATACCTAATTTAACAAAAATTTGGAAAAATTAGCAAATTTCAAAGTTTCAGTTTCTCTACTTCTGTAATACATAGTAATACCCCCAAAAATTGTGATGACTTTCCATTCCCCATATGTCTACTTCATGTTTGAATTGTTTTGGGAATGATATTTTATTTTTTGGGGATGTTATAAGGCTTAGAAGTTTAGAAGCAAATCTTGAAATTTTTCAGAAATTTACAAAAACTAAATTTTTAGGGACCAGTTCAGGTCTCAAGTCACTTTGCGAGGCTTACATAATAGAAACCACCCAAAAATGACCCCATCTAAGAAACTACACCCCTCAAGGTATTCAAAACTGATTTTGCATATGTTGTTAACCCTTTATGTGTTGCACAAGAGTTATTGGCAAATGAGGAGGAAATTTGAGAATTTCATTTTTTTGTCAAATTTTTCATTTTAACCCATTTTTTCCACTAACAAAGCAAGGGTTAACAGCCAAACAATACTGTATCTTTATTGCCCTGACTCTGCCGTTTACAGAAACACCCAATATGTGGCCGTAAACTACTGTACGGCCACACAGCGGGGCGTAGAGTGAAAGGTTCGCCGTTTGGTTTTTGGAAGGCTGATTTTTATGGACTGGTTTATTTACACCATGTCCCATTTGAAGCCCCCCTGATGCACCCCTAGAGGAGAAACTCCCTAAGGCTACTTTCACACTTGCGTTCGGAGCGGATCCGTCTGATGTTTCATCAGACGGATCCGCTCCGATAATGCAGACGTTCGCATCCGTTCAGAACGGATGCGTCTGCATTAAAACTTAGAAAATTTTCTAAGTGTGAAAGTAGCCTGAGCGGATCCGTTCAGACTTTACATTGTAAGTCAATGGGGAACGGATCCGCTTGAAGATTGAGCCATATGGTGTCATCTTCAAGCGGATCCGCCCCCATTGACTTAAATTGTAAGTCTGGACGGATCGGCTCGCCTCCGCACGGCCAGGCGGACACCCGAACGCTGCAAGCAGCGTTCAGGTGTCCGCTCACTGAGCGGAGCGGAGGCTGAACGCTGGCAGGCGGATGCATTCTCAGTGGATCCGCCTCCACTGAGAATGCATTGGGGCCAGACGGATGCGTTCGGGACCGCTCGTGAGCCCCTTCAAACGGTGCGCACGAGCGGACACCCGAACACTAGTGTGAAAGTAGCCTAAAAGTGACCCCATCAAAGAAACTACACCCCTCAAGGTATTCAAAACTGATATTACATACGTCGTTAACCCTTTAGGTGTTGCACAAGAGTTATTGGCAAATGGCGATGAAATTTGAGAATTTCATTTTTTTGCCTAATTTTCCATTTTAACCCATTTTTTCCACTAACAAAGCAAGGGTTAACAGCCAAACAAGACTGTATCTTTATTGCCCTGACCCTGCTGTTTACAGAAACACCCCATATGTGGCCGTAAACTACTGTACGGCCACACAGCGGGGCGTAGAGGGAAAGGTGCGCCGTTTGGTTTTTGGAGGGCTGATTTTGCTGGACTGTTTTTTTGACACCATGTCGCATTTGAAGCCCCCCTGATGCACCCCTGGAGTATAAACTCCATAAAAGTGACCCCATCTAAGAAACTACACCCCTCAAGGTATTCAAAACTGATTTTAAAAACTTTGTTAACCTTTTAGGTGTTGCACAAGATTTAATGGAAAATAGAGATACAATTTCAAAATTTCACTTTTTTGGCAGATTTTCCATTTTAATATTTTTTTTCCAGTTACAAAGCAAGGGTTAACAGCCAAACAAAACTCATTATTTATGGCCCTGATTCTGTAGTTTACAGAAACACCCCATATGTGGTCGTAAACCGCTGTATGGGCACACGGCAGGGCGCAGAAGGAAAGGAATGCCATACGGTTTTTGGAAGGCAGGTTTTGCTGGACTGTTTTTTTTTACACCATGTCCCATTTGAAGCCCCCCTGATGCACCCCTAGAGTAGAAACTCCAAAAAAGTGACCCCATTTTAGAAACTACGGGATAGGTTGGCAGTTTTGTTGGTACTAGTTTAGGGTACATATGATTTTTGGTTGCTCTATATTACACTTTTTGTGCGGCAAGGTAACAAGAAATAGCTTTTTTGGCACCGTTTTTTTTTTTTTGTTATTTACAACATTCATCTGACAGGTTAGATCATGTGGTAATTTTATATAGCAGGTTGTCACGGACGTGGCGATACCTAATATGTATACAATTTTTTTTATTTATGTAAGTTTTACACAATGATTTCATTTTTAAAACAAAAAAAATGTTTTAGTGTCTCCATAGTCTAAGAGCCATAGTTTTTTCAGTTTTTGGGCGATTATCTTAAGTAGGGTCTCATTTTTTGCGGGATGAGATGACGGTTTGATTGGCATCTATTTTGGGGTGCATATAACTTTTTGATCGCTTGGTATTACACTTTTTGTGACGTAAGATGACAAAAAATGGCTTTTTTTACACCGTTTTTAGTTTTAGTTTTTTACGGTGGTCATCTGAGGGGTTAGATCATGTGATATTTTTATATAGCCGGTCTATACGGACGCGGCGATACCTAATATGTATACTTTTTATTTATTTATTTAAGTTTTACACAATGATTTCATTTTTGAAACAAAAAAAATCATGTTTTAGTGTTTCTAAGAGCCATAGTTTTTTCAGTTTTTGGGCGATTATCTTGGGTAGGGTATGATTTTTGCGGGATGAGATGACGGTTTGATTGTTACAATTTTGGCGTACATGCGACTTTTTTGATCACTTTTATTACCTTTTTTGGGAAGTAAGGTGGGCAAAATTTCAATTTCATCATAGTTTTTTATTTTTTATTTTTATGGCGTTCACCGTTCGGGTAAAGTAACATGACCGTTTTATAGATCAGGTCGTTACAGACGCGGCGATACCAAACATGTATAGGGAATTTTATTTTTTTCATTTTTAATCAGTGATAAATGTGTTTTTTGATTTTTACTTTTTTTTCACTTTTATTCACTTTTTTTTTGACCCAGACCCACTTGGTTCTTGAAGATCCAGTGGGTCTGATGTCTGTATAATACAGTACAGTACAATATATATATTGTACTGTACTGTATTTTACACTTTGTCTGAACAGATCTATGCATTTTAGCACAGATCTGTTCAGCACCATGGACACCAGGATGCCTGAGAGGCGTCCTGTTGCCATGGGAACCTTCCCCGTCTGCTCAGTACTGGTCAGAACTGCGCAGACGGGGAAGGGTAAGGAGGGGATCTGTCGGCGGGCTGTCTGGGGGCTCTCTCCCTCCCCATCGGGGGGCTGCAAAGGCACAGCAGCCCCCCGATGGGAGAGGGAGGGAGCTCCCTGCGCTGTTAACCTTTTCCATACAGCGGTCCGTACGGACCGCTGTATGGAAAGGGTTAAACGGCTGACATCGCATCGCAGATGTCAGCCGTTTATACCAGGGTGCCAGCAATGTGCTGGCACCCTGGTATACCCACTAGAAGCCAACGATTATACAAGGAGAGGCGGGCGGGGGATCGCGATCCCGCCTGCCGCACCGCCCGCAACCCTCCCCCTGCACCTCCCGCCACCATAAAATCATTCGGGGGTGCAGGGGGGGGTGAATAAAACGTTATTTTAGGCATATAAAGTTTCTGATCCCCGCGATCAGAAACGCAGAAATCGCAGCAAACCGCAGGTCTGAATTGACCTGCGGTTTGCCGCGATCACCGACATGGGGGGGTCACGGGACCCCCCCGCGCATTTAGCCTAGGTGCCTGCTCAATGATTTGAGCAGGCACCGGGTTCCGATCACTGCCAGCCGATCACTGCCAGGGCGTACATGTACGCCCTGTGTCCTTAAGTACCAGGGCACAAGGGCGTACCTGTACGCCCTATGTCCTTAAGAGGTCAATTGCCAAATATATTGGAGCGCTCTATCTGCATATAAAGCTATTGTAATGTTCTGCCGTGCCAACCATTTTCTCCAGTCTCAGGAAACTTCTAGCAGCTTGAATAATATAGCAACAGTGACCCACGTCTGTATTGCGCACGCAATACGCTCATATTACATTGCCGATTTTCGCAATCAAGAATATAATCGCAAATTCTCAAATTCTCAAATATATGACGAATATTCTCCAAAATATTTGTGAAATATTGCAAATTAGAATATTGCCCCTGCCGCTCATCACTAACAGACATGTCTGTAAATCCCAAATCTTCCTGAAGATATGAGTAACCTAACACAGACTGGTTGCCGAGGAAACATTGTCTGACAACCTTATTTAAAGACTGTGGTTGTGTATCTATAGTAACCAGACTGTCAGACAGGATTGATCCGATCCGATATGCAGACTGAAGTCACCTTCTGTCATCTCCACAGAGGATTATAAAGAATATACACAGAGACATTATCACGTGTCACCATAGTTATTGGAGATGAGCAAAAATTTGATTCGGCCGATTCACTGATCTTCGATAAGAATTTTGATTTGTAACAAATTAATTAATCATGAATTGTGATAAATCTGGCATACCCAGGCCACTCTGCCTAATCATATTCATCCCACTTGGTGGCCCAATCTCAGTATGAAGGCTTGGTAGTGAAAACTGCAAGGAGAGTGCAGGGAGAGTATCACCGTGTACATTACGTTCTAGTGCACCGACATTCATAGTTGATCCTTCTGTAGGTACTGTGCCATCAGTATTACATGTGTAATTTATCGCCATCTACATCACTGTGCAGGGCACCAAGATTCATAGCTAATTCCTTCTGTTAAACAAAAATAAAAGCATACAGCAGCCTTCAGTAAAGCCAAAAGCCCATGTGCGCCCCTGCAGGAGCTGTGTCCAAATAGCTTCTTAGTGGAACCAAATAAAGAGATGGAGGCAGCGGCAATAACGTAGTGGAGAAAAAAAAAGTACTTTTGATCCATGTTGTGGCAGTCCAAACACATGCTGTTTAATCCCTTCTGTTAGCTGTAGATTTACTGTGCATCAGTAATACAGGTCAATGTTACCATCAGGTCCAATCTATCGCTGTGGACTTAACCGTGCAGTGCCCCAAGATTCAAGTTGTGGCCCCCTGACAGAGTGGGGAGGGTGGCAGCAGTGACAGTCGCAGTGACAGAGTATACCTTCTTATATTGTGATATTTTATCCTGAATATCATTTTCTACCTTTTGTTGGCATCTCCAGTGTTTTTGATCAGGACTGTGCATGAGGTTGTGTTTTAAAAAATTTTTTGGGAGAGGTATTAATTTTTTTATTTGTGTTCACTGATTCACTGATGTATCAGATACATTTTTATGTTCTGCTTAATTATCAGTATTTGGTGAATGTTTATATTTTTGATAGTATATTTTTGGGGGTATTTTAGTTCATGTACTTTTTTTTTATTTTTAAAGTGTATATTATAGATTCTTATTTCAGTGCATAATATTTCCAGTGACTACAAAAAATTAATTAGATTTTTTCTTTTTATTTATTTATGAATTCATATCATACATTTATTGCACGTGCGTTTATGTCAAGTACATACATAATTTTCTGTGCTAAATCTATATTTATTGCGCATGCGTATTTATGCCAATCTATATGTAATTTATTTATTTTGCTAAATCAGTGATTTTGATTTATATTTAGTAGTATTTGTCACATTTATATTATTATTCAGCTTTATAGCTATGTTTTGGATTGAGTACGTAATGATTATTTCGGATGTATATATCTTTTCTATATCCGGTCTATAGAACGCAGGCTGGAACGTGTTTACAGTATTATACCATTTTACGTACATCCAGTCTATAAAACGGATTCTGTGATGCATTTATGGTTTTGCGCTATATGCGCATGCGCAGTGTTGCTCCTTGAATGCCGGGGATGCCGACATTTCATCACACCTCTTTCACATAATATCGCGCCTCCTAACAGGTGATTATTATTTTTTCATTATGACACTGTAAGCATTCAATAGGTGAGGTCATAGATGGCAGGTAAGTATCACTGAGGCTGCTACTCTCAATGATATAAATCCCAGAGGTAGGTTGTGACCAGTGATGCTAGGTCACTGAGTTTGTGGTAGCTGGAGTTTGGGTCCAGGATTTAGGAGTGACTGAAGAGCTTGGGTGGGAAGGTCACTCCAATACTCCACCCCGGGTGTTCCTACCTCAAAAGGGTGGAAAACTAATTAAAAGGCTGTCAGAGAGCGGTGTGTGTGATGGTCTGAGAGGAAGACCCATGGACAAGACCACTATGCAAAGTGGAATCTCTAGGTGAAAACCTACAAGCTGGTGAGAAGCCTATATCACCGCTTTTTTTTTTTGTTATTTCCATGAACTGTTATTTTGTTTGCTGAAACAAGTCTGTGTCGTTTTGCTGTGTATGCCCAAAAATTCCTGGGAAAAGAGACTGTCTGAATGGTCCCGTCTCACATATGGTGGAGGATGCGGGCAATGTTGGTTGCTAGTAGAGATGAGCAGCATATGCAATATTAGTTTTCGCAACATTTTGCAAATTCTTGGCCTAATATTCGCCATAAATTTGCAAATTCGAGAATTTGTGATCTCCAGTCATTATTTTCTTGATTGCAAAAATCGGCAATGTAATATGCGCGTATTTCATGCGCTATACAGGCGTGGGTCACTTTTGCTACATTTTTCAAGCTGCTAGAAGTTTCCTGAGACTGGAGAAAATGGTTGGCAGCAACTTTCGTGACTGTGAGGAAGAACTCCTGATCACTGGAAGTAATTTTACATTACAGCACTGTTTATTATTACATTTTGCATGCATGGCAGAACAATAGCTTATATGCAGATAGAGTGCTCCAATATATTTGCGATTGCGCAAATCGGCACTAATGATGCGCATATTATTGGCACAATACATGCAACTTCACATTTTATCAGGTCTGATTAGATATTACTGATTGGTGCACTAAGTATTGTTGTGACATCACAGCACTATGTCTGTAGCATGTATGTATGGACAGCAGAACCTATCAGCTACACTATATCACTATCTAACCTACACTATCTCCCACTAACTATCTGTATTATATATACAGATGGAGCAGGGTTAGCACTCTAGCTCTTAACTCAAATTTCTTAACTCATTATCTTGAGACAAAAGCCATTGAAAAGCAATTGAAGGTGTTTGCTTAGATTAGATAATACAATTCAGAAATCTCAGAAAACAGGAGTGATAACTCTACTCCATCCGTATGAGCTAACTAACTATCTAATGTAATTGAATAAGGATCCAGATGACTCAGCAAAGCACAGAGCACAGCAATGTCATTTCTCTCTCTCTCTCAGAACTATGTCTGTAGCGTGTTTGTATCGACAGCAGAGAAACAGTAATCCCTATCACACTACCTAACACCCTGCACTGGAACCTATCAGCTACACTGTATCACTATATAACCTACACTGACTATCTCCCACTAACTATCTGTATTATATATATATAAGCTAACTATCTAATGTAATTTGATAAGGAATAGGATTCAGATGAAAGCACAGAGCTCAGCAAGGTCACTGCTCTCTCTCAGAACTGCAAAAAACAGCAGAAAATGGCTGCTGGGGAGGTTCTTATATACTAAGGGGAAGGCAACTTTCCTATTGGTTGCTAGGGATGTTGATAAGCTCAGACAAAGACATTGCAGACTTCTCATTGGCCCACGAGCAAGAAGGGAGATAACTGATGAATTAAAAAATCTAGACTATTCGCGATTACCAATTTATAGCACTATATTCTATATCTTCGCAAATTCTCGAAGTGCCGATATTCGCAATAAAAATTAGCGATTAGAATATTCGCGAGTAACACTAGTTTTTAGGAGCAATGGCATGAATTCCTGTTATTGGTGAATGTCTTGGGTTAAAGCAGCAGCAGAATTGCAACAAGAGACTGTTATAATGGAGGATCTCATTAAACAGATGGTGCAGAGAAATCTGCAGCAGCAACAGGCATTGGAGCAGCAGCAAAGGGCTCATGCAGAGGCTTTACAGTCTCAACAGCAGGTTAATGCACAGCAACAAGAGGCTAACCACCTCCTGACAGAGCAAATTGCGGCCCTAAGAGATGCTGTGATGGGGCAACAAGTAGTGCATGTGTCTGGGCAAAATTCTAGTGGTGGTGTGCGGAAAACTGTGCAGTCTGCTTTACAAAGAATGATGACTGAGGATGATGTGGAGGCTTATTTGACTTTCTTTGGCCTCAAGCACATGACCGTTGTGTGCATCCGTGGCCGTTGTGCCGTTTTCCGTTTTTTTGCGCTGACCCATTGACTTTCAATGGGCCCGTGGAAAAATCAGAAAATGCAGTTTTGCAGCCGCATCCGTGATCCGTGTTTCCTGTCCATCAAAAAAATATGACCTGTCCTGGGACTCCTATCGGAACTCTCCGCTGCCACCAGTGATGGGGGGGGGGGGGGAAGGGGACGCCCACACTGTGCCACCAATGAAAATAATACAATAGAGGGAGGGAGGGGGGGCTGGGGGGGGCCGCACACTGTGCCACCAATGAAAATAATACAATAGAGGGAGGGAAGGGGCCGGGGGGGGCGCACACTGTGCCACCAATGAAAATAATACAATAGACGGAGGGAGGGTGGGCCGGGGGGGCCGCACACTGTGCCACCAATGAAAATAATACAAAAGAGGGAGGGAGGGGGGGCGCACACTGTGCCACCAATGAAAATAATACAATAGAGGGAGGGAGGGGGGATGAGGGGGATCTGCCCCCTGCTGCCTAGCAGCCCCTGATCTCTTACAGGGGACTATGATACGCACAATTAACCCCACTCAGGTGCGGCACCTGAGGGGTTAATTGTGCGGATCACAGCCCCCTGTAAGAGATCGGGTGCTGCCAGGCAGCAGGGGGCAGTCATGTACACAGTTCTTAGTATATTCTAACTAGAAGCGTCCCCATCACTATGGGAACGCCTCTGTGTTAGAATATACTGTCGGATCTGAGTTTCACGATCTAACTCATATCCGACATTATATTCTAACATAGAGGCGTTCTCATGGTGATGGGGACGCTTTAAGTTAAAATATACCATCGGATTGGAGAAAACTCCGATCCGATGGTATAAGGGACTCCTGACTTTACATTGAAAGTCAATGGGGGACGGATCCGTTTGCAATTGCACCATATTGTGTCAACGTCAAACGGATCCGTCCCCATTGACTTGCATTGTAATTCAGGATGGATCCGTTTGGTTCCGCACGGCCAGGCACGGCCATGTCCGTGGATCCTCCAAAAATCAAGGAAGACCCACGGACGAAAAAACGGTCACGGATCACGGACCTACGGACCCCGTTTTTGCGGACCTTAAAAAAAAAATGGTCGTGTGCATGAGGCCTTTGTGTGTATTGTAGACAGAGAAAAACTGCCTGTAGATCAGTGGGCTAAAGTGCTGGCTCCATATTAGACTGGAGAGCCGCAGAAGGCTTACTATGACCTCACCTTGCAGGATTCCAAGGACTACAGCAAACTAAAAACTGAAATACTTGCTCGCTTTAGGGTCAGTCCCATACTCCAGGCCCAGCGGGTACAACAATGGACTTTTTGCAAAGACAAGCCGTCAAAGTCTCAGATGTTTGACCTATTCCGCTTAGTTCGAAAGTGGTTGCAATCAAAGTCGTCTTCCCCAGAGCAGATGGTGGAAAAAGTGGTGATAGATCGATATCTTCACTCTCTTCCTGTGCCAGTACAGCCCTGGGTTGCCGAAGGAGATCCCCAGAATGCTAACAAGCTGGTAAACCTTGTGGAGAGGTATAGCACAGCGGAGAACCTTCTTGCTGGGGCAGATAAAGTAAAGGCAGCTCCATGTAACCCAAAGGTCTAAGAGGTGGTTTAAACCTGGAGGAGAGCGTGGGCAAGTGCTAGTGGGCAGTGGCGTTGCGGGCCGCACTGGGTGACACCAGTGATGGGGTGACACCAGCAGGGCTGGCATTTACAAATCCCAGGCATAGTCATTTGTATTGCCATCCTCAGGAGAGGGAGAGATGTGTCTGGGATTCGAACCCACAACCTTCTGTATCAGAGGCAAAACACTTACCCACACAGCCATAAGAGCTGCATTGTCACTGACTGAAAAAATATGAGACTTCTACTGTTATAGCTGGCTAAGTGTACATCTATTCACATGACAGCTACCCCAACACACCCAGCACTGCTATATCTCTATATGACAGCTTTCCCAGCACACTCAGCTTTGCTATATCTCTATATATTATAGCTGCCCCAGCACACCCAGCTCTGCTACATCTATACACATGACAGCTGCCCCAGCACACTCAGCTCTGCTATATCTCTATATATGACAGCTGCCCCAGCAAACCCCACTCTGCTACATCTATCCACATGACAGCTGCCCAAACACACCCAGCTCTGCTACATCTATACACATGACAGCTGCCCCAGCACACTCAGCTCTGCTATATCTCTATATATCTATCTACTGTATAGCAATACTTAGATTTATAGATGTGGCAGAGCTGGGTGTGCTGGGGCAGCTGTCATATATAGAGATATAGTAGAGCTGAGTGTGCTGGTGCAGCTGTCATGTGTATTAGATGTAGCAGAGCTGGGTGTGCTGGGGCAGCTATCATATATAGAGATATTACAGAGCTGAGTGTGCTGGGACAGCTGTCATATAGAGATATAGCAGTGCTGGGTGTGTTGGGGCAGCTGTCATGTGTATAGATGTACACTTAGCCAGCTATAACAGTAGAAGTCTCATATTTTTTCAGTCATTAGCAGGGAAGATTTTATGGCTGTGTGGGTAAGTGCTTTGCCTCTGCTACAGAAGGTTGTTGGTTCAAATCCCAGCAGAAACTTTTCTGAAATACAGGCTAAATTACAATACACAAGCACTGACTCCATATATGGACATACAGGAAGAGGCTGACATGGAGGTAAGTATAAGTGTTTTTTTTTTTTTTAAATACCCGACTGTTACTACCATGGGGGGAGCGGGAGGCACTTGATACTGGCACATGGGGGGTGGGGGGTTGGCACCTGATACTGGCACATGGGGGGAGGGGGGTTGGCACCTGATACTGGCACATGGGGGGGGTTGGGTTGGAACTATGATACTGGCACATGGGGGGGGGAGAGAGGCACCTGATACTGGCACATGGGGGAAGGAGAGAGGCACCTGATACTGGCACATGGGGGGAAGGAGAGAGGCACTTAATACTGGCACTTTGGGGGGGAAGATGGCACTATGATACTGGGACATGGGGAGGGGAGAGAGGCACTTGATACTGGCACTTTTTTTTGGGCGGGGGAGATGGCACTATGATACTGGGACATGGGGGGAGGAGGGAGGCACTTGATACTGGCACTTTTTTGGGGGGGGGGATGGCACTATGATATTGGGACATGGGGGGGAAGAGAGAGGCACTTGATACTGGCACATGGGGGGGGGGGTTGGCACTATGATACTGGCACATGGGGGTTGGAAGGAGAGAGGCACTTGATACTGGCACATTGGGGGGGGGAGGTGGCACTATGATACTGGGACATGTGGGGGGGGAGAGAGGCACTTGATACTGGCACATGATGGGGGGCATCTATGGGGACACTTACTGGCACATTATTGGGGGGCATTATGGGGGACACTAGGCTAGCAGCCTATCAGAGGCCGGACACTGAGGGCATCTACTGGGGCACTATATATGGGGCATTTTATACTGGTACATTATGGGGGGCACTAGCAGGAAGGGGGGAGAGGAGCACTATGGGGGAATTTACTGGGGGCACTATATAGGGGTATTTTGTACTGGGACATTATGGGGGCACTATGGGGACATTAGCTCAACTGGGGGCATTACAAGGGGGTATTTTTTGCACTGTCACATTAAAAGGAGAATTATTTCTACTAGGGGGGGCCATTATGGTGGGCTTTATTACTCCCACATGGTATGACCCCCTAGTAGCAGTACCAGCCTCTCCCTGCTCTGCTATTCCTCTGCCCCTTCTCCAAATCCTTATTATGAAAACTTTCTCATTAGGATAAAACACAACATCAGCTCCGCCGAGCCCCCGGCCAAAGTGTTGAAGTGGTGTCCGAGATCCCCAAGGGCCAAGCCAAGTAATTGTAAGTTTTTATGTGAAATATATTTATGTTATACACATATAACATACACTGTGCCACACAATATACAGTATACCGCTACACTGTGTAGTCTGTTCTATAAGCACCATTGTTTTGTGGCGGCGGACAGAAAAGAATCTGGAAGTGCCCCTCCCGAAACCAGGCTCTGACTGCTAGGGGGGGTCTGCTGAGCTAACGGATGCCCCCTATGGCAGTAGCACCACCATAGCCCCCATATATGGCTAAAAAATTATTGCTTCGAGGGGAGGGGGGGTGACACAATTTTCTACCGCACCGGGTGACACCAGCCGTAGCAACGCCACTGCCAGTGGGCAAGAAAAGAGAACCACTAGAAACTGGGTGTAAAGCCCAACATCGCCATTTTGTTTGTTGGAGGTTTTATAACCCGGGGCACGTTGCAGCACTCTGTCCAGTGATGACTGAACCTATGGAATGTGATATGGCACGACGGTGCTCCTTGTTTGCACACCCCGTCTGCAATGTCATACCATACCAGGCAACAGGGCCTCAGATGTGCCAAGTGACTGTCAATGGTAGCCTCTGACTGCACCACTAGACTCAGGAAGCCTGGTAACGCTTCTCCAAGACCTGGACAGGTCATGGGGGTGATGTGTGTACATGGGGATGTTAAAGACTATCCCATTGCTCAAGTCACCATAACCACTGAATGTGGGACAGTGTCACATAAGGTTGGTGAGTTAAAAGACTTATTGCATGCAATGATAATAGGGCAGGATCTTCCAATGTTTTGGGAACTGTGGGATAAAATGTCACCCAAGCATATAAATGTTATCCCTGCTTATGATGTGTCTCCTGTTGATGAAACTGGGGACCAGGTTATGCCTAGTGAACCCATAGAGGTAGTTGAGATGTTATCACTATCTGTTTTGGTGCTAGATGACAGTGAGACAAGAGAGTCTGAGCAGACCATATCAGATCTTGGTCTCACTCAAGGTCATTTTGGGATGGCTCAGTTGCGAGACCCTACCTTAAAAGGTGCCCTAGCAAATGTGACTTTTCTAAATGGTGTTCCCCAAGAGCCAGGTGCTGATAACAGGTATCCGTATTTTGAAGTGCACAAAAATCTGCTATATCGGGTTACCAAAGCTCACAATGAGGTGATAGAACAGTTAGTGGGCCCTATAGAAAAATGGTGCTAGACATGGCTCATTCTCATGTAATGGGGGGTCACCTAGGTACAGACAAAACCCGGGAATGGATATTCCAGAGGTTGTATTGGCCGGGGTGTTATAAGGAAATAGAAGACTACTGTAAACTCTGCCCTACATGCCAGTTAAAGGCCCCGGTATCTCATTTCAAAAGTCCTTTGGTGCCCCTTCCCATTACTGAGGTGCCATTTGAACAGATCACCATAAGATAAATCGGCTAGGGGACACCAGTATATTTTAGTGCTACTGGATTATGCTACCCCATACCCAGAGGCAGTGCAGAAACTCCTCCTCTAAGTCTATTGCTATGGAGTTGTTTCATATATGCACTAGAGTGGGACTCCCTAAAGAAATCTTGACTGACCAGGGGACCCCATTTATGTCCATGGTTATGAACGAGCTATGTAAAATACTGAAGATTAAACAGTTAAAAACTTCAGTATACCATCCACAAACCCATGGCCTTGTAGATAGGTTTAATAAAACCTCGAAGGCAATGCTGAAAAACGCCATTGAAAAATATGGTAAGGATTGGGATTGTTTGTTGCCATATTTATTGTTCTCAGTCCAGGAAGTTCCTCAAGCCTCTACAGCAGCGGTTCTCAACCTAGGGGTCGCGACCCCTTTGGGGGTCGATCGGCCCTTTCCGGGGGGTCGCCTGAGGCTTCCTATTGTGGGTCGCCCGCACAACGGCAGCGGCTCCTTATCCTCGCGCACAGGAAGTGATGTCCTATCATTGCCTGTGCTTGAAGGAGCCTGACGTCTGGACGGGTAAGTCGGGCCGCCTGTCTGCTGAGGTCCGAGTTTTTTCGTTAATGACACCGCCGCTGAGCACCACTGCCACCAATGATTTAATTGAGCCTGGCTGAGCCTGGCTAATTTTATTTTAATTATTTGGCTTAGCAAGGCTTAATTTATTTGGGGGGACATGAAGCACAGCTGATTTATTTATTTGGGGGACCCTGAGCACTTCAGATTTATTTATTTGGGGGACCCTGAGCACCATTGATTTATTTATTTGGGGGAAACCTGATGCACCACTGATTTATTTATTTGGGGGTACCCTGAGCACCATTGATTTATTTATTTGGGGGAGACCTGAAGCCCCGCTGAATTATTTATTTGGGGGACCCTGAGCACTTTTGATTTATTTATTTGGGGGACCCTGAGCACCATTGATTTATTTATTTGGGGGAAACCTGATGCACCACTGATTTATTTATTTGGGGGAGACCTGAAGCCCCGCTGATTTATTTATTTGGGGGACCCTGAGCACTTCTGATTTATTTATTTGGGGGACCCTGAGCACCATTGATTTATTTATTTGGGGGGAGACCTGAAGCACCGCTGATTTATTTATTTGGGGGACCCTGAGCACTTCTGATTTATTTATTTGGGGGGGACTTGAAGCACCACTGATTTATTTATTTGAGGGGTACCCTGAGCACCACAGATTATTATTATTTTTTTTGGGGGGGGTA
Source organism: Bufo bufo (assembly GCF_905171765.1). Lineage (NCBI taxonomy): Eukaryota > Metazoa > Chordata > Amphibia > Anura > Bufonidae > Bufo > Bufo bufo. The sequence continues at coordinate 15,901,293 of NC_053389.1, forward strand.
CTGTGAGCACCACTGAGTTATTTATTTGAGGGGTACTGTGCGCACCACTGATTTATTTTTTAGGGGGTATTTGTTGTTTATTTTTTATTTTAAAGTTATTTATTTGGTTTACAAATATTTTGTATTTATGCTAAAGTTCTGTGGTTATGAATGAATACTTGTGTATTTGAATTAACATTTGGTGTATTAATGTCTGTGCGTGTTTTTGGTGGGTCATCATAACAGTAGTAAAATTAGTTATGACGTAGCAAGGAAAAAAATGTAATGGTCGGGGGTCACCACAACATGAAGAACTGTATTGAGGGGTCACGGCTTTAGAAAGGTTGAGAACCACTGCTCTACAGGGTTCTCACCTTTTGAGTTGCTCTATGGTAGACACCCCCAGGGTTTGCTTGATGTAGCTAAGGAGACATGGGAAACTGTAGCCACTCCATACAGAAGTGTAATTGATCATGTACAAATGCAGGAATGAATTGCCAAGGTGATGCCATTAGTCAAGGAACATCTCCAGAGGGCGCATGAAGCTCAGAGAACTGTTTACAACCGCTCTGCCCGAATTAGAGAGTTCAAACCGGGGAATCGGGTATTAATTTTGGTACCTACAGTTCAGAGCAAGTTCTTGGCTAAAAAGCAGGGACCTTTTGAGTCCATCAGCCAGGTAAAAGGAAATCAGTGCAGATATATCATGTAAACCTGATGAAGTCTTCGTGAGAGACGGTGTCATTGTCGGCTACACTCTTCTCTCCTACTGTTCGTGATGCTGAGTTTGAGAAGGTGACAATTGCTAATTCCTTATCTTGTTCCCAAAAACAGGAAACTAAGGAGTTGTTGCAACATAACAAGAACATATTCTCCAGCTTACCAGGTTGCATTAATGTTGTGGAATATGATATCATTACTGAGCCCCAGGTAAGGGTTAAAGTAAAACCTTTATCGCATCCCAGAAGCCCGTAGACAGGCGGTCTCAGAAGAGATTCAGAGGATGTTAAAATTGGGAGAAATTCAAAGGTCAGGGGCTATTCATAGTATTCAGTATTATGGGCAGACTAGATGGGCCAAATGGTTCTTATCTGCCGACATATTCTATGCTTCTATGTAAGTCCAAAAGTGAATGGTCCAGCCCAATTGTATTAGTCCCAAAACCTAATGAAAGCTGGAGCTTCTGCAATGATTTTCGGAAACTTTATGAGGTTTCCAAGATGGATGCCTACACTATGCCCATGGTGGATGAACTGGTTGAAAGGTTGGGTCCAGCCAGGTACATAACCACATTAGACCTCACCAAAGGGTATTGGCAATTAAATACCGTTGTCAAAATAGACCTGAGAGAAAACAGCATTTTCTACTTCAGAAGCGTGATTTTACTATGTTAGAATGTCATTTGGGTTCAAAGTAGCCCCTGCTACATTTCAAAGGGCGATGGATGACATTTTGGTTCCCCACAGGGAATATGCAGCCGCCTACTTTGATGAAATTGTCATCTTGTCACAGTGGGAAGTGGGGGAACCCCCCCACCGTACAATGTAAAAGGGATAGGGGTAGCAGCTAGACCAGGCTGCCAAGAAAAGGGAGCTGGTCACCTCCTATAGCATCCCTAAATCTGGCCCTGTTCTCCTAACTGTATGAGCCGACCCTTAAGGTAGGAGGAACCTTAGAACCCTGAAATCCCTGACTATCCCTGAGGTAAGGAGACAGGGAATGGAGACAACCAGGTTCATCCAAGACACGGATGAACCAGAGTCTCCACAGGCCTAGCTGCAGGGAAAAGTGGATGACTGAATACAGCAACAGAGTCGGCAGGTAAGAACACCAGAAACACACTAACCTGCCACAGCCACTATGACCGGAACCCATGCATAAGTACAGGTGCCCACACACCAAATAGGACACCGTACAAACAACACCACACACCGGAATCCAGCACACCTGATACTGCCTGGGCCCCATACAGCAAGGTGCATGGCAGACCCAGGCAGCACTGCATACAGACTTATGGTTCACCCCTCTGGGAAACCAGCCCCCAGAGGTTTTAACATACCAGGTGACGTATAGCATACATGCAGGGACCAACACCAACAACAGCCCAGACATGTAGCAACCAACAAAACGCTACACACACCCAGAACATAGACCCACACCACACATACAACAGTGAGGGTAAAGGTACATGGAGGGTTTCATAAGGGAGGACAATTTATGTTCCACAAGGTGGTCCTCAAGGAATGGGCAGAAACACCCAGGCAAGAGGCAAAGCTCCAACACCAAGCAAGGCTGTAGTACAACTGCACCGCCACAGGTATATATCAAGCCCGCGGCCACACCCAGGAAACACCTTAATCCCCACTAGCAAGAAGATTAACCCCTTGCTCACCAAACAGCAGGGAGGCAAACCTTAAAGGGGAAGTACACATGCAAACTGCCAACAACATGTTGCCACCGGCAACCAGTCTGCATGGCAACCGTGTCATGGTCAAACACCAATATGACCGTGACACATCTATAGCCTGGATTGAGAAAGCCATTTAAGTAAAGTACAGGCTGTCCTAGACTTGCTTAGAAAAGCGGGGTCCTTACAGCCAACCCGGAGAAGTGTGCCATAGGTATGGAGCAGGCTAAATTCTTGGGCTACATTGTGGGAAGATGCATGATTAAACCCCAAGCCAATAAGGTAGATGCCATACAGAATTGGCCACGGCCTCTTACAAAAAAGCAAGTGAGGGCTTTCTTAGGTATAGTGGGGTATTATCAGCAGTTTGTGTCCAACTTTGCCGGTATTGCAGCTGTTATGTCCCAGGAAATCAATGGAGAAGAGCATCCTGTCATGTATTTAACCCCTTACGGACACATGATGTACCGGTACGTCATGGGTTTAAACCGCGATTGCGGCGCGGGTTAATCGGAACGGGTTAATCAGCGGGCATTCTGTCACAACGCCGGGGGGGGGGGGGTGACCCCCCCCCCCCGTATCGGCGATCGCAGCAAACCGCAGGTCAATTCAGACCTGCGGTTTGCTGAGTTTCCGGTCCATTCGGGTCTCCGGTGACCCGATGAACCAGAAAAGGACTGTGATCGGTGGTGTGATTACACACCACCAATCACAGTCCGAGCATTTGGGAGAGGCGGTACTGTCCAGGGTGCTGATTGGTGCTGGAGAGAGGCGGGAGATTCAAACTCCCGGCGCTCCTCTCTCCCCTCCTCTTCCTGTTTCAGCACCTGCACCGTCCAGCACCGTCCTCACCAGGCTCCTGTGATCCCCCCGTCGGCACACATCACCCCCCTGCACCCATCACCCTCCAGGTAGGTTAGGGTCAGTGAGGGAGAGGCACCGTTAGGCAGGGATAGAGGGGAAAAGTTAGTTAGGAAAAAAAAAATACACTTTATCTAAATTTATTGTTTTTTAGCTTTCAGACCCTAGACCCCCCCTGCCACTGTACCTCTGATCAGCAAGTTTGAACTTTTTACTTTTTAGTACATGAACACCCGTGCCCCCACACACACGCACATACAATAAAGTTTTACACGCACGCACATACACACACACATACCCATGGCCCGCCGGATGTTCTCGGTGGAGGAGGCATACGCCCAGCTTGCCTCCGACTCCGAGAGCCCCAGTGAGGATGAGGATGACCCCACGTTCCTCATGTCATCCACATCCTCCTCATCATCATTTGATGACGATGAGCCCCCAATGCGGCGGAGACGCCGCCAGGCAGAGCCAGGGGCCCCACATGCTAGGGACCCTGTGGCCCACCCTAGTACGAGCCGCCATGGGGCTCGTACTGGTTTCCCGGCCCACCAAATAAGCCCACCGGAGCCCCCTGCCGGTGAACTTAGCTGGTGTCCCCCAATGGATTTTGAGCCCGAGATTCCAGATTTTGTTGGCAATCCAGGAATTCAGATTCCCACAGTGGGGTTCACTGAAATGGACTTTTTTTCTTTTTTTTTTCAGTGACCCATTTGTGAATCTGATGGTGGAGCAGACGAACCTGTACGCCCAACAGTTCGTTGCTCAGCACCCGGGCTCCTTTTTTGCTAGACCCGGTGGCTGGACGCCGGTCAGTGCAGCCGAGATGAGGACATTTTGGGGCCTCATGCTGCACATGGGTCTAGTGGAAAAACCCAGTGTCAGGCAATACTGGAGTGGGGACGTCCTCTACCAGACCCCACTCTACAGTATGGCCATGACATGCTCCCGGTTTCAGGCCATCCGGAACTGTCTGCATTATTCAGATAATGCAGCATGTCCCCCCCGAGGTGATCCTGCCTATGACCGTCTATATAAGATACGGCCGGTCATCGATAACTTCGGGGTCAAACTTGCGCAGGCCTACGTACCTGGAAGGGAGACTCAGTTTCCGCCAATACATTCCCACTAAGCGGGCGAGGTATGACGTGAAGCTGTACAAAATTTGTGAGAGTACCTCAGGGTACACTTACAAATTTTGTGTGTATGAGGGGCGAGATTCCCATATTCAACCCCCAGAATGTCCCCCCTGGGTGTTAGCGGGAAACTCGTGTGGGACCTTATGTACCCACTGCTAGATAAGGGTTACCACTTGTATGTGGATAACTTTTATACTAGCATTCCCTTGTTCAGGTCCCTTGCCGCCAGATCCACGTTCGCTTGTGGGACCGTGCGGAAAAATCAGCGCGGCCTTCCTGCCCACCCCCTCCAGGTACCTATCCCCAGGGGTGAGACCCGTGCCCTTACCAGTGGAAACCTGTTGCTGGTCAGGTATAAGGACAAGAGGGATGTCCTTGTACTGTCCACAATCCACAGTAATGGCATCACCCCTGTCCCTGTGTGAGGTACCGCGGCAACGGTCCTCAAGCCCGATTGTATCGTCGACTACAATCGGTATATGGGAGGAGTTGATCTCTCTGATCAAGTCCTCAAGCCATATAATGCCATGCGCAAAACCCGGGCATGGTACAAAAAAGTTGCGGCCTACTCGGTACAGATTGCCTTGTACAACTCTTTTGTACTATCCCGAAGTGCTGGCAGCACAGGGACATTCCTCCAATTCTATGAGGCATTCCTCAAGGACCAGATTTTTTCAGACCGGGAAAGAGCAGGCCGGCGTACCTCGGGAATTGGAGGCGCCCGGATCGTCCCTGGCCAACATTTTCCAGGTGTGGTCCCACATACTGGAAAGAAGTGACGAACCCAAAAATGATGCAGAATGTGTCACAAGAGGGGGATACGGAAGGACACCACTACTCAGTGCGACACTTGCCCCGATTATCCGGGCCTCTGCGTTATCGATTGCTTCAGGGAGTATCACACTTCCATGGAGTACTAAATTTTTATAATCCCTAACAGTCCCCTAGAGAACATAAAAAACTATGGCTCTCAGACTTTGGAGACATGGAAACTATTTTTGTTTCCAAAAATATTAGTTTTAGTGCAGGCATCCTCAAACTGCGGTCCTCCAGATGTTGTAAAACTATAACTCCCAGCATGCCCAGACAACCTACAGCCATCAGCAGGGCATGGTGGGAATTGTAGTTTTACAACATCTGGAGGGCCACAGTTTGAGGATGCCTGCTTAGTGTCTCCAAAGTCTGAGAGCCATACATAATGGGAATTGCCGTGTCCGTAAAAATCTTCTCTATAAAAATAACATTTAACCCAACCCCCCTGGATGAACATCGTTAAAAAAAAAAGCCATTTTTTGTCACCTGACATCACAAAAAGTGTAATAGCGAGCGATCAAAATGTCATATGCACCCCCAATTAGTGCCAATAAAACCACCATCTCATCCCGCAAAAAATGAGCCCCTACATTAGATAGTCGCCCAACAAAAAAAAAAAAACTGTAGCTCCCAGGCAATGGAGATACTAAAATAATTTTTTGGGGTTCCTAAAATTATAATATAGTGTAAAATCTAAATAAATTTTAAAATGTAGACATATTAGGTATCGCCACGTCCGTAAGAATCTGCTCTATAAAAATAAAATTTGACCAAACCCCTCGGATGAACAGCGTTAAAAATATAAAATAAAAACGGTGCCAAAACACCCATTTTTGGGCAAAATTTCCATTTGAATCCTTTTTTTCCGGTAATAAAGCAAGGGTTAACAGCCAAACAAAACTAAATATTTATTGCCCTGATTCTGTAGTTTGCAGAAACACCCCATATGTGGTCGTAAATTGCTATATAGCCACACGGCAGGGCATAGAACGAAGGGAACGCCATATGGTTTCTGGAAGGCAGATTTTGATGGACTGGTTTATTTACACCATGACCCATTAGAAGACCCCCCTGATGTAGCCTAGACTAGAAACTCCAAAAAAGTGACCCCATCTAAGAAACTATACCCCTCAAGGTATTCAAAAGTTACTTTACAAACTTTGTTAACCCTTTAGGTGTTCCACAAAACTAAATAGCGAATGTAGAAACAATTTTAGAATTAAAATTTTTTGTTACCTTGCCTCAAAAAAGTCTAATATAGAGCAACCAAAAATCATATTTACCCTAAAATAGTCCCAAAACAACAACCACCTTATCCCTTAGTTTCCTAGATGGGGTCACTTTTATGGAGTTTCTACTCTAGGGGTGCATCAGGGGGCTTGAAACGGTACATGGTGTAAATAAACCAGTCCAGCAAAATCTGCCTTCCAAAAACCATATGGCGTTCCCCTCCTTCTATGTCCTCCCATTTGGCCAAACAGTAGTTTAGGACCACATATGGGGTGTTTTTGCAAACTACAGAATCAGGGCAACCCATATTGAGTTTTGTTTGGCAGTTAACCCTTACTTTATTGCTGGACAAAATGGGTAAAAATTTCAAATTTTCCAAAAAATGGAAATTCCTAAATTGTTTCTCCATCTGCCATTAACTCTTGTGGAACACCTAAAGGGTTAACAAAGTTTGTAAACCCAGTTTTGAATACCTTGAGGGGTGAACTTTCTTAGATGGAGTCACTTTTTTCAAATTTCTATTCTAGGGGTGCAACGGGGGGCTTGAAATGGGACATGGTATAAACAAAACCAGTCCTGCAAAATGGCGTTCCGCCCTTCTATGTCCTCCTGTTTGATCAAACAGTAGTTTACAACCTCATATGGGGTGTTTCTGCAAACTACAGAATCAGGGTAACCAATATTGAGTTTTGTTTGGCAGTTAACCCTTGCTTTGTTCCTGGAAAAATGGATTATATTGGAAGATTTTCCAAAAAAATCATTTGCATGAAGTCTTGTGGAAGACCTAAAGGGTTAACAAAGTTTGTAAAATTAGTTTTGAATACCTTGAGGGGTGTAGTTTCTAAAATGGGTTCATTTTTGGATGGTTTCTATTACGTTAGCCTCACAATGTGACTTCAGACCTGAACTGGTCCATAAAAAGTGGGATTTGGAAAATTTCTGAAAAATTTCAAAATTTGCTTCTAAACTTCTAAGCTATGTAACATCCCCCAAAAAATATATATCATTCCCAAAATGATACAAACATGAAGTAGACATATGGGGAATGTAAAGTCATCACAATTTTTGGGGGTATTATTATGTATTACAGAAGTAGAGAAACTGAAACTTTGAAATTTGCAATTTTAGCAGTATGTGACGAAAAGACAATCTCAGAACGGCCTGGGTAAGTAAAAGAATTTTAAAGTTATCAGCACTTAAAGTGACACTGGTCAGATTTGCAAAAAATGATCTGGTCCTTAAGGTGAAATAGGGCTGAGTCCTTAAGGGGTTAAGTAGAAAACTCCTGAGAGAGAAATTACTCTATTGTGGAACGAGAGTGTCTGCCAATAAAATGGGCCCTAGAGTCCATAAGGTATTACCTGCTGGACAGAAAGGTCAGACTTGTCTCAGACCATGCCCCATTGAAGTGGATGAGTCAAAACAAGGGAAATAATGCTAGGGTAATGAGGTGGTTCCTGGCATTACTTTGACTATGAGGTAGAACACAGGCCAGGTAAATTGCATATTAATGCAGATACCCTGTCAAGAGTACACAGTGTTGCGGAGGGTGCCAAGCCGCCAGGCTTTAGGCAGGGGGGGGGATATGTAAGCATTCAATGGGTGAGGTCATAGATAGCAACTGTTTCCTTTTCGACGGTCGGATATACCACCAGCTCAGGGGCACCGCGATGGGCAGTTCCTGCGCACCATCTTACGCGAACCTGCTCCTGGGCTGGTGGGAGGAGACCATGGTATTTGGCGACGCACCTAACCTGTACACCGAGTACATCGTCCTCTGGGCCCGCTACATAGATGATATCTTCATACTGTGGAGCGGGCCAGAGGACGACTTTAAGAGATTGGTAGAGGAACTTAATCATAACACCATCAATCTTAGGTTTACGTCGGTGATTGTACGAAATAATCTCCCTTTCCTGGACATCTGTATATCCAGAGACATCAAGGGGGGTCTGCAGACCACTATTTTCCGTAAGGAGACATCGACGAACTCACTACTTCGATGGGACAGTTGTCATCCTGTCCCATTGAAGCGGGGGATTCCCGTCGGCCAATATTTAAGACTCAGACGCAACTGCTCGGAACCACGGGAGTTCAAATGTCAGGCAAACGAGTTAAGAAAGCGCTTTCGTGTACGAGGTTATCCTGATAATACACTGAGAAAGGCTTATCAGAGAGCATGACAGGAGACATGAACCACACTCTTGCATCCCACGGGGGGCCCCAAAATTGAGTCACAGAAGAAGTTACGAGTCATTGGTACATTTGACTCAGCGACCAGGCAAATCAAAGAGATCCTAGCACGTAATTGGGATACCCTCCTGATGGATCTGGATCTGGCAGACGTGGTCAGCCCTCATCCATCAGTGACCTTTAGGAGAGGGACCGAACTCAGAGATCAATTTGTCCACAGCCACTATAATCCCCCCAAAAGGAGGACGTGGCTTGACAAACCAGTATACGGATGCTTTAAGTGTGGCCGTTGTAGCTTTTGTAAGTTTGTCACTCAGAGTAAATCACTGACACTTGACTCCACGGGTTCTACCCTCCAGATACGTGACTTTATTAACTGTCGCACCGCAGGAGTAATTTACCTCCTTACCTGCGAGTGTGGTATCAGGTATGTGGGAAAGACCCGTAGGGAACTGCGGGTACGTATAGGCGAGCATATGGGCGACATTCGTAATAACAGAGATACCCCAGTGGCGAGACACGTTCACTCGGCCCACGCTGGGCGGATGTCAGGGGTCACATTTTTAGGCCTAGAAGTGATCAGGAAGCCACTACGAGGGGGGTATTGGGATAAAAGGATCCTCCAGAGAGAGTGCTGGTGGATATTCAAGCTGAAAACCACCAACCCTCATGGCTTGAATGACCAGCTACAATTTGGCAGTTTTTTGTGACCCGGATTGGTTTCCCGTCATACATCATACTTGTTTGTTACATTGGATGGGGTGACTGATTCGGGTGGACCACGAGGCATTTGGGTCACTCCTACATGCCCCTGTCCCCCTGATGTTTCACCCCTTCCATCTGTGGGCTGTTCCCTGTCTCCTTTTTAATCCGTCACCAGCAAGTGTCAATCAATGCACCTTTTTCTGATGGTTGTTCTCTGTCTCCTCTCTAATCTGTCACCAGTAAGTGTCATTCTAGGTAATGACCACACTGTCTGAGCAGCGATCATCATCAACTGTCATAAAAGTCAATGTACCCTATCTAGGTTCAGGGGCTTGCCTGCCATTAATGTCACCTCCGAGGTCCCATGCTGGAGGTGATGTCTATTATCCTCCCCAGCAATAGCAGGAGTGTAGTAGTAGGAGCTGTTTTGTTTTAACCACGACCCCTCCCACTCCCGCTACCTCTCATGGACAGCCGACGCTGTGCTCCGCCACGGAACACGCCCTTATGTTACGATGTCCACGAGTGCGCCGTGACGTCGTTGAAGCCGCGCGGTGAATGGGCTGCCCTCACGGCAGGTGCGCATGCGCAAGGAGGTATCTGGTCCGCCGCTTCATATGACATACACGCGATCACGTGGGCGGCGGCCACGCCCATCACGCAGGCGCACAGCCAGCCCTCTTCTTCCATTTAAACTAAACAGCGCGCACAGTCGCGCTGTCAGACGCCGGCAGATTGGCGGTACGCTATACTGCCCTACCACTTTCCATGGGAATGGCCATACACGCTCCATGTGAGATAGTTAATAAACCAACTTAATATGCCATCAGTAAGAGTTGCAGCCATGTCCTGAACCTGAATGGATTCCCTCTGTTGTTTTCCATTTGCAGGTATCTGGGTTGATTTGGACTACACATGTTCATTTAAGTCTGCGCAACCTTTACTCTATTCCCCCCCTCCCTCCATCTGTTAGAACCACCCAGCTGGCCTAGAAGTGGGGGCCCCTCCTCTACTCGAGACCCCTGTCCCCTGATGAGTTAGGGGTCCTTTAGAAGTAGAGGTCCTTTTTTCCTTCAGAGCAGGATATATTCCCAAACGAAACACGTAGGGTCTCTGAATATATCTACATATTAGTTCTCTACTATCACTAGTTCTTTATACCCTGGTAGTTCGAGCCCCCAATAGGGCCACTTCCCCTGTCCTTACAGGGTCACTTAGGGTCAATTATTTAGGGTCAGGTTCCGGACGGGGCCACCCCTTGCGGGGATATGACCCCGTGTTAGGAGGTTACCTTAGGGCACAACAGGCCAAGTAGGGCATTAACAGGGACAGACTTTCCCTGTGGCCCTCCAGCACCAAGGTATAACCTATTGGAGGACGTATTCAAGTTTGAGAATCTCCTACCCTTGGGCATTGGACTACACGGTCCTGACGTCCACCACCGGTAAGATATACCCTTTTCTTTCGCCTATTGGCATGTTATTAGACCTTTGCCACACCGCCGTGGTCTCAACATAGTGTTTGTTTACTGGTCAGCTCCACTTCCGCCCCACCTGAGGCGTATATGTGGACGTGACCACTAGGTGACCTACCTCCTAGGTCCCTTGTTGTTGTTTGTATAGTTTGTCTGGTAGGGGCTTCTTTTTCCCAATTCGGGGATCTTAATTGTCCTAATAAACGTTAGGTTTTAATACGTTACTGCCCCTTTTTTCACTGATTTTGGGAAAGAGCATTTTGCCTTTGCAGCTTTACGAGGGCATGTTTTACATTTTAAGACTAGCTGAAGTGCATGCACAGTTTTAACAGCTTTTGCAGTTCAATGGAAGACTTTAGGAACCAGGTGACAATGAGATAAAGGACGTACACCATGTAGGTGCATGGGTCCACCCAGTAACCATGTTTCATATCTCCATTTAGTGAGAAGACAGCCAGTGTTTGTTTTCTTCATTGATGACGCCAAGCAGTTCATCCCAGTGTGGCTCTGTTCACCAAGGCTGTCCAGGTGCAGAACTGCATGACAACTTTGAAGTGTGCCTAGAGAGGAGGGTGGGGACAAGATGGAGGATGAGGAGACAGAGAAGGACTTTGGCACAGAAATCCCAGCATTACAATGTGGAGGCAGCATTGACACTACCTGGCCAAGTCGCTGGTGTGCCTGGTCCGGAACAAGATTTACTCAGTAGTCTGTGAATGAAATATATTGTCCTTGACTATAGTTGCAATTTCATATAACAGCACTGGTGTGACCTCTAGTAGAGGTGCTCAGAGAGAGGCTCAAGGACTGGCCCAACTTCTTCTCAATGTAGGTGTGCAGGAAAACATGGCCAGGTGCAAAAACTTGGCCAGGTGTATGTTCAGCTTCTGCACCATTGGAGTGCATGCATACCATTGTCTTTTTGCAATTGCCTCGGTGATCGATTGGTGTTGAAACAAGTGAAGAGTCGAAGGAGAAGGATGAGCATCAGGAGCAAGAGAAATCTATGGGAAGGAACTACAGCTTCCTCTTGCTGATGTCTTGCCCTGACTGTGGGATATGGGGTGTGGGCTGGTGGGAGATGCATCGGTTGGTGCATCAAGCTATAACACTAATAGTGACACTCTATGTGTTGACACAGGGCTGTTGTGACATCATTAGCTCCCTGGCCACGCCTCAACTTCTGCCCACATATCCTGCCTGTCACCACTGTAACATCCCTCAGCGACTTGCTGAAAAATTCCCTCACAGGTAAGTGTGGTGTTTTCTCACCACCACTGCGTGATGCCTGCCTGCCACTGCTTTTATGAATCCATGCACTACTAGTGTGTTCCTCACAAGCAGTCTCCCGAGTAGCAGACAGTGTACCCCTCCCACGTTTGGCTGCAGATCTCCCACTGCTTTCATAGTACTGTCTCTCTATGCTCTCCCTGCAGTCTCAAAAAACTCTCCCTACGATCTCCCTCCACTGTCCCTGCACTCTCCCTATTGAATATTCTTCTGCTATTAGCTTTCTACAACACTGTCCCTAACACAGTGATGGCTAACCTTCGGCACTCCAGCTGTGGTGAAACTAGGACTCCCAACATGCTCCATTCATTTCTATGGAGTTCTAAGAACAGCCAAGCAAGTGTAATTCTTGGGAGTTGTAGTTTTACCACAGCTGGAGTGCCGGAGGTTAGCCATCACAGCCCTAGTGCATGAGCGCTTGTCACGTTTCTCCCAAAGCTCAGCTCACAGTGAAATGGAAGAGACTGCAAGGGGTGAGGCTTTTATAGGGCTGTGACATCACAGGGGATGGCTAACTGCAGATTGGTTGGCTGCACGACATTATGGGTCATATCACGTTCTCGGGCTTCTTACATCAATTTATTCAATAGTTACCTTCAGCTGATCATATATACTTGGAATACCTGACAACCTCAGATCAGTATATGTGTCATCAGTCTGCAGGAACAAAAAATGCAACTTAATTAAAACTGTACAAGTAATAATTAAAACTTTGCATACGAGAGGACACTTTCATGTGTTGTTATTAGAAATATAAAATGCAATTTCTAAAGTATCTCTCCTTATCCTTAACCAATCTCAATTTCCATCATTTACTTTGTATGCTGCTTATCTTCTTTTTTCTGCAGCATTGGTGCTTTTTGGTAGTTCTCCATTCTGGCAATCCCAGGACCCAACTCAATGACATCCATGTCGTCTAATAGAGCAAGTGGAAAAGGATTGTCTTCATTAGCTTGTCACCTACCTCACTGTTTGTCGGCTTCTTCTGTCTTTTTCTATGGAAAAAAATACATTTGTCATAATTATTAATCAACATTAAACAAAACATTAGGAAATGTTACAATTACAGTTAAATGTTTTCTAAAGTATTGGATAAATCACCATTAATCTGTAAGCTGTCAGAAAGTGTTCATTCTTAAGTGCCCCAACAGGGTAAATTAAGCATTACACTGCGTTCATGAAATCATTCTATTGTCTATTGTCTATGTCATTTATGAAGCTTTCGGCAAGTTACGGCATGTCAGTGAAAATATTAGTGAAGCGTGAAGACTAGAGTTGAGCGGACACCTGGATGTTCTGGTTCAACGGGTTCGGACGAACTTCGGAAAAAAGTTCGAGTTCGGGACCCGAACTTGACCCGAACTTGACCCCGAACCTGAACCCAATTGAAGTCAATGGGGACCCGAACTTTTGAGCTTTAAAATGGCTGTAAAAATGTCATGGAAAGGGCTAGAGGGCTGCAAATGGCAGCAAAATATGGTTAAGAGCATGGCAAGTGCTCTGCAAACAAATGTAGATAGGGAAATTACTTTAAATAACATAAAATACATAAAAATAAAAAATAATAATCTTGATCTAGGAGGACCAGGTTCATATGGAGTAGGAGGTTGAGGAGGCAGTGGATGTGGCGGTGTAGGTGGAAGTGGCGGTGGAGGAGGAGGAGGAGGTAGCCTACACTGCTTTTTGGTTTAAAAATTTTTTTTTTTTTTTTAAATTAGAGTACACCCCAAAACATTGGGAAATATAACCTGTGATAACCCCCTCCAGTCATGCTAAACACACATTCAGACAATACACCGGCTGCAGGGCTGGCCAACACTTCCAAGGCATAAAGAGCAAGCTTAGGCCAGGTGCCCAATTTGGAGACCCAGAAGTTGCAGGGGCTGACCCCTGTCAGTTAGTTGGTGTAGGCGTGTGCATACTTACTGCCCCACCATGTCGCATGTCCCCGTGATGTCCACGATCCAATTTGATATCTGCTCTATCAACTTTCGATGTTCCTTTATGGGCCTACCATGGTGATCACGGGTGGCGGGGAATCAGGGTTCCAGGCCGGAGAGGGAGTGTGAGAAAAAGAGACCAAATTTAAGGGAGATAAATGTATAAAAAAAAATTGGGATCGAGCAGAAATGTGGGAAAAGCTATTGAGGCGCAAATGTGGGACATATTACAGAAGCCCAAATGTGGGCCAAAAGAGTCAAGCGGAATTGTGGGAAAAGCTATTGAGGCGCAAATGTTGGCCAAAAGAGTATAGCGGAAATGTGGGACAAAGTATTGAAGCTTAAATGTGGTACAACTTGTTTAAGTTTAAGCATTGAATCAAAGGAGGTGGTGCGCATCAATTAAAGAAGCATTTCAGAAATTTTATTCCCTGTCAGGGGTTTATTCACGTCTAAAATTGTATAATGTCAACTCAAGAATGTAACCGAAAAATTACAGAAATTAATTAACCTGTCTACTTGGTAGAGCAGGGGTCTATGACAGAAAACAATTGTAAAAAATTATTGACATTTATTAAGCTGTCAACTAGGTAGAGGAGGGGTATATTACACCCCAAAATTGGAGAATTTTACCATAAAATGTAACAGACAAATGTTTTTTTTTTTTTACCGGTCTAATAGGTATAGCAGTGGTACATCGCACCAAAATTTTTTGGAATTTCACCATAAAATGTAACAGACAAATTGTTTTATTGTTTTACCTGTCTACTAGGTATAGCAGTGGTACTTCACACCCAAAAATTGTTGAATTTCAACTGAAAATGTAACTGACAATTATTTTTTTATTTATTAGCCGGCCTACTAGGTATAGCAGTGGTACTATACACCCAAAAATTGGTTAATTCCACCAGAAAATGTTAATGACAATTATTATTCTTTTTTTAACCGGCCTACTAGGTATATGTCACGGCCTTTGGTGTGTGCCGTGACACTTTCGCCGCGCATGCTGGTTGC
The DNA here is from genome assembly GCF_905171765.1 of Bufo bufo. Lineage (NCBI taxonomy): Eukaryota > Metazoa > Chordata > Amphibia > Anura > Bufonidae > Bufo > Bufo bufo. The sequence goes on from NC_053389.1 coordinate 15,916,338, forward strand.
TTGTGGCAACTTGTTGATATGTATGTTTGTGCGCTTTCCCTTTAAGGATGTTTCCTTTCCCTGATTTGGTGTGCACGGGGTTAAGGTGTGTCTGGTAGGTGTGGTGGGTGTGACCTCAGGCCTCTTTATATGTTGGTGTGGTGGAACCTGAAGGTCAGTTTTGATTTTGGTTGTCAGCTTGGTGTGGAGCTCTGCTCCTGGACTGTTTGTGATTATGTCTGTGTGAGTCACCCTTATTTATTATAATGTCACGGCGGGGAGTGGCTCGGCGTTCGCTGCAACGCAGGAAAGCAGGGAACAGGGAGCAGGACACCTCCTACCGCGACCCTGAAGATGTCCCTGCTTTCCTGCGTTGCAGCGAACGGTACCGCGACTGCGGAGCCATTATTTATTATATTGTTTCCCTTGCTCTGTCTGTGTGTCCCCTCCGGCGTGTTTCTGTTTTCCCTCTCCCACCTGGTGTATGTTGTTATGGTGTGGGCCTTGTTTGGAGGTTATTGTGTTGTAGTGTGTTTCCTCCGAAAGGGGGCTGCTTTTCCGGAGGGGTTTAAGCAAACATCTAGACAGTGCGTTTCCAGTCCATCTCTTCAGCGGCAGGTAAGTTCTGGTAACCTAGGTTGTCTGTTGCCTTTTGTTACTTACCTGTCGTTCGTCTGTAAACCCTGTCTAGTTGGTGGCCAGATGCTGGGCTTCTGGAGACACCATGCATCCGTTGTGCTGGATGAATGGGTGGTCTCTGCCCTGTCTTTAGGCTTAGGGCATAGCAGGGATACCTAGGGTTCTAGGTTGGAGAGCATGAGCCCCCTTACCTTCTGAGGCGACTCATGTATTAGGAGTTTAGGGAAATCTTCAGGGTTGCGGTAGGAGGTGTCCTGCTCCCTGTTCCCTGCTTTCCAGCGTTGCCATGTCCCATTTAAAGCCCCCCTGATGCACCCCTACAGTAGAAACTCTCAAAAAAGGGACCCTATTTTGGAAACTAGGGGATAAGGTGACAGTTTGATTGGTACTATTTTGGGGTACATATAATGTTTAATTGCTCTATATTACGTTTTTTGTGAGGCAAGGTAACAAATAAATTTCTGTTTTGGCCGTTTTGTCATCTTTAATCTTTTACAAGATTCATCCGACATGGTAGATCATGTGCTATTTTTATACAGCAGGTTGTTACGGACACAGTGATATGTCTACTTTTTTTGTTTGTTTGTTTCAGTTTTACATAATAAGGCATTTTTGAAAAAGAAATTATGTTTTTGTGTGTCTATTTTCTGAACGCCATATGTTTTTTTATTTTTCAAACGATCATCTTGTGCAGGGACTCGTTTTTTACAGAAAGAGTTGAGGTTTTTATTGGTACCATTTTTGGGTACATATGATTTTTTGATCATTCATTATTACACTTTATGGGGCAAGGTGACCAAAAAAATTTTTTTTTTTTACAGCGTTCATCTGAGGGGTTAGGTCATGTGACAGTTTTATAGAGCAGATTGTTACGGATGTGGCAATACCCAATATGTATACTTTTTCTTATTTATTTAAGTTTTACACAATAATAGCATTTCTGAAACAAAAAAAAATATGTTTTAGTGTCCCCATAGTCTGAGAGCCATAGCTTTTTTATTTTTTCGGCGATTGTCTTAAATAGGGGCTCATTTTTTGCGAGATGAGTTAACGGTTTGATTGGTACTATTTTGGGGTGTATACGCTATTTTGATCGCTTGGTGTTGCACTTTTTGTGATGTAAGGTGACAAAAATGGCTTTTTTTACACAGTTTTTATTTTTTATGGTGTTTATTGGATGGGGTTGATCATGTGATATATTTATAGAGATGGTCGTTACGGACGCGGTGATACTTAATATGTGTGGGGGGTTTTTTATAGGAAAAGGCAATTATTTTTTTTAATTTACATTTTTATTTATTTGTTTATTTATTTTTACTTTTATTATTTTCACTTTTTTTTATCAGTTTCCTCTTGGATCTTGAAGATCCAGTGGGGCTGATGGTTGTACTATACTTTGCAATGCTCTTGCATTGCAAAGTATAATACTACCAGATTTCCTTTGCAAAGCATCCGATTGCAGCGCAGCAGCCCCGATGGTTGAGAGAGGGAGCCCACTCCCTCTATTAACCCCATGGATGCCGCGGCATCTATGGGGTTACAGCAGGGTGTCAGCAGAGAGCTGACACTCGCTGCTGATGGCGGCGGCTCAGGAATGGAGCCGCCGCCATCACACACAGCAAGGGGACAGCATCGGGGGCTGGGGGCAGGGGGCAGCGCTGGAAAAAGGGGGGGATATGGCCAGAATTGAGAAAGAACAGATCGGGCAGGATGTCACCGCCAGTTCTGTGAGAAGGTCTGGCAGACAGTCTTCTCTAACACTTGCATGATGTTCTTTGTTTTGGTTTCACTTTCTCATCTCCTTTCCTTCTCCCAGGTGTCACCTATTTAGACTAATTGTCTCCCTTTTATATTCCCTCCCATACTGCCTCACTTTGCGGTTTATACTACTTCCTGGATGAAGTGTTCACTGCTGTAGGCTGCTGCTGCTGTTTACTCAGATAAGTCTTTTCATGTATTGTGTTTCCTTGCTGGCTTGATTCTAGGTGACCCTGACTCCGTCCGTATTAAGTGCAGGGAGCCGGTGGTCGTGTCCCCTCACTATTATAGGGTTTTCAGGTGTCACACAGTCTATGTACGTGGGCATGCAATCGTCTACCATTGAGACCCTTGCATGGGCATAGCAGTGAGGGAGAGCTCTTTGGGTTTTATAGGGCTCACCTATATGCTCCTTAGTTTGGGATCAAGCCAGTAGGACATTTATTCATAAGTTCCAGCTATCTGCAACATCATCCGTGACATTATAAACCGCCGTAACCATCTTAAGCATGGATCCAGTTTCAGCCTTGATTGACCGCATGCAAGGTCTTTCGCTGAAGGTAGCAGATCTCCGTAAAACTGTGTCTCAATTTCAGGTGACCGGTTCTGCTGGTGTTCATGGAGTTTGTTCCGAGCCTAAGATCTCGCTTCCGGATACGTTCTCCGGGGGAAGTGAGAATTTTGTTCACTTTAGAGAGGCTTGCAAACTCCATTTTCGCCTACTTCCCCATTCCTCTGGTGATGAGGAGCAGAGGGTGGGGATCATCATCTCGCTGCTCAGGGATAACGCTCAGTCTTGGGCCTGCTCGCTGCCGGTGGGGGCACGGCCCCTCCAATCGGTGGATGAATTTTTTGTAGCCCTTGGAAAGATATATGATGACCCGGATCGTTTTGCTCTGGCTGAATCTAAACTGCGTCTTTTATGCCAGGGTAAACAGTCCGCAGATATATATTGTTCTGAATTTCTGAGATGGGCAGCTGATACTGGTTGGAATGATGCTGCACTCCGAAGTAAATTTTGCCATGGTCTTTCGGAAAGATTCACAGATGCATTTGCTTTTCATGAGAGACCAGCCTCGTTAGAATCTGCCATGTCTCTAGCTGTTCGTATTGACAGGAGTCTTAGAGAGAGAGAGGAGACTACTCTTTCCTGTCATATTCAGCCCAAGGACAGTGGGGCTGTCTCATTCAGTGTGCAGGGGTCTCAGTCTCTCTCAATCCCCTCTGAGGAGGAGGCCATGCAGCTGGGTTAGCTTGCCTCTGATAGTAGAGGATTCAGCTCTCAGAGGAGGGTTTGTTTCTGTTGTGGGGGTATAAATCATTTGGCTAATGTTTGCCCCTCTAGGAGATTCATGGAATTTTCTGAGGGTAATAACAAAAAAACAAAAAGAAAAAAACCCTTCTATTTGCTACTATTGTCAAGATTGATGTGGAAATTGAAGCTTTGCCGTTTGCTTGTAGTTCCCGTTTTCTCCTACCTGCCAGGGTGACGCTAGACAGCAAGAACATTGTGAGATTTTTGGAGATAGTAAAGCAGCTGTCAAACTCATTGATAATCAATTTGCAATAACGCATGGTTTCCATTTATGCACTTTGGAAAAGGATATACCTGTTTTTGCTATCGATTCCGCTCCACTTTCTCAAAGATCGTTAAAGGGCATAGTTCACAATATCCGTCTGACTGTGGGTGTCGCTCATGTTGAGGATATGTCATGTTTTGTCCTAAGCGGATTACCTACTCCTCTAGTGTTGGGGCTACCCTGGCTCACTAAACATAACCCCACCATTAATTGGCAAGCAAGGCAAATAAATGGTTGGAGTGAGTTTTGCAGAGAGAATTGCCTCACGGCGTCTCTTTCAGAGGTTTCTACCAAGACTGTACCATCTTTTCTTTCTGAATTTTCGGATGTGTTTTCCGAGAGTGGTGTCCAGGAGTTGCCCCCTCACCGGGAGTACGACTGCCCTATTAATCTCATCCCAGGCGCCAAGCTGCCAAAATCACGTTTATAAAATCTCTCCCAACCTGAAAGAGTCGCTCTACGTACTTATATCTCTGAGAGCCTGAGAAAGGGACACATCCGACCCTCAAAGTCACCTGTTGCCGCTGGGTTTTTTTTTGTTAAGAAAAAAGATGGTTCTTTAAGACCTTGTCTGGATTTCAGGGAGCTGAACCGTATCACAATTCGTGACCCATATCCGCTTCCTCTGATCCCGGACCTGTTTAACCAGATTGTTGGGGCTAAAGTTTTTTCTAAGTTGGATTTAAGAGGTGCATACAACATAGTCAGGGTCAGGGAAGGGGACGAATGGAAGACGGCCTTCAATATCCCTGAGGGTCATTTCGAGAATTTAATTATGCCCTTTGGTTTGATGAATGCTCCGGCCGTCTTCCAACATATTGTGAACAACATTTTTTATCATTTATTGGGGAAATTTGTTCTAGTGTATCTAGATGACATTTAGATTTTTTCTCCTGATTTCAAGACTCATCGGGACCACCTACGTCTGGTCTTGCCGATTCTGCGGGAGAATAAATTGTACGCTAAACTGGAAAAATGTGTGTTTGCGGTTCCGGAGATTCAATTTCTTGGTTTTCTTCTCTCCGCTTCTGGTTTTCGCATGGACCCTGAGAAGGTCCGCGCTGTGCTTGATTGGGAGCTTTCTGAGAATGAGAAGGCGCTAATGCAGTTTTTGGGTTTTGCCAATTATTACAGAAAGTTCATTTTGAATTATTCCTCTGTTGATAAGTCACTCACTTATATGACTAAAAAGGGGGTGGACTTTTCCTCGTGGTCGGTAGATGCGCTTTAATCCTTTTCTAGTATCAAAGAGAGTTCTGCTTCCGCTCCCATTTTGGTACAACCTGATGTCTCTCTACCTTTTATTGTTGAGGTGGACGCTTCTGAGGTGGGTGTGGGTGCGGTCTTATCTCAGGGTCCCTCTCTTGCCAAATGGCGACCGTGTGCCTTTTTCTCAAGGAAACTCTCCTCTGCAGAGAGAAATTACGATGTGGGAGATAGGGAGTTGTTGGCCATCAAATTAGCTTTTGAGGAATTGCGCCATTGGTTAGAGGGAGCCAGACACCCTATTACCGTGTTTACCGACCATAAGAATCTGGCCTACTTGGAATCGGCCAAGCGTCTAAACCCGAGACAGGCCAGATGGTCTTTATTCTTTTCTAGGTTTCATTTTGTTGTCACATTCCACCCTGGGGTTAAAAATGTGAAGGCGGATGCCCTGTCACGTTGTTTTACGGGAGGGGGGAACTTCGAAGACCCTGGTCCCATTTTGGCTGAAGGGGTGGTCATTAGGGATGACCAAATTTTGGGGTGTTCATGACACTGACCCGAACCAGAACATTTACGTAAAAGTTCGGGTTCGGGTTCGGTGTTCGGCGCTTTCTTGGCGCTTTTTGAAAGGCTGCAAAGCAGCCAATCAACAAGCGTCATACTACTTGCCCAAGAGGCCATCACAGCCATGCCTACTATTGGCATATCTGTGATTGGCCAGTGCAGCATGTGACACAGCCTCTATTTAAGCTGGAGTCACGTAGCGCCGCACGTCACTCTGCTCTGATCAGTGTAGGGAGAGGATGCAGCTGCTGTTAGGGCGAGATTAGGCAGGGATTTACTCAGCAAAAACACTTAATGAAGTGATCGATCTACAGCTGTGAATCATTCAACTTCTGCTAGTTAATTGCTCATTGTTTTTAGGCTGCCCAGAGCGTTTTTCTGTCACTTTTTTCTGGGGTGATCGGCGGCCATTTTGTGAATTGTGGTGCGCCAGCACAAGCTGCCACAAAGTCCATTTAACCATCAATAGTGTGTTTTTTTTTTGCTATATCCTACATCAGGGGCTTGGCTGTGCTTGCTATTTTATTGAGGGGTGAAATACAATTGCCAAAATAGCAATACCCTAAATCTCTTGTTTCAGCTGTGGCTAGCCAATTGTAATACTGTCTGCTGTCTGGCAAAGGATATATTTTTGTTCTGGGTTGAAATTCAATTCCCAAAAGAGCAATTCCCTAAATCAGTGGTTTCTGCTGTTGCAGGCCAAGTTTAAATCTGTCCGTAAAAGGGTATATTACATTGAAGGTGCAAATTCAAGTGCTGATAGGGTCATCCTCAATAACTTCACACGCTACCGTGCATCTCCAAGTCTAATTCTGTCCGTAAAAGGATACCTGTCATCCAGGGGCTAAATACTAGGCCTACAATTTATATTCAGCTAAATCTATAATTACTGCTGTGCCTGTATTAGTGTAATACGGTACTTAACCACCTCCGGACCGCTGTACGCAGATTCGCGTTCCGGAGGTGGCAGCCCTGCGCTCAGCGACGCATATACGCGTCATCTCGCGTGAGCCGGGATCTCCTGTGAACGCGCGCACACAGGCGCGCGCGCTCACAGGAACGGAAGGTAAGAGAGTTGATCTCCAGCCTGCCAGCGGCGATCGTTCGCTGGCAGGCTGGAGATGTGTTTTTTTTAACCCCTAACAGGTATATTAGACGCTGTTTTGATAACAGCGTCTAATATACCTGCTACCTGGTCCTCTGGTGGTCCCCTTTGTTTGGATCGACCACCAGAGGACACAGATAGCTCAGTAAAGTAGCACCAACCACACTACACTACACTACCCCCCCCCCCCCCGTCACTTATTAACCCCTTATTAGCCCCTGATCACCCCATATAGACTCCCTGATCACCCCCCTGTCATTGATTACCCCCCTGTCTTTGATCACCCCCCTGTCATTGATCAACCCCCTGTAAAGCTCCATTCAGACGTCCGCATGATTTTTACGGATCCACTGATAGATGGATCGGATCCGCAAAACGCATCCGGACGTCTGAATGAAGCCTTACAGGGGCGTGATCAATGACTGTGGTGATCACCCCATATAGACTCCCTGATCACCCCCCTGTCATTGATTACCCCCCCTGTCATTGATTACCCCCCTGTAAAGCTCCATTCAGACGTCCGCATGATTTTTATGGATGCACTGATAGATGGATCGGATCCGCAAAACGCATCCGGACGTCTGAATGAAGCCTTACAGGGGCATGATCAATGACTGTGGTGATCACCCCATATAGACTCCCTGATCACCCCCTGTAAAGCTCCATTCAGATGTCCGCATGATTTTTACGGATGCACTGATAGATGGATCGGATCCGCAAAACGCATCCGGACGTCTGAATGAAGCCTTACAGGGGCATGATCAATGACTGTGGTGATCACCCCATATAGACTCCCTGATCACCCCCCTGTCATTGATTACCCCCCGTCATTGATCACCCCCCTGTAAAGCTCCATTCAGACGTCCGCATGATTTTTACGGATGCACTGATAGATGGATCGGATCCGCAAAACGCATCCGGACGTCTGAATGAAGCCTTACAGGGGCATGATCAATGACTGTGGTGATCACCCCATATAGACTCCCTGATCACCCCCCTGTCATTGATTACCCCCCTGTCATTGATCACCCCCCTGTAAAGCTCCATTCAGACGTCCGCATGATTTTTACGGATCCACTGATAGATGGATCGGATCCGCAAAACGCATCCGGACGTCTGAATGAAGCCTTACAGGGGCATGATCAATGACTGTGGTGATCACCCCATATAGACTCCCTGATCACCCCCCTGTCATTGATTACCCCCCTGTAAAGCTCCATTCAGACGTCCGCATGATTTTTACGGATCCACTGATAGATGGATCGGATCCGCAAAACGCATCCGGACGTCTGAATGAAGCCTTACAGGGGCATGATCAATGACTGTGGTGATCACCCCATATAGACTCCCTGATCACCCCCTGTAAAGCTCCATTCAGATGTCCGCATGATTTTTACGGATGCACTGATAGATGGATCGGATCCGCAAAACGCATACGGACATCTGAATGAAGCCTTACAGGGGCGTGATCAATGACTGTGGTGATCACCCCATATAGACTCCCTGATCACCCCCCTGTCATTGATTACCCCCCTGTCATTGATCACCCCCCTGTAAAGCTCCATTCAGACGTCCGCATGATTTTTACGGATCCACTGATAGATGGATCGGATCCGCAAAACGCATCCGGACGTCTGAATGAAGCCTTACAGGGGCATGATCAATGACTGTGGTGATCACCCCATATAGACTCCCTGATCACCCCCCTGTCATTGATTACCCCCCTGTCATTGATCACCCCCCTGTAAAGCTCCATTCAGACGTCCGCATGATTTTTACGGATGCACTGATAGATGGATCGGATCCGCAAAACGCATCCGGACGTCTGAATGAAGCCTTACAGGGGCATGATCAATGACTGTGGTGATCACCCCATATAGACTCCCTGATCACCCCCCTTTCATTGATTACCCCCCTGTCATTGATCACCCCCCTGTAAAGCTCCATTCAGACGTCCGCATGATTTTTACGGATCCACTGATAGATGGATCGGATCCGCAAAACGCATCCGGACGTCTGAATGAAGCCTTACAGGGGCATGATCAATGACTGTGGTGATCACCCCATATAGACTCCCTGATCACCCCCCTGTCATTGATTACCCCCCTGTAAAGCTCCATTCAGACGTCCGCATGATTTTTATGGATCCACTGATAGATGGATCGGATCCGCAAAACGCATCCGGACGTCTGAATGAAGCCTTACAGGGGCATGATCAATGACTGTGGTGATCACCCCATATATACTCCCTGATCACCCCCTGTAAAGCTCCATTCAGATGTCCGCATGATTTTTACGGATGCACTGATAGATGGATCGGATCCGCAAAACGCATACGGACATCTGAATGAAGCCTTACAGGGGCATGATCAATGACTGTGGTGATCACCCCATATAGACTCCCTGATCACCCCCCTGTCATTGATTACACCCCTGTCATTGATCAACCCCCTGTAAAGCTCCATTCAGATGTCCGCATGATTTTTACGGATCCACTGATAGATGGATCGGATCCGCAAAACGCATACGGACGTCTGAATAAAGCCTTACAGGGGCATGATCAATGACTGTTGTGATCACCCCATATAGACTCCCTGATCACCCCCCTGTCATTGATCACCCCCCTGTCATTGATCACCCCCCTGTCATTGATCCCCCCCCCTGTAAGGCTCCATTCAGACATTTTTTTGGCCCAAGTTAGCGGAATTTATTTATTTTTTTCTTACAAAGTCACATATTCCACTAACTTGTGACAAAAAATAAAATCTCACATGAACTCACCATACCCCTCACGGAATCCAAATGCGTAAAATTTTTTAGACATTTATATTCCAGACTTCTTCTCACGCTTTAGGGCCCCTAGAATGCCAGGGCAGTATAAATACCCCACATGTGACCCCATTTCGGAAAGAAGACACCCCCAGGTATTCCGTGAGGGGCATATTGAGTCCATGAAAGATTGAAATTTTTGTCCCAAGTTAGCGGAACGGGAGACTTTGTGAGAAAAAAATAAAAAATATCAATTTCCGCTAACTTGTGCCAAAAAAAAAAAATTTCTATGAACTCGCCATGCCCCTCATTGAATACCTTGGGGTGTCTTCTTTCCAAAATGGGGTCACATGTGGGGTATTTATACTGCCCTGGCATTCTAGGGGCCCCAAAGCGTGAGAATAAGTCTGGTATCCAAAATGTCTAAAAATGCCCTCCTAAAAGGAATTTGGGCCCCTTTGCGCATCTAGGCTGCAAAAAAGTGTCACACATCTGGTATCGCCGTACTCAGGAGAAGTTGGGGAATGTGTTTTGGGGTGTCATTTTACATATACCCATGCTGGGTGAGATAAATATCTTGGTCAAATGCCAACTTTGTATAAAAAAATGGGAAAAGTTGTCTTTTGCCAAGATATTTCTCTCACCCAGCATGGGTATATGTAAAAAGACACCCCAAAACACATTCCCCAACGTCTCCTGAATACGGCGATACCACATGTGTGACACTTTTTTGCAGCCTAGGTGGGCAAAGGGGCCCACATTCCAATGAGCACCTTTCGGATTTCACTGGTCATTTACCTACTTACCACACATTAGGGCCCCTGGAAAATGCCAGGGCAGTATAACTACCCCACAAGTGACCCCATTTTGGAAAGAAGACACCCCAAGGTATTCCGTGAGGGGCATGGCGAGTTCCTAGAATTTTTTATTTTTTGTCACAAGTTAGTGGAAAATGATGATTTTTTTTTTTTTTTTTTTTCATACAAAGTCTCATATTCCACTAACTTGTGACAAAAAATAAAAACTTCCATGAACTCACTATGCCCATCAGCGAATACCTTGGGGTCTCTTCTTTCCAAAATGGGGTCACTTGTGGGGTAGTTATACTGCCCTGGCATTCTAGGGGCCCAAATGTGTGGTAAGGAGTTTGAAATCAAATTCTGTAAAAAATGACGAGTGAAATCCGAAAGGTGCTCTTTGGAATATGGGCCCCTTTGCCCACCTAGGCTGCAAAAGAGTGTCACACATCTGGTATCTCCGTATTCAGTAGAAGTTGGGGAATGTGTTTTGGGGTGTCATTTTACATATACCCATGCTGGGTGAGAGAAATATCTTGGCAAAAGACAACTTTTCCCATTTTTTTATACAAAGTTGGCATTTGACCAAGATATTTCTCTCACCCAGCATGGGTATATGTAAAATGACACCCCAAAACACATTCCCCAACTTCTCCTGAGTATGGAGATACCAGATGTGTGACACTTTTTTGCAGCCTAGGTGGGCAAAGGGGCCCACATTCCAAAGAGCACCTTTCGGATTTCACTCGTAATTTTTTACAGAATTTGATTTCAAACTCCTTACCACACATTTGGGCCCCTAGAATGCCAGGGCAGTATAACTACCCCACAAGTGACCCCATTTTGGAAAGAAGAGACCCCAAGGTATTCGCTGATGGGCATAGTGAGTTCATGGAAGTTTTTATTTTTTGTCACAAGTTAGTGGAATATGAGACTTTGTATGAAAAAAAAAATCAAAAAAAAAAAATCAGCATTTTCCACTAACTTGCGACAAAAAATAAAAAATTCTAGGAACTCGCCATGCCCCTCACGGAATACCTTGGGGTGTCTTCTTTCCAAAATGGGGTCACTTGTGGGGTAGTTATACTGCCCTGGCATTCTAGGGGCCCAAATGTGTGGTAAGGAGTTTGAAATCAAATTCTGTAAAAAATGACCAGTGAAATCCGAAAGGTGCTCTTTGGAATATGGGCCCCTTTGCCCACCTAGGCTGCAAAAAAGTGTCACACATCTGGTATCTCTATATTCAGGAGAAGTTGAGGAATGTGTTTTGGGGTGTCTTTTTACATATACCCATGCTGGGTGAGATAAATATCTTGGTCAAATGCCAACTTTGTATAAAAAAATGGGAAAAGTTGTCTTTTGCCAAGATATTTCTCTCACCCAGCATGGATATATGTAAAATGACACCCCAAAACACATTCCCCACCTTCTCCTGAGTACGGAGATACCAGATGTGTGACACTTTTTTGCAGCCTAGGTGGGCAAAGGGGCCCATATTCCAAAGAGCACCTTTCGGATTTCACAGGTCATTTTTTACAGAATTTGATTTCAAACTCCTTACCACACATTTGGGCCCCTAGAATGCCAGGGCAGTATAACTACCCCACAAGTGACCCCATTTTGGAAAGAAGAGACCCCAAGGTATTTCGTGATGGGCATAGTGAGTTCATAGAACTTTTTATTTTTTGTCACAAGTTAGTGGAATATGAGACTTTGTAAGAAAAAAAAAAAAAAAATCATCATTTTCCGCTAACTTGTGACAAAAAATAAAAAGTTCTATGAACTCACTATGCCCATCAGCGAATACCTTAGGGTGTGTACTTTCCGAAATGGGGTCATTTGTGGGGTGTTTGTACTGTCTGGGCATTGTAGAACCTCAGGAAACATGACAGGTGCTCAGAAAGTCAGAGCTGCTTCAAAAAGCGGAAATTCACATTTTTGTACCATAGTTTGTAAACGCTATAACTTTTACCCAAACCATTTTTTTTTTACCCAAACATTTTTTTTTTATCAAAGACATGTAGAACAATAAATTTAGAGCAAAATTTATATATGGATCTAGTTTTTTTTGCAAAATTTTACAACTGAAAGTGAAAAATGTCATTTTTTTGCAAAAAAATCGTTAAATTTCGATTAATAACAAAAAAAGTAAAAATGTCAGCAGCAATGAAATACCACCAAATGAAAGCTCTATTAGTGAGAAGAAAAGGAGGTAAAATTCATTTGGGTGGTAAGTTGCATGACCGAGCAATAAACGGTGAAATGGGTTTCATCCGCAGTTTGGGACATTCTCTGGAGAGGGGTCTTCTGGTTTACCTGATGAGGAGAGATTTTCCTCGTCTTTGTCATTTATTTGGCAAAAGATTCAGGGTAATCTGAAGAAGATGAGTGAGAGATATAAGCGTGTGGCGGATAAGAGACGTGTGTCTGGTCCGGACCTGAATGTGGGTGATCTGGTGTGGTTGTCTACAAAGAATATCAAACTGAAGGTTCCCTCCTGGAAGTTGGGTCCTAAGTTTATTGGGCCTTACAAGATCTTGTCTGTCATCAATCCCGTTGCCTTCCGTCTTGATCTTCCTCAGACTTGGAAGATCCATAATGTTTTTCACAGGTCCCTATTAAAACCTTATGTCCAACCCTCCTTTTTGCCTCCTCCTCCGATTGTTGTTGATGGTAATCTTGAATTTCAGGTCTCTAGGATTGTGGATTCTCACATTATCCGCGGTTCTCTCCAGTACCTCGTTCATTGGGAGGGTTATGGTCCTGAGGAGAGGATGTGGGTCCCAGTGGCGGACATTAAGGCCACTCGTCTCATCAGGGCTTTCCATAGGTCTCATCCAGAGAAGGCGGGCTTTGAGTGTCCAGAGTCCACCCGTAGATGAAGGGGTACTGTCACCACCAGTTCTGTGAGAAGGTCTGGCAGACGTTCTTCTCTACCTCTTGCATGATGTTCTTTGTTTTGGTTTCACTTTGTCATCTCCTTTCCTTCTCCCAGGTGTCACCTATTTAGACTAATTGTCTCCCTTTTATATTCCCTCCCATACTGCCTCACTTTGCGGTTTATACAACTTCCTGGATGAAGTATTCACTGCTGGAGGCTGCTGCTGCTGTTTACTCAGATAAGTCTTTTCATGTATTGTGTTTCCTTACTGGCTTGATTCTAGGTGACCCTGACTCCGTCCGTATTAAGTGCAGGGAGCCGGTGGTCGTGTCCCCTCACTATTATAGGGTTTTCAGGTGTCACACAGTCTAGGTACGTGGGCATGCAATCGTCTACCATTGAGACCCTTGCATGGGCATAGCAGTCAGGGATAGCTCTTAGGGTTTTATAGGGCTCACCTATATGCTCCTTAGTTTGGGATCAAGCCAGTAGGACGTTTATTCATAAGTACCAGCTATCTGCAACATCATCCGTGACACAAGATGAATGTATTGGGCGGGGAGGGGGGCGGACCGCATCAGGGGCATGCTACAAGAATGGGGGGGTGGGGACCGATCGCAGTGGCTGGGCTCACAGTGGTGGTGGGGGGTTTGGTGGCGCACAGAAAGGGGGCACAGATCGGGGGGCTTCAGGACACATTACCTGATTTCAGGCTCTGATCTGCAGAGCGCAGATCAGAGCCTAAAACCGGCATTTTAACACTGCCGTGATCCGATTGGTTAGTCTGCACAGACTAAGCAATCGGATCGATTGCCGGCAAGGGACGACTCTGATTGGTCCCTTGCCGGCATTACTAGACTGTATGCTGTCCGTGACAGCACCAGGGCAGGGGCAGAAGCTTTAATCCAAGCGCTTTGCAGCGCTTGGATTAAAGAACTGCCATGACGTCTATACACATGGTAGCTGCACGGAGTATGTGCAGCTATCACCTATATAGATGGATTGCGGTCGTGAAGGGGTTAATTTTACCAGAAAATGTAAATGACAAATAAGTGAAATGATATAAAATAAAACATGTACAAAAAAAATATATATATTAATTTATGAGGTGGAGTTCCATATGGAGTAGGAGTTTGAGTAGGCGGTGGACGTAGTGGAGTAGGTGAAAGCGGCGTTGGAGGAGGACGAGATAGCCAACACAGGTTTTTGGTTTTAATAATTTTTTTTAAAATTAAGGTAATCTCCAAAAGAGTGTGAAACATCCAAAATACAAACATGAGCAATTGCGCTGCAGTATAACAATGGCTGGTTAGTGCCGGTACGGTACGGACAAGTCCTGAGGGATCCATGCCTGGTTCATTTTAATGACCGTGAGCTTCTCCACATTGACTGTGGACAGGCAGCTGCGCTGGTATGTGATGACGCCCCCTGCCGTGATAAACACAGGTTCAGATAATACACTGGCTGCAGGGCAGACCAGCACCTCCAAGGCATAAAGGGCAAGCTCAGACCATGTACCCAATTTGGAGACCCAGAAGTTGAAGGGGGCAGATCCGTCATTCAGTACGTGTAGGCGTGTGCACACATACTGCTCCACCATTTTGGTGAAATGCTGCCTCCTGCTATGACGTTCCATATCAGCTGGTGGTGCTGGTTGTTGTGGCGTGCTGACAAAGCTTTTCCACACATCGGCCAAGCTAACCCTGCCTTCTGAGGTGCTGGCGGTGCCCCAGCTGCTTTAGCAAGCTCTTCCTCATCCTCTGCCTTAGCCTTGTGCTTCCACTGTGCCCCCGCTGTCAGGTGGGAATGCCACCAGCAGCACGTCTACCAGCGCGCAATTGTACTCGCGCATCTTACAATCACGCTCCAGTGAGGGAATTAAGGACGGTACATTGTCCTTGTAACGGGGATCCAGCAGCGTGGTCACCCAGTAATCAGCACAAGTTAGAATGTGGGCAACTCGGCAGTCATTGCAGAGACACTGCAGCATGTAATCGCTCATGTGTGCCAGGCTCTCCAGAGGCAACGAAAATCTGTCCTCTGTGGGAGGTGTATCGTCTGTGTCCTCTGTATCCCCCCATCCACGCACCAGTGATGGCCATGAGTTCGTCTGGGTGTCACCCTGCTGTGAACATGGTTCCTCCTCCTCCATCTCCTCCTCCTCATCCTCCACCTCGTCATCCTTCAGAACTGTGCCCTGGCTGGACAATTGTGAACCTTGGGTTTGTGGGTGCAGGAACCCACCCTCGGAGCCACTTGGGAATGACTGGCTGGAAACCCTACGAAATGATCCCTCTTCCTCCTCCTCCTCCTGTGCCACATCCTCTTCCATCATCGCCAGAAGCGTTTTCTCAAGGAGACATATAAGTGGTATAGTAACGCTGAGAACGGCGTTATCGGCACTGGCCATGTTGGTGGAGTACTCTAAACAGCGCAACAAGGAACACAGGTCTCGCATGGAGGCCCAGTCATTGATGGTGAAGTGGTGCTGTTCCGCCGAGCGACTCACCCGTGCGTGCTGCATCTGAAACTCCACTATCGCCTGCTGCTGCTCACACAGTCTGGCCAGCATGTGCAAGGTTGAGTTCCACCTTGTAGGCACTTCGCATATTAGGCGGTGAGCGGGAAGGCCGAAGTTACGCTGCAGCACTAACAGGCGAGCAGCAGCAGGGTGAGAACGCCTAAAGCGCACACAGACGGCCCGCACTTTATGCACCAGCTCGGACATATCGGGGTAATTTTTAAGGAATCTCTGCACCACCAAATTCAGCACATGCACCAATCAAGTGATGTGCGTCAAATCGGCTAGTCCCAGAGCTGCTACGAGATTTCGCCCATTATTGCACACCACCAGGCCGGGCTTGAGGCTCACTGGCACAAACCACTCATCGGTCTGTTGTTCAAAGCCTGTCCACAGCTCCTGTGCGGTATGGGGTTTGTCCACCAAACAGATAAGTTTTAAAACTGCCTGCTGTCGTTTACCCCTGGCTGTGCTGAAGTTGGTGGTGAAGGTGTTACGCTGACTGGATGAGGAGCTGGTAGAGGATGAGGAAGCGGAGTAGGAGGAGGAAGCAACAGGAGGCAAACTGAAGCGCCCTGCAATCCTCGGTGGTGGAAGGACATGCGCCAAACTGCTATCCGCTTCAGGTTTAGCCGCCACTGCATTTACCCAGTGTGCTGTTATGGAGATATAACCGCCGTGACCGTGCTTACTGGTCCACGTATCCATAGTCAGGTGCAACTTGCCACAGATGGCGTTGCGCAGTGCACACCTGATTTTGTCCCCTACTTGGTTGTGCAGGGAAGGGATGGTTCGTCTGGAAAAGTAGTGGCGGCTGGGCACGACGTACTGTGGGACAGCCACCACCATAAGGCCTTTAAAACTTTCCGTCTCCACCAGGCGGAATGACAGCATTTCAAAGGCCAGTAATTTAGGAATGCTGACATTTAGGGCTAGGGATCGCGGGTGGGTAGGGGGGTACTTCCTCTTCCTCTCCAGCGTTTGGGAGATGGAGAGCTAAACTCTTCCGTGGGACATTGTGGAGATGCTTGGTGACCCAGGTGTTGGTGTTGCTGGCAGATCCTCTGTTTGCGGGGTGCCAGGTGGCACTGTCACTCCAGAGGTGGAAGAAGAGGCCGGGACTGCAGCAGAAGAGGAAGCAGGAGGAGCCAGAGGCCTTTATTGGTTTTTGAGGTGTCTACTCCACTGCAGCTAGTGCTTTGCACTTAAATGCCTGGTCATGCAGGTTGTGCTCAGGTTGAGAACGTTTATGCCTCGCTTCAGGCTCTGATTGCACAGCGTGCAAACCACTCGTGTCTTGTCGTCAGCACATTGTCTGAAGAACTGCCACGCCAGGGAACTCCTTGGAGCTGGCTTTGGTGTGCTCGGTCCCTTGCTGCGGTGGGCAGTAGCGTTGTTGCGAACATAAAAGTTTCCGTTCGCGAAAGCGAATTTCCGCAAATGTTAGTGAACGGGCGAACCGGGCGAACCGCCATAGACTTCAATAGGCAGACGAATTATAAAAACCACAGGGACTCTTTCTGGCCACAATAGTAATAGAAAAGTTGTTTCAAGGAGACTAACACCTGGACTGTGGCATGCCGGAGGGTGATCCATGGCAAAACTCCCATGGAAAATTACGTAGTTGACGCAGAGTCGGGTTATAATCCATAAAGGGCATAAATCACCTAACATTCCTAAATTGTTTGGAATAACGTGCTTTAAAACATCAGGTATGATGTTGTATCGATCAGGTAGTGTAAGGCTGGGTTCACACGAGCGTGTCCGGATTAGGTCCGGATGCGTCCCGGTGTGTTGCGGCAAACCCGCGCGAGTAGGAATGCAATTGCAGTCAGTTTTGACTGCGATTGCGTTCCGATGTTCAGTTTTTATCGTGCGGGTGCAATGTGTTTTGCACGCGCGTGATAAAAAACCGACTGTGGTACCCAGACCCGAACTTCTTCACAGACGTTCAGGTTTGGGTTCGGTGTTGTGTAGATGTTATTATTTTCCCTTATAACATGGTTATAAGGGAAAATAATAGCATTCTGCAAACAGAATGCTTAGTAGGTGATCAATTGAGGGTTACGCGAACAAGAGGAGAAGGTGAGTTAATTTTTTTTATTTTTTTCAACCCTCAATTGATCACCTACTAAGCATTCTGTTTTCAGAATGCTATTATTTTCCCTTATAACCATGTTATAAGGGAAAATAATATAGTGAATAGACGGTCACCTAGCAACCATGCGTGAAAATCGCACTGCATCCGCACTTGCTTGCGGATGCTTGCGATTTTCACGCAACCCTATTCACTTCTATGGGGCCTGCGTTGCATGAAAAACGCAGAATATAGAGCATGCTGCGATTTTCACGCAACACACAAGTGATGTGTGAAAATCACCGCTCATCTGAACAGCCCCATAGAAATGAATGGGTCAGGATTCAGTGCGGGTGCAATACGTTCACCTACCGCATTGCACCCGCGCAGAATACTCGCCCGTGTGAACGCAGCCTAAGGGTTACGCCCGCTTCACAGTCACAGACCAAACTCTGACAGACCAAACTCCCAGTTTAACGCACCGCAAACAACCGCAAACAGTCCATTTGCACAACCGCAAACTCCCCATTTATACAAGGTTGGATACCAAGCTAGCCATGTCCCGTTCCTTGTCCTCACTGACGTCATTGAAGGTCTCTTCCTCCACCCGGCCACGTACAACACCAAGGGTCCCCGAAAGGTGACAACAAGCCCCCTGGGACGCCTGCTGTGGTTTGTCTTCCACCTCCTCAAAGTCACCTTCCTCCTCTGACTCCTCTTCTTCAGACTCCTCTCTCTGCATTGCCGCAGATCCAGCAATCGACGACGACAAGGCTGCTTCTGGTGGTGATGGTGACCACAACTCTTCCTCTTCATGCTCATCTACGGCCTGATCCAGCACTCTTCGCAGGGCACGCTCTAGAAAAAACGCATATGGGATGAGGTCGAGGATGTTGCCTTGGGTTTGACTGACCAGGTTTGTCACCTCCGCAAAAGGACGCATGAGCCTACAGCCATTGTGCATGAGCGTTCAGTAACGCGGCAAAAAAATTCCCAGTTCCGCAGAGGCTGTCCTCTTTTTTTTTAATTAAAAAAATCTGTTCTTACCAGTTTAATCTCTGTTTTGTCCCCTATCAGGGGCCGGTGTGGTGTATGGAAGAGATTTTAGGAACCGGGAGATGGAAAAAGATGCTTGGTCGGGCCTCTTACTTCCAATTTGGGGCACTGCGCGTGTGCCGTGCAATGTACTGTGCTACCCGATATGAGTGGTATGTTAAGAAGTACTATTCCTATCATTTTAATCCCTTTTACATCCCCTATCAGGGGACGTGTATGGAATAGATTTTAGGAACCAGGAGATGGAAAAAGATGCTTGGTTGGTCCTCTTACTTCCAATTTGGGGCACTGCGCGTGCGCCGTGCAATGTACTGTGCCACCCAATATGAGTGGTATGTAAAGTAGTACTATTCCTATCAGTTTAATCCCTGTTACGTCCCCTATCAGGGGACGTGTATGAAATAGATTTTAGGAACCGGGAGATGGAAAAAGATGCTTGGTCGGTCCTCTTACTTCCAATTTGGGGCACTGCGCGTGTGCCGTGTAATGTACTGTGCTACCCGATATGAGTGGTATGTTAAGAAGTACTATTCCTATCAGTTTAATCCCTGTTACGTCCCCTATCAGGGGACGTGTATGGAATAGATTTTAGGAACCGGGAGATGGAAAAAGATGCTTGGTTGGTCCTCTTACTTCCAATTTGGGGCACTGCGCGTGCGCCGTGCAATGTACTGTGCCACCTGATATGAGTGGTATGTTAAGTAGTACTATTCCTATCAGTTTAATCCCTGTTTGGTCCCCTATCAGGGGACGTGTATCGAATAGAGTTTAGACAACCGCAAAGAGTTTTCAATAGTTGACACACTCATGACATAAATTTTATTCCTCTATGCGTCAATCTTGGTGTAAAGATGACTGTGCTCGTGCGCACGTTTGGGAGATTGCAGGCGATGGCGGTTTTTCAAATCCTATGGTCGTGCTGAGGTAGTTCAGTGACAGTTAAGTGACCCAGAAAACAATGATTCTGCAGTGTGTACCCATTGTTGGCCTAGTAGGCTTTAATGATCACCTTAGATGATCACAAAGAAAATTAATGTTTTTTCTATGCAAAATTATCCAGCCGATCGCTTTTGGTCTGTTCACAATGAAGCAACAACCTTATCTCATCTGGGGTGTGCCAACATTGCCATTGCCAACACACTCATAGAGGTGATCGCTTCATTGTGATACGCAAGCCCTTCACCACAACAAGGTAACGATCACGAAGGGGTATGTGCCTTTTTTTTTTTTTTTTGCAGCCACAATGCAGCACCAGAGGCCAGAAAAATTAGGCATGTACACATGCCTGAAAAATTAGGTATTGTTGCAGCCGCTGGACCATTTTGTGTGGACCATTTTTATCCTAAGGCATCTCATCAGGCCTTTTTTAGTCAAATGCATCCGGGATCCATGCCTCATTAATCTTAATAAAGGTGAGGTAATCTAGACTTTTTTGACCTAGGCGACTTCTCTTCTCAGAGACAATACCTCCTGCTGTGCTGAAGGTCCTTTCTGACAGGACACTTGAAGCAGGGCAGGTCAGAAGTTCTATCGTAAATTGGGATAGCTCAGGCCACAGGTCAAGCCTGCACACCCAGTAGTCAAGGGATTCATCGCTCCTCAGAGTGTCGATATCTGCAGTTAAGGCGAGGTAGTCTGCTACCTGTCGGTCGAGTCGTTCTCTGAGGGTGGACCCCGAAGGGCTGTGGCGATGCGTAGGACTTAGAAAGCTCCGCATGTCCTCCATCAACAACAGGTCTGTAAAGTGTCCTGTCCTTGCCGGCGTGGTCGTGGTAGGAGCAGGATTACTTTCACCTCTTCCCCTGGTAGATTCCCGTTGTGCTGTGACATCACCCTTATACGCTGTGTAAAGCATACTTTTTAACTTGTTTTGGAACTGCTGCATCCTTTCCGACTTCCGGTAATTCGGTAACATTTCAGCCACTTTCTGCTTATACCGGGGGTCTAGTAGCGTGGCAACTCAGTACAGGTCGTTCTCCTTCAGCCTTTTTATACGAGGGTCCCTCAACAGGCATGACAGCATGAAAGACCCCATTTGCACAAGGTTGGATGCCAAGCTACTCATGTCCCGTTCCTCGTTTTCACTGAACTCATTGAAGGTCTGATCTTCCCCCCAGCCACGTACAACACCACGGGTACCAGATAGGTGACAACGAGCACCCTGGGATGCCTGCTGTGGTTGGTCTTCCTCCTCCTCAAAGCCACATTCCTCCTCTGACTCCTCTTCCTCACACTCCTCTTCCAGCGTTGCCGCAGGTCCAGCAAGCGATGCTGATAAGGCTGTTTATGGTGGTGATGGTGACCACAACTCTTCCTCTTCCTCTTCAAGCTCATCTACGGCCTGATCCAGCACTCTTCGCAGGGCACGCTCCAGGAAGAAAACAAATGGGATGATGTCGCTGATGGTGCCTTCGGTGCGACTGACTATGTTTGTCACCTCCTCAAAAGGACGCATGAGCCTACAGGCATTGCGCATGAGTATCCAGTATCGCGGCAAAAGAATATCCAGCTCTGCAGAGGCTGTCCTAGCACCCCGGTCATACAAATACTCGTTGACATCTTTTTCTTGTTGGAGCAGGCGGTCAAACATTAGGAGTGTTGAATTCCAAAGTGTCGGGCTGTCGCAAAACAAGCGCCTCACTGTCATGTTGTTTCACCGCTGAATATTGGAAAAGTGCGCCATGGCCGTGTAGGAATGCCTGAAATGGCCACACACCTTTCTGGCCTACATGAGGACGTCCTGTAAGCCTGGGTACTTATGCACAAAGCGTTGTACGATAAGATTCAACACATGTGCCATGCACGGCACAAGTGTCAACTTGCCCAAATTCAATGCCGCCAACAAATTGCTTCCGTTGTCACACACCACTTTGCCAATCTCCAGTTGGTGCGGAGTCAGCCACTGATCCACCTGTGCGTTCAGGGTGGACAGGAGTGCTGGTCCGGTGTGACTCTCTGCATTCAGGCAAGTCAACCCCAAGACGGCTTTACACTGTCGTATCCGGGATGTGGAATAGCCCCTGGGGAACTGGGGGGGTGCAGTTGATGAGGAGCAAGACGCAGCAGCAGAAGAGGACTCAGCCGAGGAGGTTAGCGAAGAGGATGGAGTAGGAGGAGTAGAGGAGGTGGCAACAGGCCTGCCTGCAAGTCGTAGCGGTGTCACCAACTCCTCTGCAGAGCCACGCATTCCATTCTTGGCAGCTGTCAGCAGGTTTAACCAATGCGCAGTGTATGTGACATACCTGCCCTGACCGTGCTTTGCAGACCAGTTATCAGTGGTCAGATGGACCCTTGCCCCAACACTGTGTTCCAGACATGCCATGACTTCCTTTTCCACAATAGAGTACAGGTTGGGGATTGCCTTTTGTAAAAAAAAATATGGTCGGGTACCTTCCACTGCGGTGTCCCAATAGCTACAAATTTTTTTAAGGCCTCAGACTCCACCAGCTTGTATGGTAAAAGCTGGCGGGCTAAGAGTTCCGACAAGCCAGCTGTCAGACGCCGGGCAAGGGGGTGACTCTGTGACATTGGCTTCTTAAGCTCAAACATTTTCTTGACAGACACCTGACTGTGGGCAGATGAGCAGGAACTGCTGAAGGTAAGAGGCGGAGTGGCGGATGGTTGAGAGGGGGCAAGGAGGACAGCAGTGGTTGACGTGGCTGAAGATGCTGGACCAGGAGGAGGATGGTGGCTTTGAGTTTGTGTGCTGCTTGTACTCATCATGTGTTGATCCCATAGGCGTTTGTGATGTGAGATCATGTGCCTTCGCAAAGCAGTTGTAGCTAGGTGGGTGTTGGACTTCCCACGACTCTGTTTCTTTTGGCACAGGTTGCAAATGGCATCGCTGTTATCAGAGGCAGACACACAAAAAAAATGCCACACTGCTGAGCTTTGCAATGACGGAATTCTGGTGGTGGCAACAGTATGCATTGATTGGCGTGCTGTCTGGCTGACCCCGGGTGCCGATACATGCTGTCTGACTGTGCCACTAGATCCTTGTGATGACCTCCCCCTGCTTCCAACTCGTCTCCTCCACCTCTCTGTCTCCCCATCTGAACTTTCCCCCTGTTCTTCTTCTCTTTGAGCGGGCACCCACGTGACATCCACGGACACATCGTCATCATCAACCGCTTCACTTGTATCTGACAACTCAGCAAAGGAAGCAGCAGTGGGTACAACATCATCATCAACACACCGTACTTCCATGTGTGTAATGCTGCCTGACTGAGACATATCCCTGTTATCTACATCCTCTGGCAATAATGGTTGTGCATCACTCATTTCTTCCAACTGATGTGTAAATAACTCCTCTGACAGATCAAGTGAAGCAGATGTGGTGCTAGTGTTGGTGGTGGCGGCAGGCGGGCGAGTGGTAACTTGAGAGGTGCCCGAAGCTGAGCTGGAGGAGGATGGTGCGTCAAGGTTCCGAGCGGAAGCTGTAGAAGATTGGGTGTCCAGTGTTAGCCAGTCAACTATGTCCTCAGAACTTTTCGAGTTCAGGGTACGTGGCCTCTGAACATTGGGCATTATTCTAGGTCCAATTACAGCACCACAACCACGATGGCTCCTGCGGGGTGGCCTGCCTCTGCCTTTAATTTTTTTTTCGAATAGTGGTACTATGCGTGCAAGCTACTGTGACACCAGATATGAGTGGTGGGCACTGGCAGTAGGGGCACAGTACACGCTGTGGGCCTGACACACACGCTGGCAGGCAACTGCAATTATATTACAGTGAAATTTTCTTTATTGCTTTAAATGCCAGCTACTGTGACACCAGATATGAGTAGTGGGCACAGTACACGCTGTTGGCCTGACGCACCCGCTGGCAGACAACTGCAATTACATTACAGTGAATTTTTTTATATGAATGGTGGCACTGGGCACTTGCCGTAGTGGGCACAGTACACGCTTTGGGCCTGAAATACACGCTTGCAGGCAACTGCAATTATATTACAGTAAAAAAATGTTTTATTGTTTTAAATGCAAGCTACTGTGACACCAGATATGAGTGGTGGCACTGGGCTCTGGCAGTAGTGGGCACAGTACACGCTGTGGGCCTGACACACATGCTGGCAGGCAACTGCAATTATATTACAGAGAAAAAAAATAAAAAAAGCAGACTGATGTACTAGCCCTAAAAAGGGCTTTTTGGGGTGCTGTCAGGACGCTGTCCTTACAGCAGATCAGATGAGTCTTTGATGACTGGAGTGGACACAGAACACTGGCCTAGCTAACGATTTCCCTATTAAATCAGCAGCAGCAGCACTGTCCCTGCTCTCACTAACACTGCAGCTTCCGAATGAATCTAAGATGGATGCTGTCCTTGCTTTTTGATAGGAGGTGGGAGGGTCTGGGAGGGAGGGTATGCTGCTGATTGGCTGGAATGTGTCTGCTGACTGTGAGGTACAGGGTCAAAGTTTGCTCAATGATGACGTGTAGGGGGCGGCTAACGCGAATAAGCGATGTTCGAATAGTTCGGGACATCTCTAGTAGGCAGTAGAAGGCGTACTGTCTAGAGGACGGCCACTCCGCTTTTGCACCCTGCTCCCTCTTCTGCTGTGCTGGTGGCTCTGTGCGACCACCGCCTCCCTTATTTGATGCTCTCCTCATATTTTTCGAATTCAGGATCTTGCCCTAAATTGGTGTTTAATTAATAGTAGAATAGAAAGACAGTTTGTAAAGGGTGTTTCTCACACGGCCTGAACCAGACTAGGCCTCAATTAAAGATTTATTTGCCCAAAATCACTGTATTTCAATTGCCTGAATCAAACCCATGTATGCAGAGGGTGTATCTCACAGGGCCTGAACCAGTGTAGGCCTAAATTAAATATTTCTTTGCCCAAAATGGCTGTATTTCAAATAGCTGTATTTCAAATGCCTGAATTAAACCCCTGTATGTAGAGGGTGTATCTCACAGGGCCCGAACTAGTGTAGGCCTAAATTAAATATTTATTTTCCCAAAATGGCTGTATTTCAATTGGCTGTATTTCAAATGCCTGAATCAAACCCCTGTATGTAGAGGGTGTATCTCACACGGTCTGAACCAGTGTAGGCCTAAATTAAATATTTCTTCGCACAAAATGGCTGTATTTCAAATGGCTGTATTTCAAATGCCTAAATCAAACCCCTGTATGTAGAGGGTGTATCTCACAGGGCCTGAACAAGTGTAGGCCTAAATTAAATATTTCTTTGCACAAAATGGCTGTATTTCAAATGCCTGAATCAAACCCCTGTATGCAGAGGGTGTATCTCACACGGCCTGAACCAGTGTAGGCCTAAATTAAATATTTCTTTGCACAAAATAGCTGTATTTCAAATGGCTGTATTTCAAATGCCTGAATCAAACCCCTGTATGTAGAGGGAGTATCTCACAAGGCCCGAACCAGTGTAGGCCTGAATTCAATATTGGTGCACCAAATGGCGGTATTTAAAATCTCTGAATGTAACCCTAATGTATTAAGGGTGTATCTCACAATGACATCTGCATCAAAGGCTGCCAACTAAATTTTTTGTGCCCAAACGAGTGTTTGTTTAACAACTGAATTTGACAGCAGTATATAAGCCTGTAATTTAACACGTGCTGATGCTGCAAGGCCTGAAAATAGTGTTTTTTTTGTCAAAAAAGTATGTTTTTCAAACCCCAGAAAATGATGGGTGTATTTCTAGCTTAAATTGCACACTGACTAATCAAGATGTTGAAGATTGGCAAAAAAGTGTTTTTTTGGTAACAGAATATGAAAGCTGTATATATTAAACTTGAATTTAACAGTTTTTTGAAGAAAAAAAAGTGTTTTTCATAGCCCAGAAAATGATGGGTGTATTTCTAGCTTAAATTGTACACTGACTAAGGCCTCATGCACACGACCATTTTTTTGCAGTCCGCAAAAACGGGTTCCGTTTTTCCGTGATCCGTGACCGTTTTTTCGTCCGTGGGTCTTCCTTGATTTTTGGAGGATCCACGGACATGAAAAAAAAGTCATTTTGGTGTCCGCCTGGCCGTGCGGAGCCAAACGGATCCGTCCTGAATTACAATGCAAGTCAATGGGGACGGATCCGTTTGCCGTTGACACAATATGGTGCAATTTCAAACGGATCCGTCCCCCATTGACTTTCAATGTAAAGTCAGGAGTCCCTATTATACCATCGGATCGGAGTTTTCTCCAATCCGATGGTATATTTTAACTTGAAGAGTCCCCATCACCATGGGAACGCCTCTATGTTAGAATATACTGTCGGACATGAGTTAGATCGTGAAACTCATATCCGACAGTATATTCTAACACAGAGGCGTTCCCATAGTGATGGGGACGCTTCTAGTTAGAATATACTACGAACTGTGTACATGACTGCCCCCTGCTGCCTGGCAGCACCCAATCTCTTACAGGGGGCTGTGATCCGCACAATTAACCCCTCAGGTGCTGCACCTGAGGGGTTAATTGTGCATATCATAGCCCCCTATAAGAGATCAGGGGCTGCCAGGCAGCAGGGGGCAGACCCCCCTCCCTCCCCAGTTTTAATTTCATTGGTGGCCAGTGCGGCCCCCCCCCCGGCCCCCCTCCCTCTATTGTAATATCATTGGTGGCCAGTGTGCGGCCTCCCCCGGCCCCCCCCTCCCTCCCTTTATTGTATTATCATTGGTGGCCAGTGTGCGGCCCCTCTCCCTCCCTCTATTGTATTATCATTGGTGGCCAGTGTGCGGCCCCCCCGGCCCCCCCCCTCTATTGGATTAATATCATTGGTGGCCAATGTGCGGCCTCCCCCCCCCCCCCCCCCGATCATTGGTGGCAGCGGAGATTCCGATCGGAGTCCCAGTTTAATCGCACTGGGGCTCCGATCGGTAACCATGGCAACCAGGACGCTACTGCAGGTCTGGTTGCCATGGTTACTTAGCAATATTACAATATTAGAAGCATCATACTTACCTGCTGCGCTGTCTGTGACTGGCCGGGAGCTCCTCCTACTGGTAAGTGACAGGTCTGTGCGGCGCATTGCTTAATGATCTGTCACTTACCAGTAGGTGGAGCTCCCGGCCGGTCACAGACAGCGCAGCAGGTAAGTATGATGCTTCTAATATTGTAATATTGCTAAGTAACCATGGCAACCAGGCCTGCAGTAGCGGCCTGGTTGCCATGGTTACCGATCGGAGCCCCAGTGCGATTAAACTGGGACTCCGATCGGAATCTCCGCTGCCACCAATGATCGGGAGGGAGAGGGGAGGCCGCACACTGGCCACCAATGATAATACAATAGAGGGAGGGGGGGCGGGGGGATGCACACTGGCCACCAATGATAATACAATAAAGGGAGGGAGGGGGGCCGAGGGAGGCCGCACACTGGCCACCAATGATATTACAATAGAGGGAGGGGGGGCGGGGGGCCGCACTGGCCACCAATGAAATTAAAACTGGTGAGGGAGGGGGGTCTGCCCCCTGCTGCCAAGCAGCCCCTGATCTCTTATAGGGGGCTATGATATGCACAATTAACCCCTCAGGTGCAGCACCTGAGGGGTTAATTGTGCGGATCACAGCCCCCTGTAAGAGATCGGGTGCTGCCAGGCAGCAGGGGGCAGTCATGTACACAGTTCGTAGTATATTCTAACTAGAAGCGTCCCTATCACTATGGGAATGCCTCTGTGTTAGAATATACTGTCGGATCTCTGAAAAAGCTTTTATGCAGACGGATCTTCGGATCCGTCTGTATGAAAGTAACCTACGGCCACGGATCACGGCCGCGGATGCCAATCTTGTGTGCATCCGTGTTCTTTCACGGACCCATTGACTTGAATGGGTCCGTGAACCGTTGTCCGTCAAAAAAATAGGACAGGTCCTATTTTTTTGACGGACAGGAAACACGGATCACGGATGCGGCTGCAAAACGGTGCAATTTCCAATTTTGAAAGTCAATGGGTCCGCGAAAAAAAACGGAAAACGGCACAACGGCCACGGATGCACACAACGGTGTTGTAGATTGACAAAAAAGTGTTTTTTTTTATAACTGAGTATTAAAGCTGTATATATTAAACTTGATCTTGTGCTTCCTGCCCCTGGCCACAAAGCACTGAGGGAATGGGGGCCCCAAGCTGAACTCTTGCACCAGGGCCCATGAGTCATTAGCTATGCCCCTGCAGCCATGCCATTAGTAGGCATGGCTTTGATGGCTTCTAAGGTCAGACAGTTAACCGCTTGTTTTTTGGCTGCTCTGCAGCCTTTCAAAAAGCGCCACGAAAGCGCCGAACACCGAACCCAAACCTGAACTTTTACGGAAATGTTCGGGTTCGGGTCCGGGGTCCAAAAATCCAAAAATTTGGTAAGAACCCGAACTTTACAGTTTGGGTTCGCTCAACCCTAGTGAAGACATTAACTATTAATATATAATACCTCCAGCAAGCAAGCACCAGCAGGAGGCAGATTGGTCCGATCGTTGCAAGAAGGATAAGGAGTTTGGATTTTCTTTCTTTACGTGAATCGATACCTAATATAATAGATAAGAATGTCAGCCGTAAAGAGAAAATAATCAGACATAATTATACCCAAGGCTTGTATACTCAGGATTGTATGTATCATCAAAAAGTCTTCTAAAAACAATATTAACACTTTGTGTATCTTGATGTAACTGCAGGTCTCAGCTGTCTCGAGGGTTGTATGAAGCAGACTCAAACTGATTCTGTTCCATAAACTGTTATAAACTGTTATTGCCTTCTTTGTAATTTAGCTGACACCATCCAACAATGACTGAGATTGAAGATAACTCTCTAGATATTTAACTCTTCAGATACTGCAGTCAATTATGACTTCAATATCTGACAAGTTACTTAGAAAGAAGAAGAATAAAGAAGAAGGAAGAATGAAGATTTTTAAAATTTAGAAATATAAATTAATACAAATTAAATCACCAACCTGACTTTTCACCAATTTGACAAGTTACTTAGAAAGAAGAAAGACAGAAAAAGCAAGAAAGAAGTAAGAAAGAAAGAAAAAAGAAGGAAACTTTGCAAAATATAGAAAATATTTTAATTTAATGAAAGTTTTGCAGAACAAATACTGCATCTGAAAATGTCTGAAGTCTTAGAATATGACAATATATAACTTGCACATTGAATGCTATAATGGGGGGGGGGAATAAATGAGGGGGAGATTTAACAAGACCGGCGCTTTCTGCATCGGTCTGGATATCGCCTGCGCTGCTGGAGGATTTGTCTAATTTACAATGAGGTGTGTGCCTTGTCATAAATGAGGCTCATCCTCCGGCAGTTTGTGCAGCTAAAGAGAAGTCTGCGACAGCTCAGATCTGCCGTAGATTTCTGGCTGCACTTGTACCAAAAAACTAACGTAAATGAAGATAGATTTGTACCGGCTGCTGGCTAGGCCTCTTTCCCACCATTGTCACGTCCCCTTTAGGAAATGTGGCTAGGGTGGAGTAATAAAACAGGAGATGCAACTTTTTTTCAAAAAATCTCAGTTAAATTACTGAAAACCTATATTGTGCGACTTCTTATTGTCACTTTTCAGGTGCAAGGGAGACGATGAATCTACAACTGAATCTCCATTTTTTGGCCTTTTTTTTTTACAGTATTCACTGTCCTTGATAACATGATATTAATTCCTACAAAGCAAATACTTAGGGTAATTTCACCCTAGCGGTTTTCTTTTCCGGTGTTGAGTTCTGTCATAGGAGCTCAATACCGGAAAAAAAACTGATACGTTTTATCCTAATGCACTCTGAATGGAGAGCATTCTGTTCATTATGCATCAGGATGCATCAGCTCAGTCCCACTTACCGGAATGCCGGATCCGGCATTAATTTCCATTGAAATGTATTATTGCCGGATCCGGCATTAAATGTTCTGGCAAAACGGATCCGGTTTTCTGGTCTGCGAATGCGCAGACCTTTAAAAATACAAAAAATACAAAAAATAAATAAATACCGGATCCGTTTTTCTGAATGACACCGGAGAGACGGATCAGGTATTTCAATGCATTTATCAGACGGATCGACATCAAATGCCATCCGTTTGCGCCAGGATTGCCGGAACTGCCTGCGACGGAACTGCCTGCTGGAATCATCTGCCGCAAGTGTGAAAGTACCCTTAGCTGCACATAATATTTAGCAGAATAACTACCCATAAAAGATACCGTAATAGGTATCAGTATAGTAATACAGTTATACAGTAGGTGCCGATACACTACAGCTTTTATAAATAATCTACAATAACCTCACCATTTCTATCAAACAGCATCAAAAAAGCCCATAAATCAAAAACAGCTTCCACATACACAAGAAAACCAATGGGACTAAAACATGTAATAAGTAGAGTTGAGCGAACACCTGGATGTTCGGGTTTGAGAAGTTCGGCCGAACTTCCCGGAAATGTTCGGGTTCGGGATCCGAACTCGACCCGAACTTCGCCCCGAACCCGAATCCCATTGAAGTCAATGGGGACCCAAACTTTTCGGCACTAAAAAGGCTGTAAAATAGCCCAGAAAAGGGCTAGAGGGCTGCAAAAGGCAGCAAAATGTAGTTAAATCCCCTGCAAACAAATGTGGATAGGGAAATGAATAAAAATAAAAATAAAATAAATTAAAATTAACCAATATCAATTGGAGAGAGGTCCCATAGCAGAGAATCAGGCTTCATGTCATGGCAGAGAATCAGGCTTCACGTCACCCATCACTGGAACAGGCCATTGTCAGATATTTAGGCCCCGGCACCCAGACAGAGGAGAGAGGTCCCATAGCAGAGAATCAGGTTTCATGTCATAGCAGAGAATCAGGCTTCAAGTCATAGCAGAGAATCAGGCTTCATGGCATAGCAGAGAATCAGGCTTCACGTCACCCACCACTGGAACAGGCCACTGTCAGATATTTTTAGGCCCCGGCACCCAGACAGAGGAGAGAGGTCCCATAGCAGAGAATCAGGCTTCATGTCATAGCAGAGAATCAGGCTTCAAGTCATAGCAGAGAATCAGGCATCATGTCATAGCAGAGAATCAGGCTTCACGTCACCCACTACTGAAACAGACCATTGTCAGATATTTAAGCCCCGGCACACAGACAGAGGAGAGAGGTCCCATAGCAGAGAATCAGGCTTCATGTCACACACCACTGGAACAGGCCATTGTCAGATATTTTTAGGCCCCGGCACCCAGACAGAGGAGAGAGGTCCCATAGCAGAGAATCAGGCTTCAAGTCATAGCAGAGAATCAGGCTTCATGTCATAGCAGAGAATCAGGCTTCACATCACCCACCACTGGAACAGGCCATTGTCAGATATTTAGGCCCCGGCACCCAGACAGAGGAGAGAGGTCCCATAGCAGAGAATCAGGCTTCATGGCATAGCAGAGAATCAGGATTCAAGTCATAGCAGAGAATCAGGCTTCATGTCATAGCAGAGAATCAGGCTTCACGTCTCCCACCACTGGAACAGGCCATTGTCAGATATTTAGGCCCCGGCACCCAGACAGAGGAGAGAGGTCCCATAGCAGAGAATCAGGCTTCATGTCATAGCAGAGAATCAGGATTTAAGTCATAGCAGAGAATCAGGCTTCATGTCATAGCAGAGAATCAGGCTTCACGTCACCCACCACTGGAACAGGCCATTGTCAGATATTTAGGCCCCGGCACCAAGACAGAGGAGAGAGGTCCCATAGTAGAGAATCAGGCTTCATGTCATAGCAGAGAATCAGGCTTCACGTCACCCACCACTGGAAAAAGGCCATTGTCAGATATTTAGGCCCCGGCACCCAGACAGAGGAGAGAGGTCCCATAGCAGAGAATCAGGCTTCATGGCATAGCAGAGAATCAGGCTTCACGTCACCCACCACTGGAACAGGCCACTGTCAGATATTTTTAGGCCCCGGCACCCAGACAGAGGAGAGATGTCCCATAGCAGAGAATCAGGCTTCATGTCATAGCAGAGAGTCAGGCTTCATGTCATAGCAGAGAATCAGGCTTCACGTCACCCACCACTGGAACAGGCCATTGTCAGATATTTAGGCCCCGGCACCCAGACAGAGGAGAGAGGTCCCATAGCAGAGAATCAGGCTTCATGGCATAGCAGAGAATCAGGCTTCACGTCACCCACCACTGGAACAGGCCATTGTCAGATATTTAGGCCCCGACACCCAGACAGAGGAGAGAGGTCCTATTGCAAAAAATCAGGCTTCATGTCATAGCAGAGAATCAGGCTTCAAGTCATAGCAGAGAATCAGGCTTCACGTCACCCAACACTGGAACAGGCCATAGTCAGATATTTAGGCCCCGGCACCCAGACAGAGGAGAGAGGTCCCATAGCAGAGAATCAGGCTTCATGTTACCCACCACTGGAACAGGCCATTGTCAGATATTTTTATGCCCCGGCACCCAGACAGAGGAGAGATGTCCCATAGCAGAGAATCAGGCTTCATGTCATAGAAGAGAATCATGCTTCATGTCACCCAACACTGGAACAGGCCATTGTCAGATATTTTTAGGCCCCGGCACCCAGACAGAGGAGAGGTTCATTCAACTTTGGGTTGCCCCGCAATATAATGGTAAAATGAAAATAAAAAAAGGATTGAATGAGGAAGTGCCCTGGAGTACAATAATATATGGTTAAGGGGAGGTAGTTAATGTCTAATCTGCACAAGGGATGGACAGGTCCTGTGGGATCCATGCTTGGTTCATTTTTATGAACGTTAGCTTGTCCACATTGGCTGTAGACAGGCGGCTGCGTTTGTCTGTAATGACGCCCCCTGCCGTGCTGAATACACGTTCAGACAAAACGCTGGCCGCCGGGCAGGCCAGCACCTCCAAGGCATAAAAGGCTAGCTCTGGCCACGTAGACAATTTGGAGACCCAGAAGTTGAATGGGGCCGAACCATCAGTAAGTACGTGGAGGGGTGTGCACAGGTACTGTTCCACCATGTTAGTGAAATGTTGCCTCCTGCTAACACGTTCCGTATCAGGTGGTGGTGCACTAAGCTGTGGCGTGGTGACAAAACTTTTCCACATCTCTGCCATGCTAACCCTGCCCTCAGAGGAGCTGGCCGTGACACAGCTGCATTGGCGACCTCTTGCTCCTCCTCTGCCTTCGCCTTGGGCTTCCACTTGTTCCCCTGTGACATTTGGGAATGCTCTCAGTAGCGCGTCTACCAATGTGCGCTTGTACTCGCGCATCTTCCTATCACGCTCCAGTGCAGGAAGTAAGGTGGGCACATTGTCTTTGTACCGGGGATCCAGCAGGGTGGCAACCCAGTAGTCCGCACACATTAAAATGTGGGCAACTCTGCTGTGGTTGCGCAGGCACTGCAGCATGTAGTCGCTCATGTGTGCCAGGCTGCCCAGAGGTAAGGACAAGCTGTCCTCTGTGGGAGGCGTATCGCAAATCGCCCTGCGTTTCACCCCAGCCACGCACCAGTGATGGGCCCGAGCTGCGTTGGGTGCCACCCCGCTGTGAACATGCTTCATCCTCATCCTCCTCCACCTCCTCCTCATCCTCGTCCTCCTCGTCCTCCAGTAGTGGGCCCTGTCTGGCCACATTTGTACCTGGCCTCTGCTGTTGCAAAAAAACTCCCTCTGAGTCACTTCTAAGAGACCGGCCTGAAAGTGCTAAAAATGACCCCTCTTCCTCCTCCTCCTCCTCCTGGGCCACCTCCTCTTCCATCATCGCCCTAAGTGTTTTCTCAAGGAGACATAGAAGTGGTATTGTAATGCTGATAACGGCGTCATCGCCACTGGCCATGTTGGTGGAGTACTCGAAACAGCGCAACAGGGCACACAGGTCTCGCATGGAGGCCCAGTCATTGGTGGTGAAGTGGTGCTGTTCCGCAGTGCGACTGACCCGTGCGTGCTGCAGCTGAAACTCTACTATGGCATGCTGCTGCTCGCACAGTCTGTCCAGCATGTGCAAGGTGGAGTTCCACCTGGTGGGCACGTCGCATATGAGGCGGTGAGCTGGAAGGCCGAAGTTACGCTGTAGCGCAGACAGGCGAGCAGCAGCATGAGGTGAATGCCGGAAGCGTGCACAGACGGCCCGCACTTTATGCAGCAGCTCTGACATGTCGGGGTAGTTGTGAATGAACTTCTGCACCACCAAATTCAGCACATGCGCCAGGCAAGGGATGTGCGTCAAACCGGCTAGTCCCAGAGCTGCAACGAGATTTCGCCCATTATCGCACACCACCAGGCCGGGCTTGAGGCTCACCGGCAGCAACCACTCGTCGGTCTGTTGTTCTATACCCCGCCACAACTCCTGTGCGGTGTGGGGCCTGTCCCCCAAACATATGAGTTTCAGAATGGCTTGGTGACGTTTACCCCGGGCTGTGCTGAAGTTGGTGTTGAAGGTGTGTGGCTGACTGGATGAGCAGGTGGAAGAAGAGGAGGAGGAAGCCGAGTAGGAGGAGGAGGCAACAGGAGGAAAAGAATGTTGCCCTGCGATCCTTGGCGGCGGAAGGACGTGCGCCAAGAAGATCTCCGCCTAGGGTCCAGCCGCCACTACATTTACCCAGTGTGCATTTAGGGAGATATAGCATCCTTGGCCGTGCTTACTGGTCCACGTATCTGTGGTTAGGTGGACCTTGCCACAGATGGCCTTGCGCAGTGCACACTTGATTTTATCGGATACTTGGTTGTGCAGGGAAGACACGGCTCTCTTGGAGAAGTAGTGGCGGCTGGGAACAACATACTGAGGGACAGCAAGCGACATGAGCTGTTTGAAGCTATCTGTGTCCACCAGCCCGATTGACAGCATTTCATAGGCCAGTAGTTTAGAAATGCTGGCATTCAGGGCCAGGGATCGAGGGTGACTAGGTGGGAATTTACGTTTTCTCTCAAATGTTTGTGAGATGGAGAGCTGAGCGCTGCCGTGTGACATGGTTGAGATGCTTGGTGACGGAGGTGGTGGTGTTGGTGGTACATCCTCTGTTTGCTGGGCGGCAGGTGCCAACGTTCCTCCAGAGGCGAAGAAAGAGGCCGAGGCGGCGGCAGCTGCAGAAGAGGTAGCAGGGGGAGCCTGAGTGAGTTCCTTGTTTTTATGGTGTTTACTCCACTGCAGTTCATGCTTTGCATGCAGGTGCCTGGTCATGCAGGTTGTGCTAAGGTTCAGAACGTTAATGCCTCGCTTCAGGCTCTGATGGCACAGCGTGCAAACCACTCGGGTCTTGTCGTCAGCACATTGTTTGAAGAACTGCCACGCCAGGGAACTCCTTGAAGCTGCCTTTGGGGTGCTCGGTCCCAGATGGCGGTGGCCAGTAGCAGACGGACTCTCTTGGTGGCGGGTGTTCTGCTTT
This sequence comes from Bufo bufo, assembly GCF_905171765.1. Classification (NCBI taxonomy): domain Eukaryota; kingdom Metazoa; phylum Chordata; class Amphibia; order Anura; family Bufonidae; genus Bufo; species Bufo bufo. The sequence goes on from NC_053389.1 coordinate 15,951,537, forward strand.
TGCCCACTGCTCCCTCTTTTGCTATGCTGTTGGCTCGGTCTCACCACTGCCTCTTCCTCCGAATTCTGAAAGTCAGTGGCACGACCTTCATTCCATCGTCCCCTGCATCGCCTTCCACCCAGTCTTCCTCCCTGACCTCCTGTTCAGTCTGCACACTGCAGAAAGACGCAGCAGTTGGCACCTGTGTTTCGTCATCATCAGAGACGTGCTGAGGTGGTATTCCCATGTCCTCACCAGGAAACATAAGTGGTTGTGCGTTAGTGCATTCTATCTCTAATACCCCTGGGGAAGGGCTAGGTGGATGCCCTTGGGAAACCCTGCCAGCAGAGTCCTCAAACAGCATAAGAGACTGCTGCATAACTTGAGGCTCAGACAGTTTCCCTGATATGCATGGGGGTGATGTGACAGACTGATGGGCTTGGTTTTTATGCGCCATCTGTGCGCTTTCTGCAGAAGACTGGGTGGGAGATAATGTGAACGTGCTGGATCCACTGTCAGCCACCCAATTGACTAATGCCTGTACCTCCTCAGGCCTTACCATCCTTAGAACGGCATTGGGCTTCACCAAATATCGCTGTAAATTCTGGTGGCTACTGGGACCTGAGGTAGTTGGTTCACTAGGACGTGTGGCTGTGGCAGAACGGCCACGTCCTCTCCCAGCACCAGAGGGTCCACTAACACCACCACGACCATGTCCGCGTCCCTTACTAGATGTTTTCCTCATTGTTACCGTTCACCACAATAAGAAAAAAAATATTTGGCCCAATGTATTGAATTCAAATTTAGGCCTTTTTTTTACAGGCTCCTAACACTATCTGGCTATCTATTTAGGTACCGTATTACACTAATACAGGCACAGCAGTAACAACAGATTTTGCTGAATATAAATTATAGGCCTAGTATTTAGGCGCTGGATGACAGGTATCCCTTTTACGGACAGAATTAGACTTTTAAATGCACGGTAGTGTATGAAGTTATTGAGGATGACCCTATCCGCACCTTCAATCTAATATACCCTTTTATGGATAGATTTAACCTTGGCCTGATAGAGCAGAAACCACAAATTTAGGGAATTGCTAAGTTGGGAATTGTATTTCAACCCAGAACAAAAACTGTGCTTCAGCAGACAGCAGACAGTATTACAATTGGCTAGCCACAGCTGAAACACCAGATTTAGGGTACTGCTATTTTGGCAATTGTATTTTACCCCTCAATAAAATAGCAAGCACAGCCAAACCCCTGATGTAGGATATAGCAAAAAAAAAACAAAACACACTATTGATGGTTAAAAATGGACTTGGTGGCAGCTTGTGCTGGCGCACCACAAGACACAAAATGGCCGCCGATCACCCCAGAAAAAAGTGACTGAAAAACGCTCTGGGCAGCCTTAAAACAGTGAGCAATTGAATAGCAGAGGTTGTAAGATACACAGCTGTACATCGATCACTTCAGTAAATAAATCCCTGCCTAATCTCGCCCTAACAGCAGCATCTGCATCCTATCCCTACACTGATCAGAGCAGAATGACGTGCGGCGCTACGTGACTCCAGCTTAAATAGAGGCTGGGTCACATGCTGCACTGGCCAATCACAGCCATGCCAATAGTAGGCATGGCTGTGATGGCCTCTTGGGGCAAGTAGTATGACGCTTGTTGATTGGCTGCTTTGCAGCCTTTCAAAAAGCGCCAAGAAAGCGCCGAACACCGAACCCGGACTTTTACGAAAATTACAGTTCGGGTTCGCTCATCCCTAGTAATAAGTATTACAAGCTTTATTCATCAAAAATAAATAATGAATCAGGGGACAGAAAATTACATGATGGGAAAAGATACAGAGAGAATAGCGAGGGGCGTAATGTCAGATAAGGTGATCCGTGAAATGTCTATTGTGTAAGTGGTGCTACTGGAAAAATCACAATACTGACAAATACACTAGTATAAGAATCTGCTGATCCCACAGAAGGGATACAGATTGATAAATATACCAAGGCACCACAAACACCAAGGATATACAGTACAGACCAAAAGTTTGGACACACCTTCTCATTCAAAGAGTTTTCTTTATTTTCATGACTGTCACGAGTTGGAGGTCCCGGGAGAGACCACTGCGTCATCAAGCAATAAATAAACAGAAATCAGGTACAGACACATAAGAGTTTATAGCACAAACAAAAACCAGGGAAGGCAGCACAGACAAAACATGAGCTCTATGTACCATCAGCACAGTGGGAGAAAACCCCCACTGCGCCACTGTCTAGTAATACTCCAGAGGGGCGTGACTAAGCAACTCCTGGTATTCACTAGAGCCCTAGATGGTAGGGTTAGACTTTGGCGCAGGAAGTTGCCAGGGTCCACACTGGAGCGTGAACTAGACAGTGACAGCAGGAACGAATGGACAACAGGTACCAGAAGGTACCGACGGCACATAGGCATACATAACATAAACAGGCAAATACAAAACAGGGCAACTAATAGCATAAGCAGAAATACATAGCAAGGAAACAGGAGTGACAATGAGCAGAGAAGGACTTGCTCCACCAGTGGTATACTGCGTGGCCTTGCGCATGCCACTCTGCAGCTAGGCGCTTGCTGAACCGAGACATATGAATAAACACAAAGTAACTAAAACATAACTGGCAGAACAGATAACAGAAAGACAGGAAAGAGGACGTCAAAGAGGACGGGAATGAACAAGTTGGGAAACCCACAGAGCACAGACAGACAGACACGGATCCCATGGGTCAGCAGCATGGGAGAGAGAGTACAAACCAGGAGCAGGACAAGACAAGACAAGACACACCAGGAGAGCTGACACAGAACTGAGGAAACCTCAGCCTTAAATACAGGTTCCATGGGTGCAGCAGAGAGGCCACACCCATGGAGCAGACAGAGGATTAACTCCTAATAGGAACACAGGGGAGTTAACCCATACAGAATCACAAATAGCACACAGAAACAAAACTTCAGCGAGGAGCGCCGAACGAGCAAGGACGGAAGGTCACAGCCACAGGTAACGACTGTGACAATGACTATGAAGGCATCAAAACTATGAATTAACACATGTGGAATTATATACATAACAAACAAGTGTGAAACAACTGAAAATATGTCATATTCTAGGTTCTTCAAAGTAGCCACCTTTTGCTTTGATTACTGCTTTGCACACTCTTGGCATTCTCTTGATGAGCTTCAAGAGGTAGTCCCCTGAAATGGTCTTCCAACAGTCTTGAAGGAGTTCCCAGAGATGCTTAGCACTTGTTGGCCCTTTTGCCTTCACTCTGCGGTCCAGCTCACCCCAAACCATCTCGATTGGGTTCAGGTCCGGTGACTGTGGAGGCCAGGTAATCTGGCGCAGCACCCCATCACTCTCCTTCATGGTTAAATAGCCCTTACTTTCAACGTTTTCCCAATTTTTTGGCTAACTGACTGACCTTCATTTCTTAAAGTAATGATGGCCACTCGTTTTTCTTTACTTAGCTGCTTTTTTCTTGCCATAATACAAATTCTAAAAGTCTATTCAGTAGGACTATCAGCTGTGTATCCACCTGACTTCTCCTCAACGCAACTGATGGTCCCAACCCCATTTATAAGGCAAGAAATCACACTTATTAAACCTGACAGGGCACACCTGTGAAGTGAAAACCATTTCAGGGGACTACCTCTTGAAGCTCATCAAGAGAATGCCAAGAGTGTGCAAAGCAGTAATCAAAGCAAAAGGTGACTACTTTGAAGAACCTAGAATATTACATATTTTCAGTTGTTTCACATTTGTTTGTTATGTATATAATTCCACATGTGTGGATGTCATAGTTTTGATGCCTTCAGTGTGAATCTACAATTTTCATAGTCATGAAAATAAAGAATACTCTTTGAATGAGAAGGTGTGTCCAAACTTTTGGTCTGTACTGTATATCATGTAAATAGCAGATATACTGACTAGGTCATTTTGGTGTTGTCGCTATATAATGCTAAAAAAGGGTTCAGAATAAATTATATTGCAAAAAAGCGGAGGATAGCTGATTTACAATATTATGCTAAATATTTATGGTTATGCAGCAACATCATAAACACAAAATAGCATATATATTAATGACAAGTCAGGCACCTACAGATATAAGAGGATATGTCCTAAGAATAAAAAGATAGCATATATAATTCTAATAGGGCATACCCTGTGACATGGTTAACTGAAAAACTGGAATGCCGCCCCAAGCGCAGACACCTCGACGTGCGTTTCACCTTAAAAGCTTCATCAGGAGGTGATTACAATAGACAATGCGGGGTATATATAGGATGTGGTGGGATCACATAACAGTAAATGGAATCATCTGAGATTACACTTTTATCGGAGCGAGTTCGCCATGATGGCCAACTCCATCCTTCAGCGCGTCCTCGCCACTGCATAGGCATAACGCACGTGATGACGGCGTCTAAGAGCACAGGCGGATGGAGCGGGACAGCGCATGCAAATATAAAATTCACGTGTCACCTCTATTTTGGATCCACTCCTGTTTTTTTGGCCTTAGCAATACTGATGGATTATTGAGCAAATGCTGACTGAGTGAAGGCGGATGCTCCACAGACAGGATCCGTTATTTGGGGATTGTTCTTATGACGGTTTAGAATAAGAGCAAAATAACACCACGCAACAATGATTTTGCTACTGAGAGAAAAACATGTGATTTATACTAAAATGAGCGCGCTGATTCCCAATATGAACTCGGAATTTGCCGGACATGTCTAGATTATAAGTTATACATGCAAAGCCTATTCAGTTATAATATTAATGCATTATATTGGAGATATTCCAATGGACATGTCCAGACCTGTTCAGACGCATTCAGGCTGATGTCAGCAATAAGTATATAAGGCAAGCTGGACAGATTTGGATAAGTGATCTGTTATAGTGCTATCAGTTTTGAAACTTAAGATGGATAAACTCAAATGTGTTACATATATGGCAAATCCACTACTTATGATCAGCGCAAGAATCTGACAAAGCGAGTGCATCTTGCAGCTTGGGATGCATTTGTGCTAGTAGTGCAGAACTTTCTTGGGAACAGACGAGCTGCAAACTCTGCTGAATTAGTAGACAACGTGCTTACAGCATATGAACAACTTGGCTGCCTAATGTCATTGAAAGTGTATTTCTTACATTCCCATGTTGACTTTTTCCCACCCAATTTGGGACACGTAAGTGACAAACATGGAGAGCGGTTCCATAAAGATATTTCTACAATGGGGAACAGGTATCAAGGCCGCTGGAATCCCAACATGATGGGGGACTACTGCTGGTTTTGCAACAGGAAAATATGACAAATGCAAAAGCAGATGCCTGAAGCACTTTTAGCAGTACTGGGCCTTGCTCAAGTCAGACTTTTAAACTGAAAAACTAGACTTTTTAAATTTTTGTTATTCCATTACATTTTCATACACTGTTTACTACGCAAACTTTGATGTAGATCAGGAAATTGTTGGAGTAAAACTTGTTCTGCTCAAAATGAATCAATTCTTTCCAAGTGCTTAATTCATTTAGGCGTACTTATGCATAGCAAAATTTCATGACGTGTTAAGACAATTCTGACTTCATATTTGTAATCCGCACACTCAATTTAGTATAGGACAAATGTTTTTTGCCCAGTAGCAGACGAAAAGTTGTTGTTTTTTGTTGCGTGGTGTAATCAGTGACGTCAACACAAACTTACTGCTGACGCCCTCTCCACTCTGTCGGGGGGCTCTACTTGTATAAACGTTTAATAGAACAGGTTATGTAGACATCTATGTGGAATCAGCTGACGAGGGTGTAAAAGGAGTGCGCTCTTTCCCTGTATAGTAGGATCTTGGCCTTCTGCACAGTTATTTATACCTGGCGCTAACATCGACCTGTAAGGTTCACACTTGAGTTATTTGGTCAGTTTTGGCCCCGTGACTGTCCTAATAAGTGAAGTGTGCAGTGATTCTAAGAGCGACCCCTGTCATCTGCATGTCATACGGACTCACAGTATTATTTCACTACCACAGCAGACTCCCTATGCGTGTTACTGCAAGGCACAGTGTTCTACACAGCTATACAGGCACAGTGTTCTACACCACTATACAGGTTCTCTGCAGACAGGAAATAGCAGTTTTTTAATGCAATTTGCCACAAATAAATTCAGATCAAATTGAATCTTTTTGGGAAACTCGACGAACCGTCTGAATTGAATTTTTGAAAAATCCGCTCATCTCTACCCCTTAACAGAGACATCCACAGCACCTACCCCTTTAATAGTAACTTCCACAGTACCCCACTCCCTTAACAGGGAGCTCATAACTACTGGAGACATATTTATATTAGAGGAAATGCTCAGGGCTGATGCACCAAGGGATGGTAGAAGAAGGACAGGTTAAACATCTTTCTAGACACCCTGTAGCTGTTGGGAACCTGCATAGACAAAGTTGCATGGAGGAGGAAGTGGAGGATGAGGATGAAGAACTACAACTGGAGCAGGAGAACAAGGAGCTGGTGGTGTAGTGGACATATAGTTTTCTGAGGCTCAGCTAGAGGATGAGGATGACGCTTGTTATGGCAGACATGCTGCTGATGATGATGACAATGAGAAACCTGGCCACTACCAACCAGCAGAGTGCGGAGCAGAGACTGAAGGAAATGGGTCCTTGGGCACGCTAGTGAGCATGATCAGCTGCATGTTTGGTTTCTTACATGCTGACAGGTATTATCTTTAGCATCAAGCAGCACCAGGAGCAGACAACATAGTTTGTCAATGAGGATGAAACTGTTTTTTCAAGCACCAAACCAACCTGTCGCACATCAGCAACGGATGCACACTGCCTGAAAATACAGATTCTTACAACTGATTTGTTGAAATCAGACCCACTACAAATTTTAAGAAATTCACGCACCTCCAAAGCAAGTCTGTCACCTCTAAAATGGGTCTCAGAGTAAGCATACTGCCATGTACAGTAGGAGCTCCAAAACATAACTTTACCTTTCTAGTGAAATTCTGTTCATCTGATCCTGATAAATGATTTTTATACTTATATGCAATATATTTTTCGGTGCTCCATAGGCAGTGGTGTATCATTTGGTGCAGCATTATTCCTCCAGTAACACTGCCCAAGCCTCCCGCTTTTGTTTGCCTGACAACCCCTGACATTTCAGACCGAGTAGTGATGATTCTGGGGATGCAGGGTGCACTGAACGGCGCCTTTCCACCCTTGAACTAGCAAAAAAATTATTTTTACAAAAAAAAATGAAAAAAATAAGCATTTCTCAGGATTAGAGTCCAGGATTTTCACAAGAAAGATACTGGGGGTCATTTATCATCTAAGATCGTTTTCATGTTACTTTTACGTCTGGTTAACTGCATTGTGTTGTATGTATTTTTTTGGAGACTTTTCTGTGATATTTCAAGTATTTCACAGATAGTAAACGTGCCATAATCCAGGTCTAATCCTATTAACTGCTCTAACTATAGACTACATTGAAAAGTGGCACAGATCGTGAACGTAGAATGTATCTGACCTCGAGAATTACTACAGAAAGGAGCAGATAAATGAACGGATAGCGTATTATATATGTAATAGTGATGCTTTATACTTACTGTGATATATTATTTCTACAGTCCTGTTTGCGGCCCCATGTTCATTCTCTGCAGAACACCGATATCTTCCAGCATGACTCAGGGTAATGTTGCTGAGTGTAAAGGTGACAGTCCGGTCACTTATAGTCCGCTGGACCTCAATGTCTTCTTTATACCAAGTAATGGAAGCCTCCGGGTTACTGTCTACAATGCACTTCATAGTTATAGAATCCCCGTCCTTCACATTCACAGCGGTGACATCATCCGTATCAGCACCTAAGAGAGCGAGGTATAAAATCATAGATGGAAATATCTTCTATCGAATATCTATCTATCTATCTCTCTATTTATTATTATTATTATTATTTACTTATTTTAAAGTGCCATTAATTCCATGGTGCTGTACATCTATCCGAGGTTACACAAATATAAAAATACAATAAACAAGAAACTATTAACAGACTGGTACAGAGGGGTAGAGGACCCTGCCTGCAAGAGCTTACAATCTATCTAATATATCTATCTATTTTATATCTATCATTCTATCTATCTTCCTATTTACTGTTCCCTTTTATGTTGCCTATATGTTACACAGCTTTAGTAAATCTGCCCCATTGTTTCTTATTATATTCCTGTTTCTATATTGTACATTTTTTAGACCTAACATTCTATTATTATTACCTTCCATTGTGATTTTCATAGATGGGGAATCTGAAAAAAAAAAAATTAAGAATATATTTAAGATGTCTATAAAGTGTATTTTTTATTTGTCTGACACAATCTGCTGCTCTCTGTACAATATATGTCAGTGGTACATTCAGATTACTCACACTGTAACATTGTTACACATCTCATGTCCTGGGCAACAGCTTCACCACCAGAGACAAGGGCTCTCCAGACCAGGAACTAACCAGAGGTGCAATAGAAAACTGCTTATCCTACCCCAGGACACTGAAGAGTAGCAGACAGGCCACCTGATCAAATGCTGGGCGCAATCATAATGATGTCTCTATGCTGTCACTGTAGGGTGGTATTTAGAGATGCACACAGTTTTCACAAATTAAATTTGGTTACTTTGCTGACTTTTTCCCAAAAAATTGCTTTGGTCCGAATTAATTTGTCACAAAGTGTGTTAAATATATCTCCCCCCTGCAGTTAAACTTTAGGGAGAATCTATCCTGGTGTACATCACTGTGTAGTGCAGCAACATGCATAGTTAGTCTTTTCTGGTAGTGGAACATATACTGTGCATCAGTGGTGGAAGACAGGGTGGTGCTTAACCGACTGGAAGTATTATCTTCAGCAATCCAACCGACCAACTGTTTGCACTGGTACGACTTGGACAGTGTTGTCCTGCGCCGCCCAGCTAAGTTGGACATGAAGGTGGGTACGGTAGATGATTTTTTTTTTCTGGTGCACTGGCAGCAGGCACAGTTTCATTGCGCCCAGGGCCACGGCCTCTACGTGCACCATCAGCATCACGCCCACTTCCTCGTCCCTTAGTGCTCGCCTTCTTCATACAGTCCTGATCAAAAGTTTAAGACCACTTGAAAAATGGCAAAAAATCATATTTTACATTGTTGGATCTTAACAAGGTTCCAAGTAGAGCTTTAACATGCAACAAGAAGAAATGAGAGTGAGACAAAACATTTTTTGAGCATTCAATTAATTGAAAATAACGATTAAATTGAAACAGGCTGTTTTTCAGCTGATGCAAATTTTAGGAACACATGCCTTTAACCCTTTCAGGACCAAGCCATTTTTCACCTTAAGGACCAGGCTATTTTTTGCAAATCTGACCAGTGTCAGTTTATGTGTGAATAACTTTAAAACGCTTTTACTTATCCAGGCCGTTCTGAGATTGTTTTTTCGTCACATATTGTACTTCATGACACTGGTAAAATGGAGTGAAAAAATTTCATTTTTTTTTATAAAAAAATACCAAATTTACCAAAAATTTGGAAAAATTTGAAAATTTCCAAGTTTCAATTTCTCTACTTCTATAATACATAGTAATACCTCCAAAAATAGTTATTACTTTACATTCCCCATATGTCTACTTCATGTTTGGATCATTTTGGGAATGACATTTTATTTTTTGGGGACGTTACAAGGCTTAGAAGTTTAGAAGCATTTTTCAGAGAATTTCCAAAACCCATTTTTTAAGGACCAGTTCAGGTCTGAAGTCACTTTGTGAGGCTTACATAATTGAAACCACCCAAAAAAGACCCCATTTTGGAAACTACACCCCTCAAGGTATTCAAAACTGATTTTACAAACTTTGTCAACCATTTAGGTGTTCCACAAGAGTTACTTGCAAATGGAGATGAAATTGCAGAATTTAAATTTTTTTGCAAATTTACAATTTTAATCCATTTTTTCCAGTAACAAAGCAAGGGTTAACAGCCAAACAAAACTCATTATTTATGGCCCTGATTCTGTAGTTTACAGAAACACCCCATATGTGGTCGTAAACTGCTGTACGGGCACACGGCAGGGCGCAGAAGGAAAGAAATGCCATACGGTTTTTGGAAGGCTGATTTTGCAGGACTGGTTTTTTTGACACCATGTCCCATTTGAAGCCCCCCTGATTCACCTCTAGAGTAGAAACTCCATAAAAGTGACCCCATCTAAGAAACTACACCCCTCAAGGTATTCAAATCTGATTTTACAAACGTTGTTTACCCTTTAGGTGTTCCACAAGAATTAATGGAAAATAGAGATTCAATTTCAAAATTTCACTTTTTCGGCAGATTTTCCATTTTAATATTTTTTTCCCAGTAACAAAGCAAGGGTTAACAGCCAAACAAAACTCTTTATTTATGGCCCTGATTCTGTAGTTTACAGAAACACCCCATATGTGGTCGTAAACTGCTGTACGGGCCCACGTCAGGGCACAGAAGGAAAGGAATGCCATACGGTTTTTGGAAGGCAGATTTTGCTGGACTGGTTTTTTTGACACCATGTCCCATTTGAAGCCACCCTGATGCACCCCTAGAGTAGAAACTCCATAAAAGTGACCCCATCTAAGAAACTACACCCCTCAAGGTATTCAAAACTGATTTTTACAAACTTTGTTAACCCTTTAGGTGTTCCACAAGAATTAATGGAAAATAGAGATACAATTTCAAAATTTCACTTTATCGGCAGATTTTCCATTTTAATATTTTTTTTCCAGTAACAAAGCAAGGGTTAACAGCCAAACAAAACTCATTATTTATGGCCCTGATTCTGTAGTTTACAGAAACACCCCATATGTGGTTGTAAACTGCTGTATGGCCACACGGCAGGGCGCAGAAGGAAAGGTGCGCCATATGATTTCTGGAAGGCAGATTTTGCTTGATTGTTTTTAGACATCATGTCCCATTTAAAGCCCCCTGATGCACCCCTAGGTTAGAAACTCCAAAAAAGTGGCCCCATTTTGGAAACTACGGGATAAGGTGGCAGTTTTGTTGGTACTATTTTAGGGTACATATGATTTTTGGTTGCTCTATATTACACTTTTTGTGAGGCAAAGTAACAAAAAATAGAAATTCAGAAATTTCATCTCCATTTGCCATTAACTCTTGTGGAACACTTAAAGGGTTAACAAAGTTTGTAAAATCAGTTTTGAATACCTTGAGGGGTGTAGTTTCCAAAATGGGGTCATTTTTTGGAGTTTATACTCTAGGGGTGCATTGGGGGGGGCTTCAAATGGGACGTGGTGTCAAAAAACCAGTCCAGCAAAAACTGCCTTCCAAAAACCATATCGCATTCCTTTCCTTCTGCGCCCTGCCGTGTGGCCATACAGCAGTTTACGACCACATATAGGGCATTTCTATAAACTACAGAATCAGGGCAATAAATATTGAGTTTTGTTTGGCTTTTAACCCTTGCTTTGTTATGGGAAAAAATTGATTAAAATAGAAAATTTGCCAAAAAATAGCTGTTTTGGCACGGTTTTTATTTTTTATTATTTACAACGTTCATCTGACAGGTTAGATCATGTGCTATTTTTATAGAGCAGGTTCTTACGGACGTGACAGTACCTAATATATATACTTTTTTATTTATTTAGGTTTTACACAATAATATTATTTTTGACAAAAAAAAAAAACATGTTTTAGTGTCTCCATAGTCTGAGAGCCATAGTTTTTTCAGTTTTTTGGCGATTGTCTCAGGTTGGGTATTATTTTTGCGGGATGAGATGATGGTTAGATTGGTACTATTTTGGGGTGCATATGACTTTTTGATCGCTTGCTATTACACTTTTTGTGATGTAAGGTAACAAAAAAATAGCTTTTTTGACACCGTTTTTATTTAATTTTTTTTACAGTGTTCACCTGAGGGGTTAGGTCATGTGGTATTTTTATAGATCAGGTTCTTACGGACATGGCAATACCTAATATGTCTACCTTTTTATAATTTATCAGGGTTTTACACAATAATATCATTTTTTAAAACAAAAAAAATTCATGTTTTAGTGTCTCCATAGTCTGAGACCCATAGTTTTTTTTATTTTTTGGGTCATTGTCTCATGTAGGGGCTCATTTTTTGCGGGATGAGGTGACGGTTTGATTGGTACTTTTTTTGGCATACATGCGACTTTTTTGATCACTTTTATTACCTTTTTTGGGAAGTAAGGTGGGCAAAATTTAAATTTCCTCAGAGTTTTTATTTTTTTATTTTTATGGCGTTCACCGTGCAGGGAAAGTAACATGATTGTTTTATAGATCAGGTCGTTACGGATGCGGCGATACCTAATATGTGTAGTGTATTTTTTTTATTTTATTTTTATTCAGTGATAAATGTGTTTTTTTTCACTTTTTTTTTTTACCCAGACCCACTTGGTTCTTGAAGATCCAGTGGGTCTGATGTCTGTATAATACAGTACAGTACAATATATATATTGTACTGTACTGTATTTTACACTTTGTCTGAACAGATCTATGCCTTTTAGCACAGATCTGTTCAGCACCATGGACAGCAGGATGCCTGAGAGGCGTCCTGTTGCCATGGGAACCTTCCCCGTCTGCTCAGTAGTGATCAGAACGGCGCAGACGGGGAAGGGTAAGGACGGGGCTGTCGGGGGGCTGTCTGGGGGCTCTCTCCCTCTCCCATCGGGGGGCTGCAAAGGCACAGCAGCCCCCCGATGGGAGAGGGAGGGAGCTCCCTGAGCTGTTAACCTTTTTCATACAGCGGTCCGTACGGACCGCTGTATGGAAAGGGTTAAACGGCTGACATCGCATCGCAGATGTCAGCCGTTTATACCAGGGTGCCAGCAATGTGCTGGCACCCTGGTATACCCACTAGACGCCAACGATCATTCAAGGGGAGGCGGGCGGGGGATCTCGATCCCGCCTGCCGCACCGCCCGCCTCCTGCACCTTACTGCACCTCACGCACCGCCTACGACACCCCCCCTGCACCACCCGCCCACATAATATCATTCAGGGGTGCAGGGGGGGTGAAAAATCTTTATTTTGGACATACTAAAGTTTCTGATCCCCGCGGTCAGGGACCGCGGGGATCAGAAACTGCAGAAAGCGCTACAAACCGCAGGAATTGTACTCCTTTACCATCTTCCAAAAGTTTTCTCTCCTTGTGGCACTAGGCCGCACATCAGGGTGAGGGTGCTGGCAGAAACTGTCCGAGGCTTTAGAGAGTGTTGCCCTGCCTCTGTTGGAACTGCTGTGTGTTCCACTTGTCTCCCCTCCTTGGTTGGCCAAGGAAGTACGTACTCTGCCGCCAGCGTTGTCAGATGGAAAATTTTGGATCAATTTTCCGAGGATCTTCTAGTATTGCACCATTTTGCTCGTCCTTTCCATCAGAGGAATATGAGATGAGTTCTATTTGTAGCGGGGGTCGAGAAGGGTGAACAACCAGTAATCCGTGTTGTTTAAAATGTGTATAACGCGCAGGTCGCGGGAAAGGCAGCCTAACATGAAGTCAGCCATGTGTGCCAGAGTACCAACAGGCGAGACTTCGCTGTCGTCATCAGGAGCACCACTCCCAATCTCCTCATCCTCTTCTGACCACCCACGTAGAACAGATGGAATTAAACTTCCATTAGTTCTACCCTCTGTAGCTGAGGTAACCGTCTCCTGTTCCTCCTCCTCCTCCTCCTTTTCAGCCTCTAATTTGCAGTGAGAAGACGAACTGAGGGTGGTCTGGCTATCATTAACCTGAGAAATGTCTTCCCCCATTTCAACCTCTTCCACATGCATAGCGTCGTCCTTAATTGTGAGCAGCGAGCGTTTGAGAAGACACAGAAGTGGGATGGTGACACTTATAATAGCATTATCGCCGCTCACCATCTGTGTTGATTCCTTAAAGTTGCATAAAACCTCACAGTGGTCAGACATCCATGCCCACTCCTCACTTGTGAATAGCGGAAGCTGATTGGAAAGGCGATAACCATGTTGCAGCTGGTATTCCACAACTGCCCTCTGCTGTTCGCAAAGCCTGGCCAACATGTGGAACGTGGAGTTCCAGCGCGTGCTCACATCGCACAACAGCCGGTGAGCTGGCAATTTCAATCGCTGCTGCAGCGTTGACAGACCGGCTGAAGCTGTCAGTGACTTGTGGAAATGTGCACACACGCGGCACACCTTCACCAGTAGCTCAGGCAAATTGGGGTAGGTTTTTAGAAACAGCTGAACCACAAGGTTAAATACATGGGCAAGGCATGGGATGTGTCTAAGGTTGCCAGCTGCAAAGCCGCCACCAAGTTACGGTCATAATCGGACACAACCATGCCTGGTTCTAGGTTGAGTGGCGAGAGCCACAGCTCAGTCTGGTCTCTAATCCCCTGCCACAGCTCTGCGGCGGTGTGCTGTTTGTCAGCTAGGCAGATCAGCTTCAGAACGGCCTGTTGCTGCTTCCCCACTGCAGTGCTACACTGCTTCCAGCTACCTACTGATGACTGACTGGTGCTGCATGCGGATAATTTAGAGGTGGAAGTGGTGGAGGAGGCGGAGGAGGAGAAGTGGGGGTTGGAGCCACTAATGTAGATGCTGGCGGAAACCCTGATGGAAGTAGGGCCCGCAATCCTTGGCGTTGGTAGCACCTGTGCCATCCCAGGGTACAAGTTGCTCCCAGCCTCCACAACATTCACCCAGTATTTCGTCAGGGAAATGTAGCGTCCCTGGCCGAAAGCATATGTCCATGTGTCCGTGGTTAAGTGGACCTTCCCAGTAACTGCATTGGTCAGGACACATGTTGGTGTAAGGCTGGCACGGCACATCTTGAACAATAGTGGCGGCTGGGGACTGCATAACGAGGGACGGCCACCGACATCAGGCTGCGGAAGGTCTCAGTGTCCACAAGCCTATATGTCAACATTTCCAGGGCCAGTAATTTGGAAGGCTGCACATTTAGTGCTATGGCCTGTGGATGGGTGGCTGGGCATTTGTGCTTGCATTCAAATGCCTTGGGTAATGACATTTGGATGCTGCGCTGGGACAGGGAAGTGGATGTGGTCGCTAGTAGTAAGAGGGTATATGTTTTGTCAAAGTGACAGGTACCACGCCCCTTTTACATGCCCACTTTTATATCGCTTGATATTAATTTTATATCGCTTGATATTAGGTTTATATCGCATGATATTAGGTTTATAGTGTCGGCTATTAAAATGTATAGTGCTTGATATTAAATTTATAGTGCAGGCTATTAAAATTTATATCGCTTGATATTAAATTTATAGTGCGTGCTATTTGATATTAAAATTTATATTGCCTGATATTAATTTAATATAAGCGCATTAAAAATCAAACTATGACAAATATAATTCATTTAAAAAGCTTTATTCATTTTCCTTATTTGCAACAGTCCCGTAGGGACAGACACGTTTGATTGTAATTACAGCATCGTATACATAAGCGTTTCATGCGTTTTGTTACAAATGATCGCACAATACGGTAATTTTTTCTAAAATCGTTAGTGAAAAATTTTAACACATTTTCTAAAGATATTCCTTTAGCGAGACATTGTAAGATATAGATACAGTAATGGCCGCAGACTGTACTAACGGCATCTTGTATTTGTCTGTTTTGATACCTTATAGTTTTATAATTTTCATATAAAAACTGCATAAAGTCGCCAGGAAATATTTCATTTGCGGGTGATAAACCATAACTATCAAAAAAAATTGATATATCATTCGGGTATAATATAATTAAAATCCAATGCTTCCCCCGCTGATACGAATTATCCGTATTTACAATGTATGCCGCGGGCCTGTCGATGATTTTATCTCCCGGTAATAAATCGCACGGGAATACACCTTTAAATATGCGCCTGGCGTTAATATCAGCTTTAATAACACAGGCAATTTCATAATTATTCATGTTTATTGAAAATCATATAATACCTCCCGCTGATTATTTATTTCAATAATATTTTCATGAACTGAATATACAATCATGTTAATTGTGTTCGCAATCGGTTCAGCAAATCTAATTTCAGCTCACAGATTGCCAGTTTTTACTGAAGAGAAATGACTGCCGGGCTCTTGATCCGGCGATAAATTAAAAGCGAACAAAGTGTAACCGTTCAAAAACTTGTGCCGATCGACGGATAAAGCGTTGTCGGCCTTGTGTTTCCCCGAAATATGTACTAGGGACATATATTCACGAACAGCTGATTCGTCTTGGAAGTCAGGTTAAAAAGGTTTTGCCGGGATCTGTTGACCATCCAAATATAAGGCTGCATAATTCACATTATAGTGGTTGAAGCACAAAGGATTTCTTTGGTAACTCCCGGAAAATGATTTGTTATCCACAAACGCTAGTATTACTGTTTTTGGTAGCGACGCCCGATCGATCGAGTACTTTGCGTTAGCTGTTCACAGAGCGCGACTGGTCAATTTTATCTTTAGATCTAAACCGTTCAGTATTAACTTCGGTTGATTAAATATATCGGCGTAAATGGGGCCCATTAATTCCACACTTCTAAATCGGGCGGAATACTTTGCTCTCTTGCTGAAGCCTTCATTACGTCCGTCGAGAACCCTGTCATCATGATGTCCCGCTGTGTCTTTATAGAATAAACCGGCTGTAAATTGGAACGCTAAAGTTTGTGAATTATAATTTATTAGGGACTCTATATACGCTCTATACGTATAAAGGTTGTCGCTTCTTGAAATCAACGTGTCGCCGAGCGTTATATCCAGTTGATTAAAAAGACTCGCTATAGGGTAGTTAATAAGTGCAACGCGGTATCCTTCTGGTATGGGTGTGTTATCAGGACTAACGATTTTGCAAACGACGTGTAACAATGTGTTATTAAGGTCGTAATAATATTCACCGCTGCCCGTGATGTAGAATTCCAAAGGGGCATTGTCAGTGATTGCGGCGATTGGCTGCACCTCTACATAAAGCGATTTTTCAATGCTTGTTTGTGTAACAGGTATTTGAAAGATATCCAACTCTGATTTGGCGTACTCGGCGGATGCGTCGTGCACGAAAGCCATAGCGTCTGACTAGAAGATGTCGCTCGGTGAACGACTTCTTGTTTTCTGGCGGCGACGTCTCTTAGGTTGTGCTACTTTATTCATAAAAGTTGGTAAGACAACGGCAGCGCGTGCACGTTTTCTTTTACGCATTTTTTTATGTATTTGTACGACACCAGAGCCCTCCTGGCCCTGCGTCGACCTATTTATACGATCCATAAAGGCGGTCGAAGCCGTAGTGACAACGTCTTTAGCGATGTTACGGGCGGCTGTTTTCACGTGC
The DNA here is from genome assembly GCF_905171765.1 of Bufo bufo. Classification (NCBI taxonomy): domain Eukaryota; kingdom Metazoa; phylum Chordata; class Amphibia; order Anura; family Bufonidae; genus Bufo; species Bufo bufo. Next base: position 15,968,830 of record NC_053389.1, read on the forward strand.
GGTTTTACAAGCTCCACACCTTTCTTAAATAGGGGAACGACACGACGGAACAGCCCCCGAAATAACCCTGCGAGGCCAGAACCATGCATGAATTGGGTACCGTGAAATCCGTCCAAACCATGACCGGCTTGCGTTATGTAATAATGCGTATATGCGTCTGGGACAATATTTTAGTGCGTCGTCACAGAGCGCGGTCTAAAGTGTAATCGCACAATAGTCTTGCCGTATTTGAATTTAACAGGTTTAGACTGATCCGTGAGTATCGATATTGTAACCGTGTCAAAATGATGTTTACAAACAGGTATATAGTCCGGCCGGTGATACTTTTGCGTGACTATCTCACCATTTTTACCGCCTAACTCGACAGTTCTTAAAAGTTGTACGTAACTATCGCCAACAAGTTGATGTTGGACGATATCTGTACAAACAAACATTGTATAAAAACCGGCTTTTATATCGGGATTCATTTTTTTCTCTTTTGATGAAACTAGAGCAAGCCCCTTTTTACCACCAGCATGATGTTCTAAAACAGGTAAGCCGGGTCCTTTGTAGCAGAGAGTGATGTGCTCGGTGTCTACATTCTTGAGCGACGGAGCTTGTGAATACCCCGGCAGCCCCAAAATATTCCCCAACTTCACACAAGGCATGAACTTGTATACTGGTGAATTCATTACATAAACGGTTATGTCAATATCGTCGTATCTTAGACACAGTTGATCGGGAGGTATTTTTATAGATTCAAGTTTGCTATCAATGGCTTTGATGAGGTCGTGCATATTGGAGTAATAACCCGATTTAACAAAAAGCTTGCTGATCGGCTCGTCGCGCTGCGCGACGTAGAATACACCATCTTCGGAGCCAAAGGTTTCCCACGTATGTGGATACTGAATCTCCACTAAAGCCACTTCGTAAGGGCCGCGAAGATGGACCGCTTTTGCTAACTTAGTGGTGTAATCGGCGATGCTGTTTTCGGGATAAAGTTTGGCGGATGCGTTGCAGGGCAGCGTGATAAAAAACGATCCGTCCTCCATAGTTTACAGACGCATCAACTGTTTTTCAGGCACCCAAGAGTTAAACTTGTCAGGGTAGCCTATCCACTTTACAAAACACAACGTTTTACCCCGAACTTTCTTCTTTTTCATTATTTTTTCTATCCTGTAAACTCGTAGCTTGTCGAGAGTTACTTTTTGGACTTCCTCCGGGTAGAACGAGCCTTCAATGAACTCATCGGACAGGTCTTTCAACTTATAAAGGGGTCTGAGGCCCCTAGTGTTTACAGCGTGAATTTTAAATATCCCTTCCGTATAGGTTTGTTCATACCCCTTTGTAAAAACCCCCTTATAGCGCACAATTCTGACGTGATCACCTATATTTAATACCGGTTTAACTTTTTTTAATAGAATCGTAATACCCGTAGATATTTTTCCAAACGGCTAAAGAGTTCTCTTTTGTCGCATCGACGGGGCGCCGCCTTATAGTTCTGTGGTATGTGCGGTTATAACTATACACCAGGTCTTGTAACTTGTCGATGTACCTGTACGTATTTTGTTCTCTAAGATAGCGCCACATTTTAGTTTTCAGCGTTCTATTAAAACGTTCGACTAAAGCTGCCTTAACAGCATTTGTAGTTAAAAAATTATGTATTTTATAGGTTTCACAAAGACGCCTCATAGGTTTGTTTATAAACTCACGGCCCCGATAAGTCTGAAGCTTTCTGGGGGTTCGACCGCTTAACTTAAATATCTGCTCAAAAGCGGAAGCCACTGTAGCGCCGGACTTATTTGAAAGGCCCGACACCCAGGCATATTTAGATAGAATATCAATGACCGTCAGCAGGTATTTTACACCATTATTTTCATAGCAGGAATCTTAGAAGTGATAACCAATATAAACCTAATATCACGCGATATAAACCCAATATCACGCGATATAAACCAAATATCATGCGATATAAACCTAATATCAAGCGATATAAAATTAATATCAAGCGATATAAAAGGGGGCATGTAAAAGGGGCGTGGTACCTGTCACTTTGACGAAACATATACCCTCTTACTACTGTCGCTGATGCCTGATGGTGCTTGCAAAGGTCCAGGTGCAGGGCAGGATGCATCCATGCCTGCGTCTTGGATAGGGTATTGGCCAGCATGTAACACAGGGGAAGAGGAGGCAGTGGTGTGAACCGCAGACACAGATTGTGGACCTAGGCGTTCGGACCACCTATTAGGGTGCTTTGATGCCATGTGGCGGATCATGATGGTGGTGGTGAGGTTGCTAGTGTTCACACCCTGGCTCATTTTGCTGTGGCACAAGTTGCAAACTACTATTCATTTGTCGTCCGCACTTTCCTCAAAAACGCACCATACTGCCGAACACCTACCCCCTGGCAAGGGAGATTTACGCAATTGGGTGCTCAATGGAACAGTTGCGGGCCTTTTTGGTGGTGCCCACCTTCTACCTTTTGCCACCCCACTGCCTCTTCCAGCCTGTTGCAGTGCTGCATATCCCTCCCCTCTGTACTGCTCTCCTCGCTCAGCTTGTTGCCACCTTCCCAGGTTGGGTCAGTGACCTCGTCGTCCAGCACCTCCTCTTCCACTTCCTCACTCTGATCATCCTCCTGATTTGTTGACCTAACCACAACCTCAGTGATTGACAACTGTGTATCATCCTCTTCCTCAACCTCTTGAGACAGTTATTGCGGTTGAGTCATTGGCAACTGAGTCTCATCATCATCTACCTCATTACACACTACTTGCCGTTCCCCAGCGTCATGTTTTTGTGACTCTAGATGCTCAAGAGGTTGGGAATCGGGGCACAAGATCTCAGATCCCTCTTCAATCGTGCTTGGCGAGAGGGCCAAATCAATTAATGGCGATGCAAAGAGGTCCTCGGACTATCCGAGTGTGGGATCACTTGTTTAGCCAGACTGTAAATGATGGGAGGAAGAAGGATCAGGGTGAGGATTGTGTAGACCAGACTCCTGGCTACTGAGACTGGACTTGGTGGAAGACAGGGTGGTGCTTAACCGACTGGAAGCACTATCTGCTGCAATCCAACCGACCACCTGCTCGCACTGGGCTGACTTCAAGAGTGATGTCCTGCGCCGCCCTGCAAACTGGGACATGAAGCTAGGTTTCTTTGTTGATTGTTTTTCTTGTGCTCTAGCAGCAGGTACAGTTTCACCACGCCCAGGGCCACGGCCTCTGCGTGCACCATCAGCATCAAGGCCACTTCCCCGTCCCTTAATGCTCGCCTTCTTCATATTAAATGTTATACAGTGGATATAAAAAGTCTACACACCCCTGTTAAAATGTCAGGTTTCTGTGCTGTAAAAAAAATGAGACAAAGATAAATCATTTCAGAACTTTTTCCACCTTTAATGTGACCTATAAACTGTACAACTCAATTGAAAAACAAAAATCTTTTAGGTAGAGGGAAGAAAAAAATATAAAAATAAAATAATATGGTTGCATAAGTGTGCACACCCTTAAACTAATACTTTGTTGAAGCACCTTTTGATTTTATTACAGCACTTAGTGTTTTTGGGTATGAGTCTATCAGCATGGCACATTTTGACTTGGCAAGATTTGCCCACTCTTCTTCGCAAAGACATTCCAAATCTGTCAGATTGCGAGGGCATCTCCTGTGCACAGCCCTCTTCAGATCACCCCACAGATTTTTAATCGGATTCAGGTCTGGGCTCTGGCTGGGCCATTCCAAAACTTTAATCTTCTTCTGGTGAAGCCATTCCTTTGTTGATTTGGATGTATGCTTTGGGTCATTGTCATGCTAAAAGATGAAGTTCCTCTTCATGTTCAGCTTTCTAGCAGAAGCCTGAAGGTTTTGAGCCAATATTGACTGGTATTTGGAACTGTTCATAATTCCCTCTAGCTTCACTAAGGCCCCAGTTCCAGCTGAAGTAAAACAGCCCCTTGGCATGATGCTGCCACCACCATGCTTCACTGTGGGTATGGTGTTCTTTTGGTGATGTGCAGTGTTGTTTTGCACCAAACATATCTTTTGGAATTATGGACAAAAAGTTCAACCTTGGTTTCATCAGACCATAACACCTTTTCCCACATGCTTTTGGGAGACTTCAGATGTGTTTTTGCAAAATGTAGCCTGGCTTGGATGTTTTTCTTCGTTAGAAAAGGCTTTTGTCTTGCCACTCTACCACATAGCCCAGACATATGAAGAATACGGGAGATTGTTGTCACATGTACCACACAGCCAGTACTTGCCAGATATTCCTGCAGCTCCTTTAATGTTGCTGTCGGCCTCTTGGTAGCCTCCCAGACCAGTTTTCTTCTCGTCTTTTCATCCATTTTGGAGGGAAGTCCAGTTCTTAGTAATGTCACTGTTGTGCCATATTTTCTACACTTGATGATGACTGTCTTCACTGTGTTCCATGGTATATCTAATGCCTTGGAAATTCTTTTGTACCCTTCTCCTGACTGATACCTTTTAACAATGAGATCCCTCTGATGCTTTGGAAGCTCTCAGTGGACCATGGCATTTGCTGTGGGATGCGACTAAGAAAATTTCAGGAAAGACCAACTAAAGCAGCTGAACTTTATTTGGGGTTAATTAGATGCACTTTAAATTATGGCAGGTGTATGCTGACTCCTATTTAACAGGATTCTGAATGTGATTGCTTAATTCTGAACACAGCTACAGCCCCAGTTATAAGAGGGTGTGCACACTTATACAACCACATTATTTTAGTTTATTTTGTTTTCTTCCCTCCACCTAAAAGATTTCAGTTTGTTTTTCAATTAAGTGGTCCAGTTTATAGGTCACATTAAAGGTGGAAAAAGTTCTGAAATGATTTATCTTTGTCTCATTTTTTTTACAGCACAGAAACCTGACATTTTAACAGGGGTGTGTAGACTTTTTATATCCACTGTATGTTATAAGGGACCATTTATAGGAAAAATTTGTAAATTATGGAAAATATATATTTGTTGTCAGTAATATTTTTCCCAATATCTGGCCCTGACACATATTGGTCATGCAACTTACCACCCAAATTAATTTTACCTCCTTTTCTTCTCACTAATAGAGATTTCATTTGGTGGTATTTCACTGCTGCTGACATTTTTACTTTTTTTTGTTATTAATCAAAATTTACCGAAATTTTTGAAAAAAAAAGACATTTTTCACTTTCAGTTGTAATTTTTTTTTTTTAAAACTACATTTCTATATAATTTTTTCTCTAAATTTATTGTTCTACATGTCTTTGATAAAAAAAAATGTTTGAGTAAAAAAAAATGGTTTGGGTAAAAGTTATAGCGTTTACAAACTATGGTACAAAAATGTGAATTTCCACTTTTTGAAGCAGCTCTGACTTTCTGAGCACCTGTCATGTTTCCTGAGGTTCTACAATGCCCAGACAGTAGAAAAACCCCACAAATGACCCCATTTCGGAAAGTAGACACCCTAAGGTATTAACTGATGGGCATAGTGAGTTCATAGAACTTTTTATTTTTTGTCACAAGTTAGCGGAAAATGATGATTTTTTTATTTATTTATTTTTTCCTTACAAAGTCTCATATTCCACTAACTTGTGACAAAAAATAAAAACTTCCATGAACTCACTATGCCTATCACGAAATACCTTGGGGCATCTTCTTTTCAAAATGGGGTCACTTGTGGGGTAGTTATACTGCCCTGGCATTTTAAGGGCCCTAATGCGTGAGAAGTATTTCTCTCACCCAGCATGGGTATATGTAAAAAGACACCCCAAAACACATTGCCCAACTTCTCCTGAGTACAGCGATACCAGATGTGTGACACTTTTTTGCAGCCTAGGTGGGCAAAGGGGCCCACATTCCAAAGAGCACCTTTAGGATTTCACAGGGCATTTTTTACACATTTTAATTTTAAACTACTTCTCACGCATTAGGGCCCCTAAAATGCCAGGGCAGTATAACTACCCCACAAGTGACCCCATTTTGGAAAGAAGACACCCCAAGGTATTTTGTGATGGGCATAGTGAGTTTATGGAAGTTTTTATTTTTTGTCACGTTAGTGGAATATGAGACTTTGTAAGAAAAAAATAAAAGAAAAAAATCATCATTTTCCGCTAACTTGTGACAAAAAATAAAAAATTTTTGGAACTCGCCATGCTCCTCACGGAATACCTTGGGGTGTCTTCTTTCTAAAATGGGGTCACTTTTGGGGTAGTGTACTGCCCTGGCATTTTAGGGGCCCTAATGCGTGAGAAGTAGTTTGAAATCAAAATGTGTAAAAAATGCCCTGTGAAATCCTAAAGGTGCTCTTTGGAATGTGGGCCCCTTTGCCCACCTAGGCTGCAAAAAAGTGTCACACATGTGGTATCGCCGTACTCAGGAGAAGTTGGGCAATGTGTTTTGGGGTGTCTTTCTACATATACCCATGCTGGGTGAGAGAAATATCTCTCTAAAAGACAACTTTTCCCATTTTTTTATACAAAGTTGGCATTTTTTTTTGCACAAGTTAGCGGAAAATGTTTTTTATTTTTTTTATTTTTTTCTCTTACAAAGTCTCATATTCCACTAACTTGTGACAAAAAATAAAATTTTACATGAACTCGCCATGCCCCTCACGAAATACCTTGGGGTGTCTTCTTTCCGAAATGGGGTCACTTGTGGGGTATTTATACTGCCCTGGCATTTTAGGGGCCCTAAAGCGTGAGAAGAAGTCTGGAATATAAATGTCCAAAAAAATTTACGCATTTGGATTCTGTGATGGGTATGGTAAGTTCCTGCGAGATTTTATTTTTTGTCACAAGTTAGTGGAATATGAGACTTTGTAAGAAAAAACAAAAAAACAAAAACAAAAAAAATCTTCTATGAACTCGCCATGCCCCTCAAAAGTGATCTTTTTATAGCGCCGCAGCGATTTTACGGTGTTTTTGCAGTGATCAGAAAAAAAAAATTCTGCCACTGCGATGGGGCGGACTGAACGCAAGTGTGCGCACAAGATCAGGCCTGATCGGGCGAACACTGCGTTTTTTGTAGAGCCTATAGAACATGTCCTATTCTTGTCCGTGGATCCGCAAAACACATACGGATGTCTGAATGGAGCCTTACAGCGGGGTGATCAATGACAGGGGGGTGATCAGGGAGTCTATATGGGGTGATCACCCCCCTGTAAGGCTCTATTCAGACGTCCGTATGTGTTTTGCAGATCCGCGGATCCGTGGATCCGCAAAACACATACGGACGTCTGAATGGAGCCTTACAGGGGGGGGATCAATGACAGGGGGGTGATCAGGGAGTCTAATATGGGGTGATCACCCCCCTGTCATTGATCACCCCCCTGTCAGGCTCCATTCAGACGTCCGTATGTGTTTTGTGGATCCGCGGATTCGTGGATCCGCAAAACACATACGGATGTCTGAATGGAGCCTTACAGGGGGGTGATCAATGACAGGGGGGTGATCAGTGACAGGGGGGTGATCAGGGAGTCTATGTGGGGTGATCAGGGGTTAATAAGAGGTTAATAAGTGACAGGAGGGGTGTAGTGTAGTGGTGTTTGATGCTACTTTACAGAGCTGCCTATGTCCTCTGGTGGTCGATCCAAGCAAAAGGGACCACCAGAGGACCAGGTAGCAGGTATATTAGACGCTGTTATCAAAACAGCGTCTAATATACCTTTAAGGGGTTAAAAAAAAAATCGTATCTACAGCCTGCCAGCGAATGATCGCCGCTGGCAGTCTGCAGATCCACTCGATTACCTACAGTTCCTGTGAACGCGCGCGCCTGTGTGCGCGCGTTCACAGGAAATCTCTCGTCTCGCGAGATGACGCGCCCGGCGTGCCCACTCGGAATAACAGGGCCGCTGAAAAGACGCAATCCTGCGTACGGCGGTCCTGTAGTGGTTAATGAAAATATTTATTTGTTGTCAGTAAAACACATTAAGTTCATCTGTAAAGTTTAGAGTGCATTTGAGGTTCAACCTGAAATTTCACCCACAAGCCAAATGTCACGATCATTGTGGGGGAAAAACTCCACACTAAGCACAGGAGGGAAGGGGAACAGTAACTGGGCCTGGAAACTAGGGAAGGAACAGGTCACCTCCTAAACAATCCTAATCCAGGCCCTAACTACCTATCAATATGAATAGACCTTGAAGGTAGGAATATTCATATTAATATGCTGTATTCATATGCTGTATACCTAGGCCCTTATATGCTTTATATCCCTATAAGGCCCTGGAATGAGGTTAGCACCAGAGACAACCCATTCCTCCCCAGATGGACGAATGGAAGTCTCTGTCTCAGGCCCATATACAAACAACAGAGAATCTAACAAACACAAAACAATAAGAAAAGACAAGACTATTCTAAAAGTAGAAAACTGGCAACTCCAGAAGCACCACAGAGTACAACCGATCAGCTAGTTATAAGGCAGGAAGAAATTCTATAAACTGCACCTCCAAGAGAGAGAAGCGGCTACTTATGGGAAATGCAAATCCCCAACAAGCAACACCTGAAGCAAGGGGTGTGGCATTCACCAAAACACAGACACAAAACGGTCCACAGTGAACTTGTCAATTTAATCCACGAGTTGCTAGTCTCTTCGATCTCCTGGTACCTGCCATGGGAATGTCTGTGACACTAAATATCTCTAACTTTTTGTGAGTAGTGTATATGAATGTTTGTATCATCGTGCAAGCCACTAACATTCCTAGCTAAGCGGATCCTGTAGTTTGAGCATCCACCTTCCCACTGTCAGTACTTGATCAGCATTTGATTAGTATTGGTAAGTGTAGCGGAGGGGTAGCACGATCCACAAGGTCTTCGCTGGTAGACAGGAAACAGGAGCAAGCTCTTACAAGAGCTTATACTCAGGGGAGTATTATGATATAGAAATCCCCAAGAGTGTAGTTATTCCATCCCCCAAACAGGAGCCAAGACTTCATGATGGTATAAAACAGGAACGCTTTATGGAGGGCTACCCGCCCGTATTTATGCAGCTCCCCATCTGGTGGACCCGCCCCTAGTGGACCAGAAGGAAGACTGCGACACAGGACAGATATGCAGCAACTCAGGATACACAGACACAACACATCCCCACAATGCATCATGGTTTCCTCCTCTCTGCCCTGGAGACACCCGAAGAGTAATCCAATTATCTCTCAGGACAAAGGGAAATCACCAATACACATGTGGGAACAAAAGGACAGGAATCACCACCCAAACACACAATGTCACACCCTCCCAGCAAACACAGACATTTAACCTATTCCCAGATAGCTCAAGTCTGAGGGCATATCATTAGGTGAATGCCGCTCAGAATACACAAATACAATAAAATTAGCTATCTGGGTGCCCTCACATAACAACATACAATTGCATGAATGCTGGCGGTTTTCATGCAGCCAGCATAGGAACGTTACAGCCCACCTGAACCATATTACACAAAACATATATACGCTTGGTTCTTTAAAGTGGCATACACATATGCAATAACATCGTACATACAGGAATGACAATATACAGTGGCTGGGTTTGCCACAATGCTCCCCCAGAACCAAGCCGGCATACACAGTCTGATCCTAACGGATCGGCTTGGGGATGTCCGGAGGATTACTCACGGATCACTTGTCAATGTCCGTTTGTCTGGATAACCCGTCGGCGTTGCCGTTTTGCTTCCCAGGGCGGTAGTGGATGGTAAAGTCAAAAGGCTGCAACGCCAAACTCCAGCGCAGCAGCCGGGCATTGTCTCCTGACACCCTGTTTAGCCACACCAACGGGTTGTGATCCATGAGTAAAGAAAACGGTTGTCCGTACAAATAGGGTTGCAACTTCTTGAGGGCCCACACCACAGCCAGGCTCTCCTTTTCAATGGCGGCGTAGCTCACTTCCCGGGGTAAAAGTTTCCTGCTTAAATAAGCCACTGGGTGCTCGCCGCCATCCGCTCCGACTTGGCTCAGTACTGCTCCCAATCCAAACATAGAAGCGTCTGTATGAACGAGAAATCGTTTAGTTGGATCGGGAGCAGAAAGTACAGGAGAGTTAACAAGTGCCGTTTTGAGCTGTTGGAATGCCTGTTCACACTCTGGGGCCCAGGTTACTATCTTGGGCAGGTTCTTGCGGGTTAAATCAGTGAGGGGTTTGGCCAGGGCACTGTAGTTGGGTACAAATTTGCAATAATACCCTGCGGTACCTAGGAATGCTAAAACCTGTGTCTTGGTGCGAGGGGTGGGCCACTTGGCGACAGCCTCTATTTTGGCCGGCTCGGGTTTTTGCTGACCGCTTCCTACCCAGTATCCTAAGTACTGGACCTCGGCCATCCCTATGTGGCACTTGCTGGGTTTGAGGGTCAACCCTGCTTCCCTAATCCGGTACGGCTCCTATGTGGGTCAGATGTTAAGGCCAGGAGCAGCTAAAAATGGCGATATCGTCTAAGTAGGTGCAAGCATACTCCTGAAACCCATCCAGTAGCCGATCCACCATCCTCTGAAAGGTAGCCGGGGCATTTTTCATCCCGAATGGCATGACTTTAAACTGGTACAGGCCAAACGGGGTGACAAACGCCGACTTAGGGATGGCGTCCTCGGCTAGTGGAATTTGCCAGTACCCTTTGCACAGATCTATTGTGGTGAGGTCAGCGATGGACTGGCCATCGGGAGTACCGGGAGAATCCCGGTGGGCCGATCGAATTATGGGCCGGCCAGGGCCGCCATCAGGGGGCCCTGGCCGCACGACCCCCCTGCACGCACAGTACACTCAGCGGCGGCATCACTACCAGACGGGGGCGGGGCGGTTATCAGCGAGGCCCTGATAGACTGAAGAGAGATGTTAGCCCCGCCCCCGGCTCAGCTGAATAGATGGATGTGAGCCCCGCCTCCTGCTTCGCCCTCCAGCGCAGCTGAATGAATGTGAGCCCCTCCCCTACTGCTGCTCCGCCCCCCGTTTAGCAGAATGGATGGCTGTGAGCACCGCCACCACCCCTCCTGCCGCTCCGCCCCCGGCTCTGCTGAATGGATGGATGTGAGCCACGCCTCTCTTGTTTCCCCGCCCCTCTATTTGCTCCGCCCCCGGCTCTGCTGAATGGATGTATGTGAGCCCCGCCCCTTTATTTGCTCCGCCCCCGGTGGGCCGGTCAGTGGGCCGGTCTGGCTGAAGTCCAGGGCCACTTTATTGTCCCAGTCCATCCCTGGGTGAGGTACTGGCCTCTGGCCATTTTATCCAGGAGCTCGTCTATCCTGGGCATCAGGTAAGCATTGGAGGTGGTTTTGTCGTTGAGCCTCCGGTAGTCTACGCAGAAGCGGGTCGTTCCGTCCCGTTTCGGCACTAAAACTACTGGGGAGGCCCAGGGGCTCTCAGAGGGCTCTATCACTCCTAGCTGTAGCATCTCCTCAAGCTCTTTCTGCATACTCCCTTTGACTGATTCGGGGATACGGTAGGCCGGTTGGCGATGGGGAGTCTGGTCTAGGGTTTCTACCTTATGGGAGGCCAATGGGGTGTACCCGGGTAGGTTAGAGAAAGTGGCCTCTAATTAGGTTTTGGACTTGGGCACGTTCCTGTGCGCTTAGCCGCTCTCCTAACTGTATCTCTCCCAAATCTCTGTTCCGGCTCTCCTGATCTAGGAGGTCTGGGAGAGGTAAATTATCAAAGTCTTCGGCCGCTGATGCGCAAATTGCGGTGACCTCTTCGGTCCGCTCCTGGTAAGGTTTGAGCATGTTTACGTGGAGCATGCGTTTGGGCCCCGCGCCCGTGGCTGGGCCGATCACATAGGTGGTATCACATATTTGTTCTACCACCTTGTATGGGCCCTGCCAGGAAGCCTGCAGCTTGTCTTTATGGACCGGTCGTAAGATTAATACCTTTTGCCCGACTTGAAAGCTGCGGTCCCTGGCTCCCCTATCGTACCATCGGCTCTGTCTTTGTTGGGCCGCCTGGAGGTTGTCGCGTACAGTCTGAGTTAGAGCCTTCAAGCGTTCCCTAAACTCCAGCACATATGGTACGATAGGTGTACCATTAATGGTCCCCTCCCTTCCCAATGTTCTCGGATTAAATCGAGGGGGCCCCTCACTCTCCTTCCAAACAGAAGTTCAAAAGGGGAGAATCCGGTGGATTCTTGGGGTACTTCCCTATATGCAAACATTAAGTGGGGAAGGAACCTTTCCCAGTCTCTCTGAGTATCCATGAACGTACGGATCATCTGTTTGAGGGTGCCGTTAAAACGTTCACAGAGCCCGTTTGACTGGGGGTGATATGCGGAGTTCAAAATTTGTTGTACCCCACATATCTTCCAGAGCTGGTGCATTACTTCAGCGGTGAACTGAGTGCCCCTATCCTAAATAATCTCCCGGGCAAATCCCACGCGGGAGAATATTCGTATCAGGGCATCGGCCACCGTTTCAGCATGCACATTGGTCAAGTCCACTGCCTCAGGGTATCTGGTGGCGTAGTCTACCACCGTTAGAACGTATTTCTTGCCGGAAGGGCTGGGTTTAGCTAAGGGTCCTATTATATCTACTGCGACCCGGCTAAAGGGTTCCTCAATTATGGGTAGGGATCGTAGCCGGGCCTTGTATCGGTCACCCCTCTTCCCTACCCTTTGGCAGGTATCACAGGTCTGGCAATATCGCCGTACATCCTGGGAGATACCAGGCGAAAAGAAATTCTGGGTCAGCCGGTGTTTAGTACGACTGATCCCTAAGTGTCGGGACAGGGGTATGTCGTGTGCTATGCGCAGCAGTTCCAATCTATATTTCCGGGGGACAATTAATTGCTTCATGGGTATAGGGATCGCTCCGGCTATTACTTTTTCGGCTTGGCGGTATAGGGGTCCCTTTTCCCAGGTGTACCTTTCCCCTTCTAACCCTGCCTGATTCTTATCCACACGGTCTTTGTATAGCTGTAAGGAAGGGTCTAGGGCCACTTCTGACCCAAATTCTAGGGGGGACGCCCAGGGGGTGACATTAGGCATGGGGGGTACATTGCTTACCTGAGCCTCAGAGTGGTTAGGTGGTGCTGTGGTGCGAGCCTGTTGCCGGGTCACAACCGGATAAGCTTCATGGCTGATGGACTGGGGAACAAAAGCTGAAGTCAGCTCCCCCAGGTCGTTGCCCAAAATAACGTCTGCGGGTAAGTCCTGCATCAGGCCCACCTCCACATCCCCATTCCCCGCTCCCCAATTCAGGTGGACTTTGGCCGTGGGGATCTTGTAGATCGCTCCCCCTGCTACACGCACTGCTACACACTCCCCTGTGAGGTTGCCTTTGGGTACTAGGTGGTTGTGGACCAGCGTTATAGTAGCCCCAGAGTCTCGTAACCCCTGTACCTTTCTCCCCTCCATCTGTACCTCTTGTCGGTGCCCTTGGCGGTTGTCAGAGGCGGCTTGGATAGGGTTCACCTCATGTAGTGTGCCCAGGGGTTCCTCGGTGGAAGCTAGGACCTCGGGTACTCTGTAGGGTTCCGCTTGGGCACAATGAACCGCTGCCCGGTTGTTGGGTACCGGGGGGTTCCAGCTGGGCCGTGGTCGGTTGCGGGGACAGTCCCGCTGCATATGTCCCTGTTGGTTACAGGTGTGGCATCTTATCGGGGGGCGAGCTTGATACCTGGTGGTGTAGGTGTTATTGCTTACCCCCGGGCGTGCTGGAACGGCTGTGTTTACGGTTGGTACTGGTATCTGGTATCCTGGAACTCATCTGCTAGCTTGGCTGCGTCTTGTAGGGTGCGTGGCTTCCGATCCCGCACCCAATTCTGCAGGTGCGCGGGTATCCCGTCAAAGAACTGCTCCATTACCATGAGTTGGAACAGGTCTTCCAGGGTGTTAACTTGGGTGGCCTCCAACCACCCCTTTGCCGCTCGTTGTAGGTGGTGTGCCCATTCTGTGTGAGTGTCTCTGGCGAGCTTTTTAATGTCTCTGAACTTTAGTCGGTAGGCCTCAGAGGTAATCGCATACCTAGCTAAAATGGCCTGTTTTACCTTGGCATAGTTTGTACTGTCCTCGTCAGGTACGGCACGATATGCCTCTGCGGCGCAACCAGATAGTCTCCCTGCCAGTAGGGGTACCCGATCCTCCGCACTGATATTGTGCAACTGGCATAATCGTTCAAAATCCTGCTGGTAGTCATCTACCTCACCCTCCGCTTCCGAATAGCTCTTAAAAGCTTGGTAGGGAATTTTAGCTTTCCCTGGCAGGATGTTAACAGGCGTCGTGGCTCTTTCTCCAGTCTGCTGGTTCATCTGCGACCTCCGAAGCATGATGTATTCCTGCACATCTCCAAAAACTCGGTCAGCCATCTGGTCATATAGCGCTGGTGGAAGTAGAGCCATCCTGCTCCTGTATTCCTTTTCAAATTCTGTTGGCTCCTCCTCCCTTCCAGCAGCCGCGGCTTTGTCTCCTTCCATTAGCTCTGCGATTAATATAACCTTTGTCTTGCTGCTGGCTACTGTTCCCCTTGCCTCCAGTAACTCTTTCAAAGTACTTTGTTTCAAAAGTGCATAATTCGTGCCCATTCACCGGCCGTTTGTGAGTTTCCACGTGTTCCCAGGTTCCGTTTTCAACCGAATGAGTAAACTCACGAATTGCTGCTTCCTTTCTTCTATTCGCTAGAATTCTGCCGAAAGTTGCTTTGCTGGGTAGTTGAAATCCCGTTGCTTGCCACCAATTGTAGCGGAGGGGTAGCACGATCCACACGGTCTCCGCTGGTAGACAGGAAACAGGAGCAAGCTCTTACAAGAGCTTATACGCAGGGGAGTATTATGATTTAGCAATCCCCAAGAGTGTAGTTATTCCATCCCCCAAACAGGAGCCAAGACTTCATGAAGGTATAAAACAGGAACGCTTTATTGAGGGCTACCCGCCCGTATTTATGCAGCTCCCCATCTGGTGGACACGCCCCTAGTGGACCAGAAGGAAGACTGCGACACAGGACAGATATGCAGCAACTCAGGATACACAGACACAACACATCCCCACAATGCATCATGGTTTCCTCCTCTCTGCCCTGGAGACACCCGAGGAGTAATCCAATTATCTCTCAGGACAAAGGGAAATCACCAATACACATGTGGGAACAACAGGACAGGAATCACCACCCAAACACACAATGTCACACCCTCCCAGCAAACACAGACATTTAACCTATTCCCAGATAGCTCAAGTCTGAGGGCATATCATTAGGTGAATGCTGCTCAGAATACACAAATACAATAAAATTAACTATCTGGGTGCCCTCACATAACAACATACAATTGCATGAATGCTGGCGGTTTTCATGCAGCCAGCATAGGAACGTTACAGCCCACCTGAACCATATTACACAAAACATATATACACTTGGTTCTTTAAAGTGGCATACACATATGCAATAACATCGTACATACAGGAATGACAATATACAGTGGCTGGGTTTGCCACAGTAAGGCAAAAACAGGAGTGGGTCAAAAACAGAGATAACATGTGATGTAAGTAGTTGCATGTTTTCTGTGTTTTGGACTCACTACTGCTTTTGGCTTCCAAATCATGATCAAATCCTGATGCAAAATAATGAGCATGGAATAGAGGCCTTCTGGACGCTCAAACGACAGGATCCATTTTTTTATTTTTTTTCTGTTTTTCTGACAGATCAGAAGAATGGCAAAATAAACGTTGAAGTTAACGTAGCCAAACAGGGACACTAGTGGCCCATTAACAGACTGGTGAGTTTGGCAGCAGCATGAAGAATCACAATAGTGACCCCGTAACAGATGGGGTGGATGACAACAGCGTGAATAGTAACAATAGTGACCCCGAAACAGACTGGTGAGGGTAGCAACAGCATGAAGAGTAACAATAGTTTCCCCATAACAGAGCGGAGAAGGTGGCAACAGCATGAAGAGTCACAATAGTGGCCCCAAAACAGAGTGCAGAGGAGGGGGCAACAGCAGTGGCAGTAACAGCACAAGATGGTGGCAGATCACAGTAGGGTCAAATAGAAGTAGATGCAGCAGGGGTGTGGCATCAGAATAGTGGCAGCAGCACATGGGCAGAGGTAACGGGCCATTTGTCTCAATGTTCTGGTGCGGCAGCACACTACAGACAGATCATTATTCCCAGAATGATCTACTCTGTTGTATCAGGCACCGGTGTCTGTAAATATTGGTTGATCCAGGCCTGATTCATCTTTAAAAGAAAGAGTTAGTCTCTCAACATTCTGGGTTGAAAGGCGAGTTCTCTTTAGGGTAACTTTGCCACCTGCTGCACTAAACCCTCGCTCTACTGGCCAGGCAAGATAGCTTTTTCAGTTGCGGCCACAATTCAAGTTTGGCTGCCCAGTAGTCTAGGGGATCTCGGATTTGAGTTGACAAGTTGTAGTCCAAGTATGTCACCACCAGCTGGTTCAGTTTCTGCTCCGTGTCCTGCTGGTGCTTGGTGATTTCTTCAGTAGGAGGGTGCAGAAAACTGCTCATCAGAGACTTAAGACTTAAGTTGCTGCCGATGGTGCAGGTGCTGCTCCCTTGCCCCCCATCCCCCTCCAGCAGTCATGGCAGTGGAGCATGAGCTTAGAGAGTCCCCTCGGTTAGATCTTCGTGAGGATGGGCGATGGGACCTGTAGGCAGCGACAAAGAATGTCTCAATAGTAGTTGAGTTTTTCATCCCTCTCAGAAGGTGTAAAAAGGCCCATGTTCGGGGGCCAAGACACCGTAATGTTTGGTACGAACCTGAACATTCCGGTCCGGGTTCACTCATCCCTATTGTTTACTACCAAAACCAGACAGATTGACCATTTGAATGTCTGGTATTAGCTATGTTTTTTTGTCTGGAAACTTGTGTTTGTCTGGAAAAACTGCTGTGTCATTGCCAGTGAGTATTATTGAAGCTCTAATGTAAGTCTATGACAGACTGGAGGGTTAACTTTCTAATTGTGCTGAGTTTCTCCACTCCACTCCACCCCTCTCACTAGCAGGTTCCAGTCTAGCTAGAAACAGTATATAAGGAGAGCAGTCAGAGCCAGTAGTGTTCTGCAGTTAGGGACCACTGCTTGGAGTGGGAGACTCATACCAGTCTGCATGAGTGACCAGAAGAAGTCGCTGAGATGGGGACTACTGAGCTACAGACTGTGGGCCTCCAGCCTTTGACCAGGGTACCAGCCTTTAGAGAGTGAGAGGGACAGCTAGCTCAGGCTTTTCCTCAGCATCAAACCCTTCTTCTGCCAGGGAGGAGACTGAAGAAGCCAGCCCTATGACTCACCTATATTGTAATGTACTTGATTTCCTCCAGTAAATAAGCACACTGGTTTACTGCAGACCCTGACTCTCTGGACTTATTTCCCTTTGGGGTGCACCACGCCTTACCATCCCTTCCAGAGAGCAGCAATACGTGGTGACACTTCGACGGTGTCCGGGGCACCCCAAACCCAGCCACTGCAGAAATCCCACGATTACAATGCAGAGACGCCATTTCCATCACCTGGCCAAGTTGTTGGTGTGCCTAGGCCGGAACCACATTTACCCAGTGTGCTGTAAAAGACTTATATTGTCCTTGGCCATAGTTATAGCTCCACATGTCAGTGTTGGCATGAACTGTACCAGACACCGACAGGCTCAAGGACTGGCTCACCTTCTGCTCAACATACAGTACAGACCAAAAGTTTGGACACACCTTCTCATTCAAAGAGTTTTTATTTTCATGACTATGAAAATTGTAGATTCACACTGAAGGCATCAAAACTATGAATTAACACATGTGAAATTATATACATAACAAACAAGTGTGAAACAACTGAAAATATGTCATATTCTATGTTCTTCAAAGTAGCGACCTTTTGCTTTGATTACTGCTTTGCACACTCTTGGCATTCTCTTGATGAGCTTCAAGAGGTAGTCCCCTGAAATGGTTTTCACTTCACAGGTGTGCCCTGTCAGGTTTAATAAGTGGGATTTCTTGCCTTATAAATGGGTTTGGGACCATCAGTGGCGTTGAGGAGAAGTCAGGTGGATACACAGCTGATAGTCCTACTGAATAGACTGTTAGAATTTGTATTATGGCAAGAAAAAAGCAGCTAAGTAAAGAAAAACGAGTGGCCATCATTACTTTAAGAAATGAAGGTCAGTCAGTCAGCCGAAAAATTGGGAAAACTTTGAAAGTAAGGGCTATTTGACCATGAAGGAGAGTGATGGGGTGCTGCGCCAGATGACCTGGCATCCACAGTCACCGGACCTGAACCCAATCGAGATGGTTTGGGGTGAGCTGGACCGCAGAGGGAAGGCAAAAGGGCCAACAAGTGCTAAGCATCTCTGGGAACTCCTTCAAGACTGTTGGAAGACCATTTCAGGGGACTACCTCTTGAAGCTCATCAAGAGAATGCCAAGAGTGTGCAAAGCAGTAATCAAAGCAAAAGGTGGCTACTTTGAAGAACCTAGAATATGACATATTTTCAGTTGTTTCACACTTGTTTGTTATGTATATAATTCCACATGTGTTAATTCATAGTTTTGATGCCTTCATAGTCATGAAAATAAAGAAAACTCTTTGAATGAGAAGGTGTGTCCAAACTTTTGGTCTTGTACTGTATGTGTGCAAGGCTGGAACAGATTCTTTAGAGAAGTAATGATGGCTTGGCACTCTCCACTTGGGTGGGCACAATCCGTCAGTTCTCTGAAATGTTCAGAGTCCACAATATGGAAGGGAGGGACTGTAGTACCAGCAACTTGGCCAGGTGGACATTCAGCTTCTATGCCATTGGATGAGTGCACACATACATTTGTCTTTTTGCAATCGCCTCAGTGATCGTTTGCTAATGAAAACACGTGACGAGAAGGAGGAGCATCAGGAGCAATTTGTGGTTTCTGCTCTATCAGGCTAAGGTTAAATCTATCCATAAAAGGGTATATTAGATTGAAGGTGCGGATAGGGTCATCCTCAATAACTTCACACGCTACAGTGCATTTCCAAGTCTAATTCTGTCCGTAAAAGGGATACCTGTCATCCAGCGCCTAAATACTAGGCCTACAATTTATATTCAGCTAAATCTGTCGTTACTGCTGTGCCTGTATTAGTGTAATACGGTACCTAAATAGATAGCCAGATAGTGTTAGGTGCCTGTAAAAAAAGGCTTGAATTTGAATTCAATACATTGAGCCAAATATTTTTTTTCTTATTGTGGTGAACGGTAACAATGAGGAAAACATCTAGTAAGGGACGCGGACGTGGACATGGTCGTGGTGGTGTTTGTGGACGCTCTGGTGCTGGGAGAGGACGTGGCCGTTTTGCCACAGCCACACGTCCTAGTGAACCAACTACCTCAGGTCCCAGTAGCCACTAGAATTTACAGCGATATTTGGTGGGGCCCAATGCCGTTCTAAGGATGGTAAGGCCTGAGCAGGTACAGGCATTAGTCAATTGGGTGGCCGACAGTGGATCCAGCACGTTGACATTATCTCCCACCCAGTCTTCTGCAGAAAGCGCACAGATGGCGCATGAAAACCAAGCCCATCAGTCTGTCACATCACCCCCATGCATATCAGGGAAACTGTCTGAGCCTCAAGTTATGCAGCAGTCTCTTATGCTGTTTGAAGACTCTGCTGCCAGGGTTTCCCAAGGGCATCCACCTAGCCCTTCCCCAGGGGTGGAAGAGATAGAATGCACTAACGCACAACCACTTATGTTTCCTGATGAGGACATGGGAATACCACCTCAGCACGTCTCTGATGATGACGAAACACAGGTGCCAACTGCTGCGTCTTTCTGCAGTGTGCAGACTGAACAGGAGGTCAGGGAGGAAGACTGGGTGGAAGACGATGCAGGGGACGATGAGGTCCTAGACCCCACATGGAATGAAGGTCGTGCCACTGACTTTCAGAATTCGGAGGAAGAGGCAGTGGTGAGACCGAGCCAACAGCGTAGCAAAAGAGGGAGCAGTGGGCAAAAGCAGAACACCCGCCGCCAAGAGAGTCCGTCTGCTACTGGCCACCGCCATATGGGACCGAGCACCCCAAAGGCAGCTTTCACGGAGTTCCCTGGCGTGGCAGTTCTTCAAACAATGTGCTGACAACAAGACTCGAGTGGTTTGCTCGTTGTGCCATCAGAGCCTGAGGCGAGGCATTAACGTTCTGACAAACTTGAAGGAAAAGAAAATCCAGCACCTCGTATCTTTGCTTGACGGTGTTTATTCCACAAACCAAAGTGTAAGCGGTAACGGAAACCTCAAAGTGCAAGCCCCAATGCGGTCTACATGTTTCGAACCAGATGGTTCTTAATCATGACCTCCACAATAAATTTCCAACACAGTATATATATAGACGTGAACTTAACAAATCCCTCCCCTATTAAACTAGCAGGGCGGTGCTGGTCATCCCAGGTGTTGTAATTAAAAGTGTTCACAGAAATTTAAGTGCACAGAAACACATTTAAAGTTAAAATCCAGAATAAGCCATTATAAACAGACATTTCATAGTATAAAGTCCAGCAGGTAGAGAGGAAAAATAAAGACAAAGACAGGTAAGGGACATGAAAAATAAATAAATAAATAACTCAATATAAATACATTGAGAGATCCCAAAATAGAGAAAAAACGCTCCGTCTGAATACTCCTCTATATCTGCTGGCTACAATACATCACAGTTCAATTAGGCTATATATTATTATTCTTCAAAGTTGCAACATGGTATGATTTAATGCTATTAGCAAATGTACATGAGTTCTTTTCTCTGATTTAATCCTGCAGGGCTTCTGGAATTCAATTTACGAATCCAGAAAGCTTCTCTCTGATATACAAGCCTTTTGAAGTCTCCACCTCTTGTGGGCAAAAACACTCGTTCAATGGCATAAGCTGTAAATGAAGATAAACTTCTATTGTGGGCCATGATAAAGTGTTTTGCCGCACTTGAGATGTTGACATATGCAGGGTTTAATATATAGTTAATATATTCAAGCAACCTCACTTTGAATTTTCTGGTTGAACAACCAACATATATTAACCGGCATTCCTCACATTCTATAATATATATAATTCCTGATGTGTTGCAATTAATGTAAGTTTTAATATGATATTTATTAGTTCCATCTGAATCTTGGAATTGTTTTTTTGGGGTAACATAATTGCAAGCTCTGCATGGTGAGCTGCCACATAGTGTGAAACCTGTATATCGCAACCAGCATGTCCGTGATTTTCTCACTGAGTTTGAACTGAAAGAAGAAGGAGACAGAAAGGTAGCCAAAGATGCAGGTCTCTTGGATACCACCCTGTGTCCTCCTCTTAATATTTTATATAATTGTGGGTCTTCATATAGGATGGGAATACATCTGGATACCGCTTTTTCTATTGTGGAAAATTGATTACTGAAAGTTAGTACAAGTGTTGGGGTATTGGTAGGTTTATCCTCATGATCTGATTTAATTCTATTTCCCCTCACCTGTCTGTTTTCAGCATTTTTTTCTTTCCTATTTTCATTTCTATTAGGTTTTTTATGATTCAAGGGGCTTCCAAACAATAGATCTTGCCTCACTTTATTTTTGGCTATATTGGTTGCCCTTTCAGTCATCCACAGTGGAAATCCTCTATCCTGTAGTCTGTTTGCAATTATTTGTGTTTCTTCATGGAAATCAGTGTCCCTACTGCAATTGCGCCTGGCTCTAATCATCTCACCCACTGGAATGGCTTTTATCGTGTGGAGCGGATGATGGCTGTCAGCTCGAAGTACCGTATTTCCCGCGATGGGTTTACGGTAGGTTCGGGTACATATTGTCTGACCTGGAATACCAGTCAAAGTTAAGTCCAGGAAATTGATTGTGCAGCCATCATGTGCTCCAACAAACCGCAAGCCATAGAGATTATCATTCAAATATTGCAAAAAAGAGGGTATGGCAGATATATCGGCAGACCAAATAAACAACATATCATCGATATATCTGCCATACCACTCTATACAATCGCCAAAGGGATTATCAATATCATAAATATAGCGCTCCTCCCAGTATGCCATGGTGACGTTTGCAAGTGACGGGGAAAATTTAGCATTTCTAAACTACTGGCCTATGAAATGCTGTCATTCAGGCTGGTGGACACAGACAGCTTCAAACAGCTCATGTCACTTGCTGTCCCACAGTATGTTGTTCCCAGCCGCCACTACTTCTCCAAGAGATCCGTGCCTTCCCTGCACAACTAAGTATCCGATAAAATCAAGTGTGCACTGCGCAACGCCATCTGTGGCAAGGTCCACCTAACCACAGATACGTGGACCAGTAAGCACGGCCAGGGACGCTATATCTCCCTAACTGCACACTGGGTAAATGTAGTGGCGGCTGGGCCCCAGGCGAAGAGCTATTTGGCGCACGTCCTTCCGCCGCCAAGGATCGCAGGGCAACATTCTTTGCCTCCTGTCTCCTCCTCCTCCTACTCGGCTTCCTCCTCCTCTTCTTTCACCTGCTCATCCAGTCAGCCACACACCTTCACCACCAACTTCAGCACAGCCCGGGCTAAACGTCAGCAGGCCATTCTGAAACTCATATGTTTGGGGGACAGGCCCCACACCGCACAGGAGTTGTGGCGGGGTATAGAACAACAGACCGACGAGTGGTTGCTGCCGGTGAGCCTCAAGCCTGGCCTGGTGGTGTGCGATAATGGGCGAAATCTCGTTGCAGCTCTGGGACTAGCCGGTTTGACGCACATCCCTTGCCTGGCGCATGTGCTGAATTTGGTGGTGCAGAAGTTCATTCGCAACTACCCCGACATGTCAGAGCTGCTGCATAAAGTGCGGGCCGTCTGTTCGCGCTTCCGGCGTTCACATCCTGCCGCTGCTCGCCTGTCTGCACTACAGCGTAACTTCCGCCTTCCCGCTCACCGCCTCATATGCGACGTGCCCACCAGGTGGAACTCCACCTTGCACATGCTGGACAGACTGTGCGAGCAGCAGCAGGCCATAGTGGAGTTTCAGCTGCAGCACGCACGGGTCAGTCGCACTGCGGAACAGCACCACTTCACCACCAATGACTGGGCCTCCATGCGAGACCTGTGTGCCCTGTTGCGCTGTTTCGAGTACTCCACCATCATGGCCAGTGGCGATGACGCCGTTATCAGCGTTACAATACCACTTCTATGTCTCCTTGAGAAAACACTTAGGGCGATGATGGAAGAGGAGGTGGCCCAAGAGGAAGAGGAGGAGGAGGGGTCATTTTTAGCACTTTCAGGCCAGTCTCATAGAAGTGACTCAGAGGGAGTTTTTTTGCAACAGCAGAGGCCAGGTACAAATGTGGCCAGACAGGGCCCACTACTGGAGGACGAGGAGGACGAGGATGGAGCATGTTCACAGCGGGGTGGAACCCAACGCAGCTCGGGCCCATCACTGGTGCGTGGCTGGGGGGAAACGCAGGACGATGACGATACGCCTACCACAGAGGACAGCTTGTCCTTACCTCTGGGCAGCCTGGCACACAAGAGCGACTACATGCTGCAGTGCCTGCGCAACGACAGCAGAGTTGCCCACATTTTAATGTGTGCGGACTACTGGGTTGCCACCCTGCTGGATCCCCGGTACAAAGACAATGTGCCCACCCTACTTCCTGCACTGGAACGTGATAGGAAGATGCGCGAGTACAAGCGCACGTTGGTAGACGCGCTACTGAGAGCATTCCCAAATGTCACAGGGGAACAAGTGGAAGCCGAAGGCGAAGGCAGAGGAGGAGCAAGAGGTCGCCAACGCAGCTGTGTCACGGCCAGCTCCTCTGAGGGCAGGGTTAGCATGGCAGAGATGTGGAAAAGTTTTGTCACTACGCCACAGCTAACTGCACCACCACCTGATACGGAACGTGTTAGCAGGAGGCAACATTTCACTAACATGGTGGAACAGTACGTGTGCACACCCCTCCACGTACTGACTGATGGTTCGGCCCCATTCAACTTCTGGGTCTCCAAATTGTCCACGTGGCCAGAGCTAGCCTTTTATGCCTTGGAGGTGCTGGCCTGCCCGGCGGCCAGCGTTTTGTCTGAACATGTATTCAGCACGGCAGGGGACGTCATTACAGACAAACGCAGCCGCCTGTCTACAGCCAATGTGGACAAGCTGACGTTCATAAAAATGAACCAAGCATGGATCCGACAGGACCTGTCCATCCCTTGTGCAGATTAGACATTTATAACTACCTCCCCTTAATCATATATTATTGTACTCCAGGGCACTTCCTCATTCAATCCTATTTTTATTTTCATTTTACCATTATATTGCGGGGCAACCCAAAGTTGAATGAACCTCTCCTCTGTCTGGGTGCCGGGGCCTAAAAATATCTGACAGTGGCCTGTTCCAGTGTTGGGTGACATGAAGCATGATTCTCTGCTATGACATGAAGCCTGAATCTCTGCTATGAGACCTCTCTCTTCTGTCTGGGTGCCGGAGCATAAAAATATCTGACAGTGGCCTGTTCCAGTGTTGGGTGACATAAAGCATGATTCTCTGCTATGACATGAAGCCTGATTCTCTGCTATGGGACCTCTCTCCTCTGTCTGGGTGCCGGGGCCTAAAAATATCTGACAATGGCCTGTTCCAGTGGTGGGTGACGTGAAGCCTGATTCTCTGCTATGACATGAAGCCTGATTCTCTGCTATGACTTGAAGCCTGATTCTCTGCTATGACTTGAAGCCTGATTCTCTGCTATGACTTGAAGCCTGATTCTCTGCTATGACATGAAGCCTGATTTTCTGCTATGGGACCTCTCTCCTCTGTCTTTGTGCCTGGGCCTAAATATCTGACAATGGCCTGTTCAAGTGGTGGGTGACGTGAAACCTGATTCTCTGCTATGCCATGAAGCCTGATTCTCTGCTATGGGACCTCTCTCCTCTGTCTGGGTGCCGGGGCCTAAATATCTGACAATGGCCTGTTCCAGTGGTGGGTGACGTGAAGCCTGATTCTCTGCTATGACATGAAGCCTGATTCTCTGCTATGACTTGAAGCCTGATTCTCTGCTATGACAAGAAGCCTGATTCTCTGCTATGGGACCTCTCTCCGCTGTCTGGGTGACGGGGCCTAAAAATATCTGACAATGGCCTGTTCCAGTGGTGGGTGACATGAAGCCTGATTCTCTGCTATGACATGAAGCCTGATTCTCTGCTATGACTTAAAGACTGATTCTCTGCTTTGACATGAAGCCTGATTCTCTGCTATGGGACCTCTCTCCTCTGTCTGGGTGCCGGGGCCTAAAAATATCTGACAGTGGCCTGTTCCAGTGGTGGGTGACGTGAAGCCTGATTCTCTGCTATGCCATGAAGCCTGATTCTCTGCTATGGGACCTCTCTCCTCTGTCTGGGTGCCAGGGCCTAAATATCTGACAATGGCCTGTTCCAGGGGTGGGTGACGTGAAGCCTGATTCTCTGCTATGACATGAAGCCTGATTCTCTGCTATGACTTGAAGCCTGATTCTCTGCTATGACTTGAAGCCTGATTCTCTGCTATGACATGAAGCCTGATTCTCTGCTATGGGACCTCTCTCCTCTGTCTGGGTGCCGGGGCCTAAATATCTGACAATGGCCTGTTCCAGTGGTGGGTGACGTGAAGCCTGATTCTCTGCTATGACATGAAGCCTGATTCTCTGCTATGACTTGAAGCCTGATTCTCTGCTATGACATGAAGCCTGATTCTCTGCTATGGGACCTCTCTCCTCTGTCTGGGTGTCGGGGCCTAAATATCTGACAATGGCCTGTTCCAGTGGTGGGTGACGTGAAGCCTGATTCTCTGCTATGACATGAAGCCTGATTCTCTGCTATGACTTGAAGCCTGATTCTCTGCTATGACATGAAGCCTGATTCTCTGCGGAAAGTTCGGGTCCCCATTGACTTCAATGGGGTTCGGGTTCGGGGCGAAGTTCGGGTCGAGTTCGGATCCCGAACCCGAACATTTCCGGGAAGTTCGGCCGAACTTCTCGAACCCGAACATCCAGGTGTTCGCTCAACTCTAGGGGTTATATTCTTCTATTAATAAAACACCCTTTTTTGGGCAAAATACACAATTTTTTCCGCCCTTGCAGCATCAGCACATTTGAAATTTCAGGGTCATATTCAGTTATTAAACAAACACCTGTTTGGGCAAAAAAAGTTTATTTGGCAGCCTTTGCTGCAGATGTCATTGTGAGATACATCCTTTATATACAGGGGTTCTATTCAGGTAATTGAAATACAGCCATTTTGGGCAAACAAATTTAATTGAGGCCTAGTCTGGATCAGGGCGTGTGAGATACACCCTGTACATACTGTCATGCTATTCTGCTATTAATTAAACACCCATTTAGGGCAAGGTCCTAAACTTGAGAAATATGAGGAGAGAGTCAAATAAGGGACGTGGCCCAGGTCGTGGTGCTGCTGGTGGAGCTCCTGTTGCAGGGAGAGGACATGGTCGATCTGTGCCAGCTACACGCACAAGTGAAACCCCTTTCTCAGGTGCGAGTAGGCGACAGAACCTGCAGCGGTATTTGGTCGGGCCTAATGCTGCTCTACGAATGGTGAGGCCTGAACAAGTACAGGCGATAGTTGATTGGGTGGCTGACAGTGCCTCCAGTTCCTTCCCATTGTCTCCTACCCAGTCTCCTGCTGAAAGATCACAGTTGGCACCTGCAGCCCATGTCTATCAGTCTTTCACCTCATTCCCTTGCAAATCATTTAAGCAGTCTGAGCCCCAAGTCATGCAGCAGTCTCTACTGCTTTTTGATGACTCTGTTAGCAGGGTTTCCCAGGGCCATCCACCTAGCCTTGCCCCAGAAGTGGAAGAGATCGAGTGCACCGATGCACACCCACTTATCTTTCAAGATAAGTACATGGGAGGACCATCGCAACACGTCTTGGATGATGACGAAAAACAGGTGCCAACTGCTGTGGCTTTCGAAAGTGTGCAGTCCGACAAGGAGGGCAGGGGTAAAGACTGGGTGGAAGATGATGTGGAGAACGATGAGGTCCTGGAGTGACCTATGTAGTTCGGAGGAAGAGGCGGTGGTCGCACAGAGCCACCAGCACAGCAGAAGAGGGAGCAGGGTGCAAAACCGGAGCGGCCGTCCTCTAGACAGTACGCCTGCTAC
Organism: Bufo bufo; assembly: GCF_905171765.1. Taxonomy (NCBI): domain Eukaryota; kingdom Metazoa; phylum Chordata; class Amphibia; order Anura; family Bufonidae; genus Bufo; species Bufo bufo. The sequence continues at coordinate 15,995,811 of NC_053389.1, forward strand.
TGCCCACCGCAGCAGGGGACCGAGCACACCAAAGCCAGCTCAAAGGAGTTCCCTGGTGTGGCAGTTCTTCAGACAATGTGCTGAGGACAAGACTCGAGTGGTTTGCACACTGTGCAATCAGAGCCTGAAGCGAGGCATAAACGTTCTCAACCTGAGCACAACCTACATGACCAGGCATTTAAGTGCAAAGCACGAGCTGCTGTGGAGTAGACACCTCAAAAAACAAAAAAGGTCTATGGCTCCTCCTGATTCCTCTTCTACTGCAGTCTCGGCCTCTTCAGCCACCTCTGGAGTGACAGTGCCACCTGCCCCCCTGCAAACAGAGGATCTGCCAGCAACACCAACCCCTGGGTCACCAAGCATCTCCACAATGTCCCATTAAAGCGTTCAGCTCTCCATCTCCCAAACGCTGGAGAGGAAAAGGAAGTACCCCCCTACCCACCTGTGATCCCTAGCCTTGAATGCCAGCATTTCTAAATTACTGGCTTTTGAAATGCTGTCATTCCGTCTGGTAGAGACTGACAGTTTTAAAAGTCTTATGGCGGTGGCTGTCCCACAGTACGTCGTGCCCAGCCGCCACTATTTTTAAAGGTGAGCCATCCCTTCCCTGCACAACCAGGTAGGGGACAAAATCAGGTGTGCACTGCGCAACGCCATCTGTGGCAAGGTGCATCTTACTACGGATACGTAGACCAGTAAGCACGGTCAGGGCCGTTATATCTCCATAACACCACACTGGGTAAATGCAGTGGCGGCTGGGCCTGAGGCGGATAACAGTTTGGCGCATGTCCTTCCACCACCGAGGATTGCAGGGCGCTTCAGTTTTCCTCCTGTTGCTTCCTCCTCCTACTCTACTTCCTCATCCTCTACCAGCTCCTCATCCGGTCAGCATAACACCTTCACCACCAACTTCAGCACAGCCAGGGGTAAACGACAGCAGGCAGTTTTAAAACTTATCTGTTTGGGGGACAAACCCCACACTGCGCAGAAGCTGTGGACGGGCCTTGAACAACAGACCGATGAGTGGTTTGTGCCAGTCAGCCTCAAGCCTGGCCTGGTGGTGTGCGATAATGGGTGAAATCTCGTAGCAGCTCTGGGACTAGCTGGTTTGACGCACATCCCTTGCCTGGCGCATGTGCTGAATTTGGTGGTGCAGAGATTCCTTAAAACTTACCCCGATATGTCAGAGCTGCTGCATAAAGTGCAGGACGTCTGTGCACGCTTTCGGCGTTCTTACCCTGCCGCTTCTCGCCGGTCAGCGCTGCAGCGTAACTTCGGCCTTCCCGCTCACCGCCTCATATGTGATGTGCCCACAAGGTGGAACTACACCTTGCACATGCTGGCCAGACTGTGCGAGCAGCAGCAGGCGATAGTGGAGTTTCAGCTGCAGCACGCACGGGTGAGTCACTCGGCGGAACAGCACCACTTAGCCACAAATGAGTGGGCCTCCATGCGAGACCTGTGTTCCTTGTTGCGCTGTTTCGAGCACTCCACCAACATGGCCATTGCCGATAATGCTGTTCTCAGCATAACTATCCCACTTCTATGCCTCCTTGAAAAAACGCTCCTGGCGATGATGTAAGAGGATGTGGCACAGGAGGAGGAGGAGGAAGAGGGATCGTTTCATAGGGTTTCCGGCCAGTCATTCCCAAGTGGCTCCGAGGGTGGGTTCCTGCACCCACAAACCCAAGGTACACAATTGTCCAGCCAGGGCACAGTTCTGGAGGATGAGGAGGTGGAGGATGAGGAGGAGGAGGAACTGTGTTCACAGCAGGGTGACACCCAGACCAGCTCATGGCCATCACTGGTGTGTGGATGGGGGGATACAGAGGACGCAGACGATACACCTCCCACAGAGGACAGCTTTTTTTTGCTTCTGGGCAGCCTGGCACACATGAGCGATTACATGCTCCAGTATCTCAGCAACGACCGCAGAGCTGCCAACATTCTAACTTGTGCTGATTACTGGGTGGCCACGCTGCTGGATCCCCGTTACAAGGACAACGTACCGTCCTTAATTCCCTCACTGGAGCGTGATCGTAAGATGTGCGAGTACAAGCGCACGCTGGTAGACGCGCTGCTGGTGGCATTCCCACCTGAGAGCGGGGGCACAGTGGAAGCACAAGGCGAAGGCAGAGGACGAGGAAGAGGTCGCCAACGTAGCTAGGCACCGCCAACACCTCAGTAGGCAGGGTTAGCATGGCGGAAATGTGGAAAAGATTTGTCAGCACGCCACAACAACCAGCACCACCAGCTGATATGGAACGTCTTAGCAGGAGGCAGCATTTCACCAACATGGTGGAGCAGGATTTGTGCACATGCTGAACACGTACTGAATGACGGGTCTGCCCCCTTCAACTTCTGGGTCTCCAAATTGGGCACATGGCCTGAGCTTGCCCTTTACGCCTTGGAGGTGCTGGCCTGCCCTGCAGCCAGTGTATTATCTGAACATGTGTTTAGCACGGCAGGGGGCGTCATCACAGACAAGCGCAGCCGTCTGTCCACAGCCAATGTGGACAAGCTTACGTTCATTAAAATGAACCAGGCTTGGATCCCTCAGAACTTGTCCGTACCTTGTACAGAATAGACATGTATACCGGCGCTAAGCAGCCATTGTTATACTACAGCACAATTGCTCATTCTTGTACACTGCTCAAAAAAACAAAAAGGGAACACAAAAATAACACATCCTAGATCTGAGTTAATTAAATATTCTTCTGAAATACTTTGTTCTTTACATAGTTGAATGTGCTGACAACAAAATCACACAAAAATAAAAAAATGGAAATCAAATTTTTTAACCCATGGAGGTCTGGATTTGGAGTCACACTCAAAATTAAAGTGGAAAAACACACTACAGGCTGATCCAACTTTGATGTAATGTCCTTAAAACAAGTCAAAATAAGGCTCAGTAGTGTGTGTGGCCTCCACGTGCCTTTATGACCTCCCTACAACGCCTGTGCATGCTCCTGATGAGGTGGCGGACGGTCTCCTGAGGGATCTCCTCCCAGACCTGGACTAAAGCATCTGCCAACTCCTGAACAGTCTGTGGTGCAACGTGACGTTGGTGGATAGAGCGAGACATGATGTCCCAGATGTGCTCAATTGGATTCAGGTCTGGGGAATGGGCAGGCCAGTCCATAGCATCAATGCCTTCATCTTGCAGGAACTGCTGACACACTCCAGCCACATGAGGTCTAGCATTGTCTTGCATTAGGAGGAACCCAGGGCCAACCGCACCAGCATATGGTCTCACAAGGGGTCTGAGGATCTCATCTCGGTACCTAATGGCAGTCAGGCTACCTCTGGCGAGCACATGGAGGGCTGTGCGGCCCTCCAAAGAAATGCCACCCCTCACCATTACTGACCCAATGCCAAAACGGTCATGCTGGCATTGCTGGAGGATGTTGCAGGCAGCAGAACGTTCTCCACAGCGTCTCCAGACTCTGTCACGTCTGTCACATGTGCTCAGTGTGAACCTGCTTTCATCTGTGAAGAGCACAGGGCGCCAGTGGCGAATTTGCCAATCTTGGTGTTCTCTGGCAAATGCCAAATGTCCTGCACGGTGTTGGGCTGTAAGCACAACCCCCACCTGTGGACGTCGGGCCCTCATATCACCCTTATGGAGTCTGTTTCTGACCGTTTGAGCAGACACATGCACTTTTGTGGCCTACTAGAGGTCATTTTGCAGGGCTCTGGCAGTGCTCCTCCTGTTCCTCCTTGCACAAAGGCGGAGGTAGCGGTCCTGCTGCTGGGTTGTTGCCCTCCTACGGCCTCCTCCATGTCTCCTGATGTACTGGCCTGTCTCCTGGTAGCGCCTCCATGCTCTGGACACTACGCTGACAGACACAGCAAACCTTCTTGCCACAGCTCGCATTGATGTGCCATCCTGGATAAGCTGCACTACCTGAGCCACTTGTGTGGGTTGTAGACTCCGTCTCATGTTACCACTAGAGTGAAAGCACCGCCAGCATTCAAAAGTGACCAAAACATCAGCCAGGAAGCATAGGAACTGAGAAGTGGTCTGTGATCACCACCTGCAGAACCATTCCTTTATTGGGGGTGTCTTGCTAATTGCCTATAATTTCCACCTGTTGTCTATCCCATTTGCACAACAGCATATGAACTTGATTGTCACTCAGTGTTGCTTCCTAAGTGGACAGTTTGATTTCACAGAAGTGTGATTGACTTGGAGTTACATTGTGTTGTTTAAGTGTTCCCTTTATTTTTTTTGAGCAGTGTATTTTGGATATTTCACACTCTTTTAGAGTGTACCCTAATTTAAAAAAAAAATTAAACCAAAAACCTGTGTTGGCTATCTCGTCCTCCTCCATCTCCGCTTCCACCTACTCCGCTACGTCTATCGCCTCCTCAAACTCCTACTCCATATGGAACTCCACCTCATAAATCAAATTTTTTTATTTTTATTGTCAGTTACATTTTCGGGTGAAATTCACCAATTTTTGGGTGTATAATACCACTGCTATACCTAGTAGGCCGGTAAAAAAAAATAAAAAATTGTCATTTACATTTTCGGGTGAAATTATCTAATTTTTGGGTGTATAGTACCACTGCTATACTTAGTAGGCCAGTTAAAATAATAAAAAAGAAATTGTCATTTACATTCAGTTTAACCATTTACATTTTCTGGTGAAATGAACAAATTTTTGGGTGTATAGTACCACTGCTATACCTAGTAAACAGGTTAAAAAAAAATTGTCATTTACATTTTCGGGTGAAATTCACCAATTTTGGTGTGTGTAGTACCACTGCTATACCTAGTAGACTGGTAAAAAAATAAAAATAAAATTGTCAGTTACATTTTTTGGTGAAATGCACAAATTTTTGGGTGTAATATACCCCTCCTCTACCTAGTTGACAGCTTAATAAATTTCAATTATTTTTCTGTTACATTCTTGGGTTGACATTATACAATTTTAGATGTGAATAAATACCTGCTCTGCATAGGTGACAGGGAATAAAATGTAATATATTATTCAGTAATTAATGTGCGCCACATCCTTTCATTCAATGCTTGAACTTTGAAAAGTTTTCACACTTTTACGCTTTAATAATTTCCCCCATATTTTAACTCTATCATTTTAAATTTGAAAAAATGAATCCTCCCTTGGATGTGGGCTCTCTTTCTCACGCTCCCTCTCTGGCCTGGAACCCTGATTCCCCGTCACCCATGATCACCATGGTAGGCGCATAAAAGAACATCGAAAGTTGATTGAGCAGATATCAAATTGGATCATGAACATCACGGGGACGTGCGACATGGTGGGGCAGTAAGTGTGCACACTCCTACACGAACTGACTGACAGGGGTCAGCCCCTGCAACTTCTGGGTCTCCAAATTGGGCACATGGCCTGAGGTAGCCCTTTACCCCTTGGAGGTGCTGGCCTGCCCTGCAGCCAGTGTATTGTCTGAACGTGTGTTTAGCATGACTGGAGGGGGTTATCGCAGGTTATATTTCTCAATGTTTTGGAGTGTACCCTAATTTTAAAAATAAAATTTAAAACCAAAAAGCTGTGTAGGCTACCTCCTCCTCCACCGCCGCTTCCACTTACACAGCCACATCCACTGCCTCCTCAACCTCCTACTCCATATGGACCTCGTCCTCCTAGATCAAGATTATTATTTTTTATTTTTACCTATTTTGTTATTTAAAGTCATTTCTTATCCACATTTGTTTGCAGAGCACTTGCCATGCTCTTAACCACATTTTAATGCCATTTGCAGCCCTCTAGCCCTTTCCATTACATTTTTACAGCCATTTTAGTGCTCAAAAGTTCGGGTCCCCATTGACTACAATGAGATTCGGGTTCGGGGTCAAGTTCGGGTCAAGATCAGGTCCCGAACTCGAACTTTTTTCTCAAGTTCGGCCGAACCCGTCGAACCCAAACATCCAGGTGTCTGCTCAACTCTAGCAATTAGCATTAGATCAATATATCTGCAGACATTCGGATAGATCCAAAGTCCATTTTTTTAGTAGTATCACAATGTTTTCTATATATATACTCGGCATATTATTTAATGTCCTACTGTCATTTTTATTAATTTATTTCTATTTAGCCATTTCCTTCTTGGGTGAGGAAGCCCCGATGCGTCCCAGTATGGAACGCACACTCCAACTCTAGTGCGCGCCGCCTCCTCCTTTCTATTCCTAATGAGGCGCGCACCACAACCACTTCCCCATACATCGCAATGCGCTCCAGGCTGGAGCGCATCGCAAATTAGAAAAATATTCGTCCAATTAAGCGGCCACAGCCACTTCACAGGACGCTCATACATTGCGGTGCGTAGCACCCCGGATTAGTAGATTATCCGGCCAGCCTAGCAGTGTTGCATTCCAAGCTGGAACACACCACGATTTTTTCTTTCCGCTCATTAACACTTGGCCATAGTGTGTATTCCTCATACTGTCCCATACACTTCTTTTTACTTCTCTCCTCAATAACAGGATGATTAGTTGATTTTACCTCCCATTACCCATTTTTTCATTAGACTATCTTAATATTTGAAAACTTCCTGTTTCCGGCCTTAAATGGTCATGTGACCAGGAAACCACTGCCCACATTGAAATACCACATAGAATTCATCAAACAAATGAGGTATACCTTCCTCTAAATAACTGTGAGATTTTATCTTGTCATGTTGTGTTTGTCTATATGCTCCTGATGAAGGGGACTTTTAGGTAATCCCCGAAAGAGGTCGAGCTCATATTTAATAATAAAGTCATCCACTCATCTGTTCAACAAGGACGGGGTGTATATTCATCTTACAGGCGATATCGGCAAGGAAGGTTAGGGGGGCAGGTGTCTTGTGTTTATCCTGTCCACCCTCCTCCCCGGTGAAGTAAGTCCCTGGACTCACCGGGCTTTCTTTTATTTTATTCATTTACTTTTGAATATAATGTTTTTCAATATATTTATATTTACCATTATATGTTATTACTGCCTAGTTTCACCTCATATTCCATGCGGTTTGCCCATTATCTAGGGTGTAATTCTTCTCACTAGGCACTTAGCCTACTCATCACCTTAGCCTCTTACACCAAAATCTTGTTAGATCTTATTCCATCACCTTGTTCCTTCTTTCTGTCTACAATCTGGTATCAGTTTTGGCGCCCCACCAACTTTGTTTCTCAACTGCAAGAAGGTTAAGGAGAGAGTAATTGCTTATGCCAGCAGATCTCTTAAAGGTGCCGAGAGAAATGACCAGAAATACAGATCCTTGAAGCTTGAATTCCTCGCACTCATGTGGGCAGTAAATGAGAAAGAGAACCCTACATCATCACAGCTATTCCTAATCCTGAAACTGATATCTACGAAATCACCAAAGAGAACAGAGCACCACAAATCGTGTTGTGTTCAAAAGAAATTGTCCAAGAAGAAGCTCCAGCCACAGAACAATTGTCCAAAAAGTCACCTGATCCAGTGCAACCAACACCTTCTATTGGAAAACTATTATTAGACTCAGATCCTCTACACTGGTTCCTTACACCGTGGCTTAACTTTCTTGATTTCTTGGCTCAAGATTAGGGATGAGCGAACCCGAACTGTATAGTTCGGGTTCGTACCGAATTTTGGGGTGTCCGTGACACGGACCCGAACCCGAACATTTTCGTAAAAGTCCGGGTTCGGGTTCAGTGTTCGGCGCTTTCTTGGCGCTTTTTGAAAGGCTGCAAAGCAGCCAATCAACAAGCGTCATACTACTTGCCCCAAGAGGCCATCACAACCTTGCCTACTATTGGCATGGCTGTGATTGGCCAAAGCAGCATGTGACCCAGCCTCTATATAAGCTTGGGTCACGTAGCGCTGCACGTCACTCTGCTGATTCAAGCATAGGGAGAGGTTGCTGCTGCGACGTTAGGGCGAGATTAGGCAGATTAACTCCTCGAAAAGACTTAATTCAGTGATCGATCTCCAGCTGTGGATCATTGAAGTGCTGATATTCAATTGCTCACTTTTTTTAGGCTGCCCAGAGCGTTTTTATATCACTTTTTACTGGGGTGATCGGCGGCCATTTTGTGGCTTGTGGTGCGCCCGCACAAGCTACCACCAAGTGCATTTAACCATCAATAGTGTGGTTATTTTGTGCTATATCCTACATCAGGCGCAGGCTGAGCCTGTGTCACCGAAGTGCATGTAACCATCAACAGTCTGGTTATTTTTTGGCCATATACTACATCAGGTGCAGGCTGAGCCTGTGTCACCCAAGTGCATTTAACCATCACAGTGTGGTTATTTATATTTATATTTACCATTATATGTTATTACTGCCTAGTTTCACCTCATATTCCATGCGGTTTGCCCATTATCTAGGGTGTAATTCTTCTCACTAGGCTCTTAGCCTACTCATCACCTTAGCCTCTTACACCAAAATCTTGTTAGATCTTCTTCCATCACCTTGTTCCTTCTTTCTGTCTACAATCTGGTATCAGTATTGGCGCCCCACCAACTTTGTTTCTCAACTGCAAGAAGGTTAAGGAGAGAGTAATTGCTTATGCCAGCAGATCTCTTAAAGGTGCCGAGAGAAATGACCAGAAATACAGATCCTTGAAGCTTGAATTCCTCGCACTCATGTGGGCAGTAAATGAGAAAGAGAACCCTACATCATCACAGCTATTCCGAATCCTGAAACTGATATCTACGAAATCACCAAAGAGAACAGAGCACCACAAATCGTGTTGTGTTCAAAAGAAATTGTCCAAGAAGAAGCTCCAGCCACAGAACAATTGTCCAAAAAGTCACCTGATCCAGTGCAACCAACACCTTCTATTGGAAAACTATTATTAGACTCAGATCCTCTACACTGGTTCCTTACACCGTGGCTTAACTTTCTTGATTTCTTGGCTCAAGATTAGGGATGAGCGAACCCGAACTGTATAGTTCGGGTTCGTACCGAATTTTGGGGTGTCCGTGACACGGACCCGAACCCGAACATTTTCGTAAAAGTCCGGGTTCGGGTTCGGTGTTCGGCGCTTTCTTGGCACTTTTTTAAAGGCTGCAAAGCAGCCAATCAACAAGCGTCATACTACTTGCCCGAAGAGGCCATCACAGCCTTGCCTACTATTGGCATGGCTGTGATTGGCCAGTGCAGCATGTGACCCAGCCTCTATATAAGCTTGGGTCACATAGCGCTGCACGTCACTCTGCTATGATCAGTATAGGGAGAGGTTGCTGCTGCAACGTTAGGGCGAGATTAGGCAGATTAACTCCTCCAAAAGACTTAATTCAGTGATCGATCTCCAGCTGTGGATCATTGAAGTGCTGATATTTAATTGCTCACTTTTTTTAGGCTGCCCAGAGCGTTTTTATATCACTTTTTTCTGGGGTGATCGGCGGCCATTTTGTGGCTTGTGGTGCGCCCGCACAAGCTACCACCAAGTGCATTTAACCATCAATAGTGTGGTTATTTTTTGGCCATATACTACATCAGGTGCAGGCTGAGCCTGTGTCACCCAAGTGCATTTAACCATCAACAGTGTGGTTATTTTTTGGCCATATACTACATCAGGTGCAGGCTGAGCCTGTGTCACCCAAGTGCATTTAACCATCAACAGTGTGGTTATTTTTTGGCCATATACTACATCAGGTGCAGGCTGAGCCTGTGTCACCCAAGTGCATTTAACCATCAACAGTGTGGTTATTTTTTGGCATATACTACATCAGGGGCAAGTTGAGCCTGTCACCCAGCGCCTAAAAAATAGACCTGACATTTCTATTCAACCAAATCTGTACTGTTTTAGCTGGTCAAATTATTTGTAGTGACCGTAAAAGCACAGTTTTTGTTCTGGGTTGAAAAACTATTCCCAAATTTTCCATTCTCATGAATAAGTAGTTTCTGCTATATCAGGCCTACTTTAAATCTATCTCAAAAAGGATATCTTAGATTCAAGGTGCTGATAGTGTCATTCTGAAAAACTTAACACACATGCTACCGTGCAGATACAAGTCTAATTCTGTGATTAAAGGTATATCTGTCACACAGCGCAAAAAAATAGGCCTCACATTTATATTCAACCAAATCTGTACTGTTTTAGCTGGTCAAGTTATATTTAGTGACCGTAAAAGCACAGTTTTTGTTCTGGGTTGAAAAACTATTCCCAAATTTTCCATTCTCATAAATAAGTAGTTTCTGCTATATCAGGCCTACTTTAAATCTATCTCAAAAAGGATATCTTAGATTCAAGGTGCTGATAGTGTCATTCTGAAAAAGTTAACACACATGCTACCATGCAGATACAAGTCTAATTCTGTGATTAAAGGTATATCTGTCACACAGCGCAAAAAAATAGGCCTCACATTTATATTCAACCAAATCTGTACTGTTTTAGCTGGTCAAGTTATATTTAGTGACCGTAAAAGCACAGTTTTTGTTCTGGGTTGAAAAACTATTCCCAAATTTGCCATTCTCAAAATTAGTAGTTTCTGTTATATCAGGCCTACTTTAAATCTATAGGTTAGATGAATATGTGTCCGCCCACTATGTGAACCATATATACCCGGCTAGGAAGCTGTTTGTCATTACCCCTTGAAAAAGCTGACGGCGAAACGCGCGTCGGGCACAGACTGTCAGTGCTGTGGTAGAGGTTTTGGTCAGTATGCTTTCTCATTTATGTTATGTTATTATTTGTTTAGAGTAATTGATGTGAGTATCAGGTCCTTTAGTCTACGGTCCAGTGTTGACCTTTTCTAATATATTATAGACAGGACTTAAACTCTGTGTTAGGCACTGACTAATCTCTTTTGCTGTAAAGTAACTTAGCACTTGCACTTTACGTATAATCATTGTAACTACCACATATCTGCGGTCTGTATGGCATTTTAAGTGTTCTTAAATGTCTGTGTGGACAGCGGTCACAACTTTATTTTGTACCAATAAAAACATCTGTGATTTTGTATAAAATTTCGTTGCTTGAGTTGTGATTTGGTACCTATAGATCCATATATCTTTTATTGGTTTTGTAATGAGTGATTATGGATCACCTACTTTTTTGAAATAAGGAAACAGTGTTGGTTTATCTACTTTAAATCTATCCCAAAAAGGATATCTTAGATTCAAGGTGCTGATAGTGTCATTCTGAAAAACTTAACACACACGCCACCGTGCAGATATAAGTCTAATTCTGTGATTAAAGGTATATCTGTCACACAGCGCGTAAAAAATAGGCCTGACATTTATATTCAACCAAATCTGTACTGTTTATGCTGGTCAAATTATTTGTAGTGACCGTAAAAGCACGGTTTTTGTTCTGGGTTGAAAAACTATTCCCAAATTTGCCATTCTCATAAATAAGTAATTTCTGCTATATCAGGCCTACTTTAAATCTATCCCAAAAAGGATATCTTAGATTCAAGGTGCTGATAGTGTCATTCTGAAAAACTTAACACACACGCTACCGTGCAGATATAAGTCTAATTCTGTGATTAAAGGTATATCTGTCACACAGCGCGTAAAAAATAGGCCTGACATTAATATTCAACTAAATCGGTACTGTTTAAGCTGGTCAAATTATTTGTAGTGACCGTAAAAGCACGGTTTTTGTTCTGGGTTGAAAAACTATTCCCAAATTTGCCATTCTCATAAATAAGTAGTTTCTGCTATATCAGGCCTACTTTAAATCTATCCCAAAAAGGATATCTTAGATTCAAGGTGCTGATAGTGTCATTCTGAAAAACTTAACACACACGCTACCGTGCAGATATAAGTCTAATTCTGTGATTAAAGGTATATCTGTCACACAGCGCAAAAAAAATAGGCCTCACATTTATATTCAACCAAATCTGTCATTACTTGTGTGCCTGTATTAGTGTAATACGGTACCTAAATAGATAGCCAGACAGTGTTAGGTGTCTGTAAAAAAAGGCCTGAATTTTAATTCAATACATTGGCCCGAATAATATTTTTCATATTGTGGTGAACGGTAACAATGAGGAAAACAACTAGTAAGGGACGCGGACGTGGACATGGTCGTGGTGGTGTTAGTGGACCCTCTGGTGCTGGGAGAGGACGTGGCCGTTCTGCCACAGCCACACGTCCTAGTGTACCAACTACCTCAGGTCCCAGTAGCCAGCAGAATTTACAGGGATATTTGGTGGGGCCCAATGCCGTTCTAAGGATGGTAAGGCCTGAGCAGGTTACAGGCATTAGTCAATTGGGTGGCCGACAGTGCATCCAGCACGTTCACATTATCTCCCACCCAGTCTTCTGCAGAAAGCGCACAGATGGCGCATGAAAACCAAGCCCATCAGTCTGTCACATCACCCCCATGCATATCAGGGAAACTGTCTGAGCCTCAAGTTATGCAGCAGTCTCTTATGCTGTTTGAAGACTCTGCTGCCAGGGTTTCCCAAGGGCATCCACCTAGCCCTTTTCCAGAGGTGGAAGAGATAGAATGCACTAACGCACAACCACTTATGTTTCCTGATGATGAGGACATGGGAATACCACCTCAGCACGTCTCTGATGATGACGAAACACAGGTGCCAACTGCTGCGTCTTTCTGCAGTGTGCAGACTGTAAAGGAGATCAGGGATCAAGACTGGGTGGAAGACGATGCAGGGGACGATGAGGTCCTAGACCCCACATGGAATGAAGGACGTGCCACTGACTTTCACAGTTCAGAGGAAGAGGCAGTGGTGAGACCGAGCCAACAGCGTAGCAAAAGAGGGAGAAGTGGGCAAAATCAGAACACCCGCCGCCAAGAGACTCCGCCTGCTACTGACCGCCGCCATCTGGGACCGAGCACCCCAAAGGCAGCTTCAAGGACTTCCCTGGCATGGCACTTCTTCAAACAATGTGCTGACGACAAGACCCGAGTGGTTTGCACGCTGTGCCATCAGAGCCTGAAGCGAGGCATTAACGTTCTGAACCTTAGTACAACCTGCATGACCAGGCACCTGCATGCAAAGCATGAACTGCAGTGGAGTAAACAACATAAAAACAAGGAAGTCACTCAGGCTCCCCCTGTTACCTCTTCTGCTGCTGCTGCCTCGGCCTCTTCTGCTGCTGCTGCCGCCGCCTCGGCCTCTTCCTCCGCCTCTGGAGGAACGTTGGCACCTGCCGCCCAGCAAAAATGGGATGTACCACCAAAACCACCACCTGCGTCACCAAGCATCTCAACCATGTCACACGGCAGCGTTCAGCTCTCCGTCTCACAAACATTTGAGAGAAAGCGTAAATTCCCACCTAGCCACCCTCGATCCCTGGCCCTGAATGCCAGCATTTCTAAACTACTGGCCTATGAAATGCTGTCATTCAGGCTGGTGGACACACACAGCTTCAAACAGCTCATGTCGCTTGCTGTCCCACAGTATGTTGTTCCCAGCCGGCACTACTTCTCCAAGAGAGCCGTGCCTTCCCTGCACAAACAAGTGTCCGATAAAATCAAGTGTGCACTGCGCAACGCCATCTGTGGCAAGGTCCACCTAACCACAGATACGTGGACCAGTAAGCACGGCCAGGGACGCTATATCTCCCTAACTGCACACTGGGTAAATGTAGTGGCGGCTGGGCCCCAGGCGGAGAGCTTTTTGGTGCACGTCCTTCCGCCGCCAAGGATCGCAGGGCAACATTCTTTGCCTCCTGTCTCCTCCTCCTCCTACTCAGCTTCCTCCTCCTCTTCTTCCACCTGCTCATCCAGTCAGCCACACACCTTCACCACCAACTTCAGCACAGCCCGGGGTAAACGTCAGCAGGCCGTTCTGAAACTCATATGTTTGGGGGACAGGCCCCACACCGCACAGGAGTTGTGGCGGGGTATAGAACAACAGACCGACGAGTGGTTGCTGCCGGTGAGCCTCAAGCCCGGCCTGGTGGTGTGCGATAATGGGCGAAATCTCGTTGCAGCTCTGGGACTAGCCGGTTTGACACACATCCCTTGCCTGGCGCATGTGCTGCATTTGGTGGTGCAGAAGTTCATTCGCAACTACCCCGACATGTCAGAGCTGCTGCATAAAGTGCGGGCCGTCTGTTCGCGCTTCCGGCGTTCACACCCTGCCGCTGCTCGCCTGTCTGCGCTACAGCGTAACTTAGGCCTTCCCGCTCACTTATATGCGACGTGCCCACCAGGTGGAACTCCACCTTGCACATGCTGGACAGACTGTGCGAGCAGCAGCAGGCCATAGTGGAGTTTCAGCTGCAGCACGCACGGGTCAGTCGCACTGCGGATCAGCCCCACTTCACCACCAATGACTGTTGCGCTGTTTCGAGTACTCCACCAACATGGCCAGTGGCCATGACGCCGTTATCAGCGTTACAATACCACTTCTATGTCTCCTTGAGAAAACACTTAGGGCGATGATGGAAGAGGAGGTGGCCCAGGAGGAAGAGGAGGAAGAGGGGTCATTTTTAGCACTTTCAGGCCAGTCTCTTCGAAGTGACTCAGAGGGAGGTTTATTGCAACAGCAGAAGCCAGGTACAAATGTGGCCAGACTGGGCCCACTACTGGAGGACGAGGAGGATGAGGATGAGGAGGAGGTGGAGGAGGATGAGGATGAAGCATGTTCACAGCGGGGTGGCACCCAAAGCAGCTCGGGCCCATCACTGGTGCGTGGCTGGGGGGAAACACAGGACGATGACGATACGCCTCCCACAGAGGACAGCTTGTCCTTACCTCTGGGCAGCCTGGCACACATGAGCGACTACATGCTGCAGTGCCTGCGCAACGACAGCAGAGTTGCCCACATTTTAACGTGTGCGGACTACTGGGTTGCCACCCTGCTGGATCCCGGTACAAAGACAATGTGCCCACCTTACTTCCTACACTGGAGCGTGATAGGAAGATGCGCGAGTACAAGCGCACGTTGGTAGACGCGCTACTGAGAGCATTCCAAAATGTCACAGGGGAACCAGTGGAAGCCCAAGGCGAAGGCAGAGGAGGAGCAAGAGGTCGCCAACGCAGCTGTGTCACGGCCAGCTCCTCTGAGGGCAGGGTTAGCATGGCAGAGATGTGGAAAAGTTTTGTCACCACGCCACAGCTAACTGCACCACCACCTGATACCGAACGTGTTAGCAGGAGGCAACATTTTACTAACATGGTGGAACAGTACCTGTGCACACCCCTCCACGTACTGACTGATGGTTCGGCCCCATTCAACTTCTGGGTCTCCAAATTGTCAACGTGGCCAGAGCTAGCCTTTTATGCCTTGGAGGTGCTGGCCTGCCCGGCGGCCAGCGTTTTGTCTGAACGTGTATTCTGCACGGCAGGGGGCGTCATTACAGACAAACGCAGCCGCCTGTCTACAGCCAATGTGGACAAGCTGACGTTCATAAAAATGATCCAGGTATGAATCCCACAGGACCTGTCCATCCCTTGTGCAGATTAGATATTAACTACCTCCCCTTAACAATATATTATTCTTCTCCAGGGCACTTCCTCATTCAATCCTATTTTTAGGATTATTGCGGGGCAACCCAAAGTTGAATGAACCTCTCCTCTGTCTGGGTGCCGGGGCCTAAATGTGTGACAGTGGCCTGTTCCAGTGGTGGGTGACGTGAAGCTTGATTCTCTGCTATGACATGAAGACTGATTCTCTGCTGACATGAAGCCTGAATCTCTGTTACGCGACCTCTCTCTTCTGCCTGGGTGCCTGGGCCTAAATATGTGACAGTGGCCTGTTCCAGTGGTGGGTGATGTGAAGCCTGATTCTCTGCTATGACATGAAGACTGATTCTGTGCTGACATGAAGCCAGATTCTCTGTTACGGGACCTCTCTCCTTTGCCTGGGTGCCTGGGCCTAAATATGTGACAGTGGCCTGTTCCAGTGGTGGGTGACGTGAAGCCTGATTCTCTGCTATGACATGAAGACTGATTCTGTGCTGACATAAGGCCAGATTCTCTGTTACGGGACCTCTCTCCTCTGTCTGGGTGCCGGGGCCTAAATGTGTGACAGTGGCTTGTTCCAGTGGTGGGTGACGTGAAGCCTGATTCTCTGCTATGACATGAAGACTGATTCTGTGCTGACATAAGGCCAGATTCTCTGTTACGGGACCTCTCTCCTCTGTCTGGGTGCCGGGGCCTAAATGTGTGACAGTGGCCTGTTCCAGTGGTGGGTGACGTGAAGCCTGATTCTCTGCTATGACATGAAGACTGATTCTGTGCTGACATGAAGCCAGATTCTCTGTTACGGGACCTCTCTCCTTTGCCTGGGTGCCTGGGCCTAAATGTGTGACAGTGGCCTGTTCCAGTGGTGGGTGATGTGAAGCCTGATTCTCTGCTATGACATGAAGACTGATTCTGTGCTGACATAAGGCCAGATTCTCTGTTACGGGACCTCTCTCCTCTGTCTGGGTGACGGGGCCTAAATGTGTGACAGTGGCCTGTTCCAGTGGTGGGTGACGTGAAGCCTGATTCTCTGCTATGACATGAAGACTGATTCTGTGCTGACATAAGGCCAGATTCTCTGTTACGGGACCTCTCTCCTCTGTCTGGGTGCCGGAGCCTAAATGTGTGACAGTGGCCTGTTCCAGTGGTGGGTGACGTGAAGCCTGATTCTCTGCTATGAATGAAGACTGATTCTGTGCTAACATAAGGCCAGATTCTCTGTTACGGGACCTCTCTCCTCTGTCTGGGTGCCGGGGCCTAAATATGTGACAGTGGCCTCTTCCAGTGGTGGGTGACGTGAAGCCTGATTCTCTGCTATGACATGAAGACTGATTCTGTGCTGACATAAGGCCAGATTCTCTGTTACGGGACCTCTCTCCTCTTTCTGGGTGCCGGGGCCTAAATATGTGACAGTGGCCTGTTCCAGTGGTGGGTGATGTGAAGCTTGATTCTCTGCTATGACATGAAGACTGATTCTCTGCTGACATGAAGCCTGAATCTCTGTTACGCGACCTCTCTCCTCTGCCTGGGTCTAAATATGTGAAAGTGGCCTGTTCCAGTGGTGAGTGACGTGAAGCCTGATTCTCTGCTATGACATGAAGACTTATTCTGTGCTGACATGAAGCCAGATTCTCTGTTACGGGACCTCTCTCCTCTGCCTGGGTGCCTGGGCCTAAATATGTGACAGTGGCCTGTTCCAGTGGTGGGTGACGTGAAGCCTGATTCTCTGCTATGACATGAAGACTTATTCTGTGCTGACATGAAGCCAGATTCTCTGTTACGGGACCTCTCTCCTCTGCCTGGGTGCCTGGGCCTAAATATGTGACAGTGGCCTGTTCCAGTGGTGGGTGACGTGAAGCCTGATTCTCTGCTATGACATGAAGACTGATTCTGTGCTGACATAAGGCCAGATTCTCTGTTACGGGACCTCTCTCCTCTGTCTGGGTGCCGGGGCCTAAATATGTGACAGTGGCCTGTTCCAGTGGTGGGTGACGTGAAGCCTGATTCTCTTCTATGACATGAAGACTTATTCTGTGCTGACATGAAGCCAGATTCTCTGTTACGGGACCTCTCTCCTCTGCCTGGGTGCCTGGGCCTAAATATGTGACAGTGTGTCACGGATGGTGTACAGGAAACAAGATGATACAAATACAAATGATGACTCACTGGATCCACAACTAAGGAACAAAAAGGGAGACCCCTGCAATCGACCTGCCGCTCTCCCTTATTGCTCAGCCTATGCGACCACTCCAAAGGTGAATGGGCGCATATCCACGTACCTCGGCTATCTTAACCTGAAGGCCCTACAATAGTGAGGGGACACGACCACCGGCTCCCTACACAGACACGGAGGGAGTCAGGGTCACCTGGATCCAGACAACAGAAAATCATAAATACTTAAACAGAACTTATCTGCAGACGACTGTGGACTGGGAACTGGTAGCTGGGAGCTGAGGACAGCATGCACACACATTCCAGGAAGTTGTATCAGCCGCACCCTACTACCTTATGGGGAAGAATTTAAAGGGAGGTAATGAGTCTGACTGCATGACAGCTGAGATAGCCTAACGAGGTGAGGAACAGAAACCAAAACAAAGAAACTCAAGGGGGAGGATCTGAACGGCTCCTGTCAGAGCTTCTCAGCTGTCTGGTTGTGACAGTACCCCTCCCTCTAGGAGTGGACTCCGGACACTCAGGGCCCACCTTCTCAGGATGGGACCTATGGAAAGCCCTGATGAGGCGAGAGGCCTTAATGTCCATCACTGGGAGCCACATCCTCTCCTCAGGACCATAACCCTCCCAATGAACGAGGTACTGGAGGGAACCGCGGACAAGACGAGAATCCACAATCCTAGAGACCTGAAATTCAAGATTCCCATCAACCATAATCGGAGGAGAAGGCAAAGGTGAGGGTACAATAGGTTGAACATAAGGTTTCAATAAGGACTTATGGAAAACATTATGGATCTTCCAAGTCTGAGGAAGATCAAGACGGTAGGCAACAGGATTGATGACAGACAGGATCTTGTAAGGCCCAATAAACCTAGGACCCAACTTCCAGGAGGGAACCTTCAATTTGATATTCTTGGTAGACAGCCACACCAAATCACCAACATTCAGGTCCGGACCAGGCACACGTCTCTTATCCGCCACACGCTTATATCTCTCACTCATGTTCTTTAGATTATCCTGAATCTTTTGCCAAATAGATGACAAAGACGAGGAGAATCTGTCCTCATCAGGCAAACCAGAAGCGCCCTCTCCAGAGAAAGTCCCAAACTGCGGATGAAACCCATATGCACCAAAAAATGGTGACTTATCAGAGGACTCCTGACGACGGTTATTTAAAGCAAACTCAGCAAGGGACAAAAAAGAACACCAATCCTCCTGATTCTCCGCCACAAAACAGCGCAGATATGTCTCCAGATTCTGATTGACACGCTCTGTCTGGCCATTCGACTGCGGATGGAAAGCAGAAGAGAATGACAAGCGAACCCCCAAGCGAGAACAGAAAGCCTTCCAGAATCTGGAAACAAACTGCGTGCCCCTATCAGAGACTATGTCTGAAGGAATCCCATGCAATTTGACAATGTGGTCAACAAATGCCTGCGCCAGCGTCTTAGCATTGGGCAAACCGGGAAAAGGGATAAAGTGCACCATTTTGCTAAAACGGTCCACCACGACCAGAATCACAGACTTCCCCGAGGAACGAGGCAAGTCCGTTATGAAGTCCATGGACAGATGTGTCCAAGGACGGGAAGGAATGGGCAAAGGAAGGAGAGGACCTGATGGCCGTGAGTGAGGGACCTTGGCACGAGCGCAAGTCTCGCAAGCTGCCACAAAACCCTCAACCGACTTACGAAGCGCAGGCCACCAGAATCTCCGAGCAATGAGATCCAGTGTGGCTCTTGTCCCCGGGTGCCCAGCAAAGGACCGTATCATGGTGTTCTTTAAAAATCTTGTGTCTCAAAGCGAGAGGCACAAACAACCTCCCAGGAGGACAAAGATCAGGAGCTTCTGACTGGGCTGCCTGCACCTCTGCCTCCAATTCAGGAAAAAGAGCAGAGACCACCACACCTTCAGCTAAAATGGGACCCGGGTCTTCAAAATTCCCACCTCCCGGAAAACAACGTGACAGGGCATCTGCCTTCACATTCTTAACCCCAGGGCGGAACGTAACAACAAAATTAAACCTTGAAAAGAACAAAGACCATCTGGCCTGTCTCGGGTTCAGACGCTTGGCTGACTCCAAGTAGGCCAGATTTTTATGGTCAGTAAACACGGTAATAGGGTGTCTGGCTCCCTCTAGCCAATGGCGCCATTCCTCAAAAGCCAACTTGATG
The DNA here is from genome assembly GCF_905171765.1 of Bufo bufo. NCBI lineage: Eukaryota > Metazoa > Chordata > Amphibia > Anura > Bufonidae > Bufo > Bufo bufo. The sequence goes on from NC_053389.1 coordinate 16,015,491, forward strand.
GCCAACAATTCCCTATCTCCCACATCATAATTTCTCTCTCTAGCGCCACCCTAGCAGGCAGGACAAAACGGGAACTACAAGCAAAAGAAAAATCTTCAATTTCCGCCTCAACCCTGCCAATAGTAACAGACGGAATATTCTTAAAAGATTTCTTCCTTTTTGTCTCTTTATTACTCCCAGAAAACTGCCTGAATCTCCTAGAGGGACAAACATTTGCCAGATGATTTATACCTCCACAACAAAAGCAAACCCTCCCCTGCGGGCTGAATCTTCTATTGTCAGAGGCAATCAACCCCAGCTGCATGGGCTCCTGCTCAGAAGGGGCTGACAGCGACTGAGACCCCTGTGCACAGAATGACACCGCTGCACTGTCCCGGGACTGAGCATGACAAGAAGGAGAGATCTCTCCTCTTTCTCTAAGACGCCTGTCAATACGAACAGCCTGAGACATAGCAGAATTCAAGGAGGTAGGTCTTTCATGAAAGGCAAATGCATCTCTCAATCCCTCAGAAAGACCATAGCAAAATTGACTTCGGAGTGCAGCATCATTCCAACCCGTATCTGCTGCCCATCTCCGAAATTCTGAGCAGTATATCTCTGCGGATTGTTTACCCTGGCATAACAGACGTAGTCTAGACTCAGCCAGAGCAATACGATCCGGATCATCATATATCTGACCCAGAGCTAAAAAGAATTCATCCACTGAACGGAGGGGCCGTGCCCCCTCCGGCAGTACTGTCACAACCAGACAGCTGAGAAGCTCTGACAGGAGCCGTTCAGATCCTCCCCCTTGAGTTTCTTTGTTTTGGTTTCTGTTCCTCACTACCCCCGGAAAACGTATCCGGGAGCGAAATCTTAGGCTCAGCACAAACTCCATGAACGCAAGCTGAACCGGTCACTTGAAACTGAGAAAAAGTCTTACGGAGATCAGCTACCTCCAAAGAAAGACCCTGAAAGCGTTCAGCCAAAAGTGTAACCGGATCCATGCTTGAGACGGTTTTGGCGGCTGATAATGTCACAGATGGTGTACAGGAAACAAGATGATACAAATACAAACGATGACTCACTGGATCCACAACTAAGGAACAAAAAGGGAGACCCCTGCAATCGACCTGCCGCTCTCCCTTATTGCTCAGCCTATGCGACCACTCCAAAGGTGAATGGGCGCATATCCACGTACCTCGGCTATCTTAACCTGAAGGCCCTACAATAGTGAGGGGACACGACCACCGGCTCCCTACACAGACACGGAGGGAGTCAGGGTCACCTGGATCCAGACAACAGAAAATCATAAATACTTAAACAGAACTTATCTGCAGACGACTGTGGACTGGGAACTGGTAGCTGGGAGCTGAGGACAGCATGCACACACATTCCAGGAAGTTGTATCAGCCGCACCCTACTACCTTATGGGGAAGAATTTAAAGGGAGGTAATGAGTCTGACTGCATGACAGCTGAGATAGCCTAACGAGGTGAAGAACAGAAACCAAAACAAAGAAACTCAAGGGGGAGGATCTGAACGGCTCCTGTCAGAGCTTCTCAGCTGTCTGGTTGTGACACAGTGGCCTGTTCCAGTTGTGGGTGACGTGAAGCCTGATTCTCTGCTATGACATGAAGACTGATTCTGTGCTGACATAAGGCCAGATTCTCTGTTACGGGACCTCTCTCATCTGTCTGGGTGCCGGGGGCCTAAATGTGTGACAGTGGCCTGTTCCAGTGGTGGGTGACGTGAAGCCTGATTCTCTGCTATGACATGAAGACTGATTCTGTGCTGACATAAGGCCAGATTCTCTATTACGGGACCTCTCTCCTCTGTCTGGGTGCCGGGGCCTAAATATGTGACAGTGGCCTGTTCCAGTGGTGGGTGACGTGAAGCCTGATTCTCTGCTATGACATGAAGACTGATTCTGTGCTGACATAACGCCAGATTCCCTGTTACGGGACCTCTCTCCTCTGTCTGGGTGCCGGGGCCTAAATGTGTGACAGTGGCCTGTTCCAGTGGTGGGTGACGTGAAGCCTGATTCTCTGCTATGACATGAAGACTGATTCTGCGCTGACATGAAGCCAGATTCTCTGCTATGGCATGAAGAGACTGATTCTCTGCTGACATGAAGCCAGATTCTTTGCTATGGCATGAAGAGACTCATTGCTGTGATTGCGCTACTTTCACACTATCGTTGTTGCTGGATCCGGCAGGGTTCAGCAAAAACGCTTCCGTTACTGATAATACAACCATCTGTTATGAACGGATCTGGTTGTATTATCTTTAACATTTCCAAGACGGATCCGTCACGAACTCCATTGAAAGTCAATGGGGGATGGATCCATTTTCTATTGTGTCAGATTGTGTCAGAGAAAACTGATCCGTCCCCATTGACTTGCATTGGGCGTCATGCCGGATCCTTCTTCCTCCGCATCCCAGGACGAAAAGCAAACTACAACATGTTGCGGTTTGCTCTCCGGTCTGGGAACCCAACTAAACAGAACGGAATGCATTTTGGAGCACTGCGTTCTGTTCAGTTCAGTTTTGTCCCCATTGACAATGAATGGGGACTAAACTGAAGCTTTATTTTTCCGGTATTGAGCCCATATGACGGATCTCAATACAGGAAAACTAAAACGCTAGTGTGAAAATAGAAGAAAATGAAAGAAATGCTCCAGCACTACGGTGGATAGTATGAAAGTCCCGGTCTTTATTGTCACCAAGAATCCAGGTGAGTACAGCAATCACAAAAAACACTGGTGGTCCCCGGTTCCCCGGATCTACGCGTTTCGAACTGTCGTGTTCTTAGTCATGATCCTAAGTGTGTCTCATGTTCCAAGCTAAAATACTGTTCACCTGCCACCATCACCGCCTAGTAGGGGAGGAGTATGGTGGAACAAGGCGGGCAGTGAGATCAGCTGGGTCCATGGGAGACACCTAGTGTGAAAATAGCCTTATTTGCCTTGCCCTAAGGACTCTCTAAATGCAAATATTTTATTGTCAGGGCCCCCACAATAGTATAATATAGTAACCTGATATACAGTATACGGTATATGTGTAGTGTGAGAGTAACAACTTATACTATTACAATTTAAAAAATAAAGTTTAAGGTATATTTTAAGGATCCTTCATGATGTAATGTGTGAAAGGAGCCTAAGGGTTTATAGTACATTATTCAGATGTTTCCTCTGTTGACTCTGGGTAATAAAATCTTGTTCTCCAAGGGTTAAGATAAGATCACTGTGCCAGATCCTGTTCTCCATGTGTTAGACAAGATCGTTCTACCAGATCCTGTTCTCCATATGTTAGACAAGATCGTTCTACCAGATCCTGTTCTCCATGTGTTAGACAAGATCGTTCTACCAGATCCTGTTCTCCATGTGTTAGACAAGATCGTTCTACCAGATCCTGTTGCTCAGGTTGCTCACAGGTTCGGCAAATGCCAATGTGACAGTTATTATGATGTTGTCACAGGGTGCCGACGAGGCGTTCCTTCTCCTCAGCGTCGCGGGCGCCCTGCAGTGTCATCGGAGCGATGACACACGCTGAGTCCTCGTCTCCAGAATAACAAGGGGCGGGTAGTAACCGGCCGTGCACGTCTTTCCAGCATGACTGGCGTCCTCCGCTCCCATGGTAACGGGGCTGAGCCTGAGCGCCGAGCTGAGCACTTGGCGCTCAGCTGGATACAGGAGAGCGAGTCATGTGGTGCTGGCCACGTCACATGACTCCTACTCCTCACTATTGGCCACAGGGTGCCACAGGGTGCTTGTGATAAACCCCTTAGTGACCAAGCCTGTTTGGGCCTTTATGACCAAGAGTTTTTCTTTCTTTTTTCATGGTCTCGTTCCAAGAGTTATAACTTTTTTATTTTTTCATCTATATAGCTTTATGAGGGCTTGTTTTTTACGTGACAAGTTGTAGATTTTAATGGTGCTGCTTTGGGGTACACATAACTTTCTGATTAACTTTTATTAACTCTTTCTGGGAGGGAGATGGGTAAAAATAGCAATACTGCCACTGCGTTTTTACATTATAAATTTTACGGCGTTCATTTTTCGGTACAAATAACATAATTTCTTTATTCTCTGGGTCAGTACGATTACAGTGATACTAAATACTTATAATTATTTTTTTTACGTTTTACAATTTTTTTTGCAATAAAACCCCTTTTATTAACCAAAAAAATGATTTTGCATTGCCACTTCATAAGACCCATAACTTTTTTTTATTTTTTTTTATATGGAGTTGTGTGGGGGCTTGATTTTTGAGGGACGACTTGTATTTTTCATTGGTATCATTTTGGAGTAAATGCCGCTTTTTGATCGCTTGTTATTACATTTTTTTGGTGGAAACTAAGAATAAATTAGAAATTCTGTTTTTTTTTTTTCGTTTTTTTTTTACGGCGTTCACCATAGGGGATAATTTATAAAATATATTATGTAGTCCAGGTCATTACGGACGCGGCAATACCAAAAGCATATTTTCAATGGGAAAAAAAAGCATATTTTTTTATTTTATGGATTTTTATTTATTTAATAAATGTGTATTTTTTTTCAATTGTTTTTACTACTTAATAGTCCCACAAGGGGACTATAATATACAGTATTTTGATTGCTTTTAAAATGTAATGCATTATCTCTATAATGCATTACATTTCAATAGCAATGCTATTCAAACATTGACCAGCAGGCTGCGCCAGAGAGGCACATCTTGCTGGAGATAACTGCAGACAGGCTCAGGGCCCTGATCGGAAGCAAGGTAAGCTTCCCAGCACATCAGCACCCCGCGATCACATTTTCGGGGTGCTAATGGGAGACAGATGGAGTCCGCTCCCTCTGTCACCACTTTACATGCAGCGGGCGCCATTGCGCCCGGCATATAAAGGGTTAAACAGTCCGGATCGGCACTCCTGCCAGTCCGGGCTGTTAGAGCAGGGCCCCGGCTCTAATGTGAGAGCCGGGTCTGCGTTACCCGCTGCACGGGGGAGCCGTGCAGCGCTTAGACTGGGCCGCCGTAAAAACGTGCCGGCCTAGCCTAAGGTAAGGTTGCCACCTTTTCTTCAAGCCAAACCCGAACAGAAGGGAGAGAGGGCCCCCTTCCAGGCCCCACCCATGTCCCGGATCCAGCCATGCCCATGTCCCGCCTCCAGCCACGCCCATGTCCCAACTCCACCCCTGGTCGCTGTCGCACCACGATCGTTACGCCCCTGATCCCGTCACTACAGAAATACAGCGCCCCATACCTCTTACATCCAGTGACATCTCCCTTGATGTAGATGTTCTCTTTCCTCATCTTCTCCTTTTGGACCTTCAGACCAGACCACCATTTTGTCGCCATTTTTCGTCTTTGCAGTTTGACAACAACAAAAAAAAATCTTAGTTTACTACTTTTCCATCATCCTCCCATCTTCTGGACAAATCATCCTACTACCCCAATACTGTGCTGCTGTGCTCCCCAATACTATACTGCAGAAACAGATAAACCCCCTGATAATACTAGTACCACACAGAGCCCCCCATATAAAAATACCCCTTCTTTGTGGCCTCAGTAGAAGCCCCCAAATAATGTGCCATTAAGAAGTGCCCCCCATAGATGCCCCCCCATGTGTCAGTAAGAAGTGCCTCTTTTCTCCCCCCCAATATGTGCCAGTATAAAGGTGCCTCTTCCCCCCTTCCATTATATGTGCCAGTATCAAGAGCCTCATTTCTCCCCCTTCCCCCCCATATGTGGCAGTTTCAAGTGCCTCATTCCCCCCCAATATGTGCCAGTATGAGGTGCCTCATTTCTCCCCCTTCCCCCCCACCTTGGCGCTTGGTAGGCGGGCTTAGATGTGTTTTGATCAAAATATATTGACTAAGTCTCTCAGATATTATTATATCAGAGTGAGGACTTTGTCCGTGTATAATGTTTGCATCTACTTTACTAAGTGCATTATTATCTTATTTCTGTGGTTTTCTTCAATAATATGGCCAGTGACATCCGCACATTTGTATATCATAGCGTGCAGGATGTTTTTATCTTAGTTTTTTCTGGGGACCCTTCCCCCATATGTGGCAGTTTCAAGTGCCTCATTCCCCTCCCCCAATATGTCCCAGTATAAGGTGCCTCTTTCCACCCCTTCCCCTATATGTGCCAATTTCAAGTGCCTCTTTTCTCCTTCCCCCCAAATATGTGCCAGTATAAGGTGCCTCTCCCCCCCATCCCCCATATGTGCCAGTTTCAAGTGCCTCATTTCTCCTCCTCCCCAATATGTGCCAGTATAAAGTGCCTCTTCCCCCCTTCCCTTATATGTGCCAGTATAAAGTGCCTCTTTCCACCCCTTCCCCCATATGTGCCAATTTCAAGTGCCTCTTTTCTCCCCCCCAAATATGTGCCAGTATAAGGTGCCTCTCCCCCTTCCCCCATATGTGCCAGTTTCAAGTGCCTCATTTCTCCTCCTCCCCAATATGTGCCAGTATAAGGTGCCTCTTTCCACCCCTTCCCCCATATGTGCCAATTTCAGGTGCCTCTTTTCTCTAAAAAAAAATAATAATAAACTTTTACTTACCTCCAACGATGCGATGAAGGCCTTTTCCCGGCCTGTGTACCGTGCTGTACGGCTCAGGCGGCGTGATGATGTCATCGCGCCGCCTGCAACGGCCTCTAATAGGCTGCAGACACAAGGCCCGCAGCCTATCAGAGGAACAGGTGAGGGAGACGCCTCTCCCTCCACTGCCGCAGCACAGCCGTCTGTATAGCTGTCCTGAGGACGGCGATACAGATGACTATGGAGATGAGCGCTTCCACAATGGAAGCGCTCATCTCCCTGTACCCCGCCGCCGCCACCATCATTTACAGCTGATCCGGTGCCCGGGTCTGAGAAAGGCTTGTACCCAGGCACAGGATTGCAAACCCGGACTGTCCGCGTCATTCCCGTACGGGTGGCAACCCTAGCCTAAGGCCCCTTAGTGACCGCCGTAAAAAGGCGTATGGGTGGTCGCTAAGTGGTTAAGGTACTTAGCTAGTGTATACTGCTGCGTTATTTTTGGTATTGACTTTCGGCTCGTGTTTTGACTCATCCTCGTATGCTCCTTGGGTATTGTGGTATCTCCTGGTATTGACTCCCGGCTCGTGTTTTGACTCTTCCTCGCCAGCCCCTTGTATCTTGCTGTTATCTCCTGGTTTGACTCCTGGCTCGTGTTTTAACTCACTGTGCCTGCTCCTTGGTTCTGCTGCGACTTTCTGGTGTTGACTTCTGCTACCTGGACTTTCTGTATTGTCTGTCTTGTTTGTCCTTCCCGCACTTACGTAAGTTTGGGACTGCCGCCCAGTTGCGCTCCATTATCTAGGACGGGTAATTGCAATGAGGGAGGGACAGAGGCGTGGGTGGCAGTCAGGGGTGCACTACTCCCTACACCCTGTTCGTGACAGATGTATTGATACAATATAAGAGTACTTTCACACTTCCGGCAGAGGATTCCAGCAGGCAGTTCCGTCGCTGGAACTGTCCGCCGGATCCGGAAATCCGGACGCAAACTGATGGCATTTGTCAGATGGATCCGGATGTGGATCCGTCTGACAAATGCATTGAAATACCGGATCCGTCTCCCCAGTGTCATCCGGAAAAACGGACCCGGTATAAATTTTTATTTTTGCATTTTAAAAGGTCTGCACATTGTGCAGACCAAAAAGCCGGATCTGTTTTGCCGGAACACTTAATGCCGGATCTGGCACTAATATACTTCAATGTAGATCCGGCGTTCCGGCAAGTGTTCAGTATTTTTGGCCAGAGATAAACTGCAGCATGCTGCGGTATTTTCTTCATCAAAAAAACATAAAAGGGATTGAACTGAAGACATCCTGATGCATCCTGAACGGATTGCTCTCCATTCAGAATGCATGAGGAGAAAACTGATCAGTTCTTTTCCCGTAGGACGGAACTCAACACCAGAAAGGAGGACTCCATGTCAGGAGGACTCCATGTCTGACTCAAGGTGTCAGGAGGACTCCATGTCTGACTCCGGTGTGAGGAGGGCTCCATGTCTGACTCCGGTGTCAGGAGGACTCCATGTCTGACTCCGGTGTCAGGAGGACTCCATGTCTGACTCCGGTGTCAGGAGGACTCCATGTCTGACTCCGGTGTCAGGAGGACTCCATGTCTGACTCCTGTGTCAGGAGGACTCCATGTCTGACTCCTGTGTCAGGAGGACTCCATGTCTGACTCCGGTGTCAGGAGGACTCCATGTCTGACTCCGGTGTCAGGAGGACTCCATGTCTGACTCCGGTGTCAGGAGGACTCCATGTCTGACTCCTGTGTCAGGAGGACTCCATGTCTGACTCTGGTGTCTGGAGGACTCCATGTCTGACTCTGGTGTCTGGAGGACTCCATGTCTGACTCTGGTGTCTGGAGGACTCCATGTCTGACTCCGGTGTCTGGAGGACTCCATGTCTGACTCCGGTGTCAGGAGGACTCCATGTCTGACTCCTGTGTCAGGAGGACTCCATGTCTGACTCTGGTGTCTGGAGGACTCCATGTCTGACTCTGGTGTCTGGAGGACTCCATGTCTGACTCTGGTGTCTGGAGGACTCCATGTCTGACTCCGGTGTCTGGAGGACTCCATGTCTGACTCTGGTGTCTGGAGGACTCCATGTCTGACTCCGGTGTCTGGAGGACTCCATGTCTGACTCCGGTGTCAGGAGGACTCCATGTCTGACTCCTGTGTCAGGAGGACTCCATGTCTGACTCCTGTGTCAGGAGGCCGAAAGCGAGCCTGGCATCCTGCTGACAGGAGGAGCGCATGGCGTCATTGGTTGCTATGACGCCGTTCGCTTCATGCCTCCGCTGCACTACAGTAATACAGTCGTATAGATCATACGAGTGTATTACTGTAGTGCAGCGGCGGCATGAAGCGCACGGCGTCATAGCAACCAATGATGCCGTTCGCTCCTGCTCTCACGGTCGTGGAACACAGCCGTGTGCATGAGGCCAAACACTGATGGAAATCACTGACCAAACACTGATGTGTGAATTAGGGCTTACTCTGACAGTGTTTTATGCGTGGTATATGGTTGTGTTATTTGGGTATAAGATGGCATTGTTATAGACAATATATCTCTGCCGCAGTGTCCCCCATTGTGTGCAACTGAATGATAGCAGTATTGGACTCTCATTTTCTAAGATTGACTGGTGTTTGAATTTTGAGCTAATTTGGATGTCAGGGAATATTATCTGGGGAGCGGAAGCAGAAAGCGCTTGTATCTCGTCTGTCTTTATAATGACATACGGTGTGCCATCATAGAGTGTAGACATAGCCAAACCATACAGTGCCTAATTATACTGCCCGAATGTACAGTGTCACTACCGCCATATAGTGAGTATATATAACACTATACAGTGTCACTACCGCCATACAGTCAGTATATATAACACTATACAGTGTCACTACTGCCATATAGTGAGTATATATAACACTGTACAGTGTCACTACCGCCATATAGTGAGTATATATAACACTGTACAGTGTCACTACTGCCATATAGTGAGTATATATAACACTGTACAGTGTCACTACTGCCATATAGTGAGTATATATAACACTATACAGTGTCACTACTGCCATATAGTGAGTATATATAACACTCTACAGTGTTATTACCGCCATATAGTGACTATATATAACACTATACAGTGTCACTACCGCCATATAGTGAGTATATATAACACTATACAGTGTCACTACTGCCATATAGTGAGTATATATAACACTATACAGTGTTACTACCGCCATATAGTGAGTATATATATAACACTATACAGTGTTATTACCGCCATATAGTGAGTATATATAACACTGTACAGTGTCACTACTGCCATATAGTGAGTATATATAACACTGTACAGTGTCACTACTGCCATATAGTGAGTATATATAACACTGTACAGTGTCTCTACCGCCATATAGTGAGTATATATAACACTATACAGTGTCACTACCGCCATATAGTGAGTATGTATAACACTACAGGGAGTGCAGAATTATTAGGCAAGTTGTATTTTTGAGGATTAATTTTATTATTGAACAACAACCATGTTCTCAATGAACCCAAAAAACTCATTAATATCAAAGCTGAATATTTTTGGAAGTAGTTTTTAGTTTGTTTTTAGTTTTAGCTATTTTAGGGGGATATCTGTGTGTGCAGGTGACTATTACTGTGTATAATTATTAGGCAACTTAACAAAAAAACAAATATACACTGCGTGTAGAATTATTAGGCAAATGAGTATTTTGACCACATCATCCTCTCTATGCATGTTGTCTTACTCCAAGCTGTATAGGCTCGAAAGCCTACTACCAATTAAGCATATTAGGTGATGTGCATCTCTGTAATGAGAAGGGGTGTGGTCTAATGACATCAACACCCTATATTAGGTGTGCATAATTATTAGGCAACTTCCTTTCCTTTGGCAAAATGGGTCAAAAGAAGGACTTGACAGGCTCAGAAAAGTCAAAAATAGTGAGATATCTTGCAGAGGGATGCAGCACTCTTAAAATTGCAAAGCTTCTGAAGCGTGATCATCGAACAATCAAGCGTTTCATTTAAAATAGTCAACAGGGTCGCAAGAAGCGTGTGGAAAAACCAAGGTGCAAAATAACTGCCCATGAACTGAGAAAAGTCAAGCGTGCAGCTGCCAAGATGCCACTTGCCACCAGTTTGGCCATATTTCAGAGCTGCAAAATCACTGGAGTGCCCAAAAGCACAAGGTGTGCAATACTCAGAGACATGGCCAAGGTAAGAAAGGCTGAAAGACGACCACCACTGAACAAGACACACAAGCTGAAACGTCAAGACTGGGCCAAGAAATATCTCAAGACTGATTTTTCTAAGGTTTTATGGACTGATGAAATGAGAGTAAGTCTTGATGGGCCAGATGGATGGGCCCGTGGCTGGATTGGTAAAGGGCAGAGAGCTCCAGTCCGACTCAGACGCCAGCAAGGTGGAGGTGGAGTACTGGTTTGGGCTGGTATCATCAAAGATGAGCTTGTGGGGCCTTTTCGGGTTGAGGATGGAGTCAAGCTCAACTCCCAGTCCTACTGCCAGTTTCTGGAAGACACCTTCTTCAAGCAGTGGTACAGGAAGAAGTCTGCATCCTTCAAGAAAAACATGATTTTCATGCAGGACAATGCTCCATCACACGCGTCCAAGTACTCCATAGCGTGGCTGGCAAGAAAGGGTATAAAAGAAGAAAATCTAATGACATGGCCTCCTTGTTCACCTGATCTGAACCCCATTGAGAACCTGTGGTCCATCATCAAATGTGAGATTTACAAGGAGGGAAAACAGTACACCTCTCTGAACAGTGTCTGGGAGGCTGTGGTTGCTGCTGCACGCAATGTTGATGGTGAACAGATCAAAACACTGACAGAATCCATGGATGGCAGGCTTTTAAGTGTCCTTGCAAAGAAAGGTGGCTATATTGGTCACTGATTTGTTTTTGTTTTGTTTTTGAATGTCAGAAATGTATATTTGTGAATGTTGAGATGTTATATTGGTTTCACTAGTAAAAATAAATAATTGAAATGGGTATATATTTGTTTTTTGTTAAGTTGCCTAATAATTATGCACAGTAATAGTCACCTGCACACACAGATATCCCCCTAAAATAGCTAAAACTAAAAACAAACTAAAAACTACTTCCAAAAATATTCAGCTTTGATATTAATAAGTTTTTTGGGTTCATTGAGAACATGGTTGTTGTTCAATAATAAAATTAATCCTCAAAAATACAACTTGCCTAATAATTCTGCACTCCCTGTATACCCATTTCAATTATTTATTTTTACCAGTGAAACCAATATAACATCTCAACATTCACAAATATACATTTCTGACATTCAAAAACAAAACTGTTGAGGGAAGTGACATATTCAGATATACATATGTATATATGCCCTGACATATATGCATATGTATATATATATATATGTATATATAGGCCCTTCTTCTGGGCCCGTCCAGTTGGGATGTGTTACACATATAGAGATGTATGTGTGCCCCCTGGGCAGCATGCATCTCTATGTATGTAAGCCATATGGGTACATATATATCTATAGATGTGGCCCAGACATCTATGGATGTATATGTGCCCCTATAATATAGGAGGGCTTATTCCTGCCCCTATGTTAATATAATGTCCGTTCATATATGCGTATAGATGTGCCCCAAGCATCTATAGGTATATATGCCGGAATCCCGCCGAAGTGCGCCTGCTGGGTGGGTGGAGGAGATTGACAGTTGGACAATTATGTCCAGCGTCGGCCTCTACAAAGGACAGAGGATCAATAAGATCCTCTGCCCTTTGTCACCATCTCCGACCGCGCCGGAGAGGGTGCGCCTAACAGAGACATGGGAACAAAGAGTTCCCATGCCCCTGTGAGTGGCTGACCTCCGGCGCTGTAATTACAGCGCCGGAAGTAAGCGTCCGCTTCACAGGCGGGAGGATCAAAGGATCCCCCCCCTGGAAGCGCGCTCCGAGATCCTCGGGCCGGCGCGGTGACGTCACATCACCACGCCGGCCCACGGGTTGAGGCCGGCGGTGCGCATGCGCACGGCGCCAAGAGGAAGACTGCGAGCGGGCGCCGCCAAGTTTAAATAGACCGGCGGCGCTCCGCTCTGCAGTCAGGTAAGTCACCCAGCAAGCGAGGCATCCCCTGGACCAACGAGCCCCCCTGGACAACGAGCATTATTACCGCTGAGTATACCCTCCCTATACCACCAACGATCTATATATATATATATATATATATTATCCCCTGCTCTATATTTTATATTATCCCCTGCTCTATATACCCCCCTGCTCTATATACCCCCCTGCTCTATATACCCCCCTGCTCTATATATACCCCCCTGCTCTATATATACCCCCCTGCTCTATATATATTCCCCTGCTATATATATATACTCCCCTGATACTCCCCTGATATATCCTCAGATTCCCCTATTGTGTACCCCTATAGCCCTGCTCCCCGCATACACCCTTAACCCTGTACTCTTGGTATCTAATCCCCCTGTGTTCCCCCAGGATCCCACATATACCCCGCTAGCCTGGTATTACCCCTGATACCCCTTCCGGCTGCTCTATTTACCCCCGCTGCAGCAGTGTCTGTATTTACCCCTTGAAATTTCCCCGTAGGGATAGTATATGGTTGGGATTGGGTGGACTCCGGATAAAGTGAATGTATGTGTATTATAGTTAGATACTGGGGAGGAATTGGCATTGTGTTAGCGTAGACAGAACTATATTATTAGTGTGTTATAGTGTGTGTACTTACATTGCTGTGTGATGCCATAACTATATATACCTATTCCCTTGATATAGATATATATAGTTATAAACATAAATATTCCTTTGTAGTAGTAAGGCGCGGCAGCAATAGTTATAGTGTATTGTTGGTACTGTATTATTAATGTATTACGTATGTTATGTTCTGTAAGGATTAATAAATACTGTAATATTTATACCTATTGTGTAACGTGTGGTTACTAGCGGTAGTTAGTAAGGCGCATGCAGCTATTTTAGTGATTAGTGTAAGGCAATCAGTAGTGATTTGTTGTTAAGTAAGGCATAAATAGGCGGAGTTATCATAAGACGACTCACGCCTATTTATGAATATTAATTATTGAAATTAGCATAAATACCAATAATTAATATCCCCTTTAACATTGGCGAGCCAGGCCCACTGCTAAGAATTTGTTTTCTGTGTTTGGTTTTGGTGAAAAGAATCGCTTACGCTGTGAACGGTAGTCAGACGGGAGGGACGCGGTCAGTGGATTCTGAGCGTCCATTGCCTGATAGTTCGTACAGGTAAAGCGGTTTGTTCAATCAGAACCAGACACAGAGCAATCTCTACAGCAGAGAATCTAAAATCTTTTCTGATTTTTATGTATTAATATTTTCTGATTCCCTTACACGCCCACTGGAGAGAAGTCATCACCTACACCACTGAAGAGAGAACCGTCGTCATTGAAGTCGAACATAAGTCGTCTGGCTGGTCGGGAGAAGGCGTTCCGAATATTGAAGGACCTCCTCCACGCAGCAACACAGTACAACAAACAACGACACCAATGAAGATGGCCTCTCGTCAAAAAGTAAGTATGAACTTCGCCACACTGCAACACCTCAGCAAACATAGCACATACAACCCCATCATCCCCACCACGTACAAATCCACTGAGCTGCTATGGTCCACTTTATTGGACCAGGCATACGCTCATGACAAACTCTGCATTAATCGCAGTATGTTTAAAAAAACCAAAAAACGGCTCCAAATGTTAGCCAAATTGGTTCACACCTTTGAGGATATCATTTGGAAGCCGGAACATCTGGAAACACTTAACAGCACAACAAAGGCAGAGGAAGTTTCCAACACGGCAAACTTCCACTGCAATTGTTGTGTTGAGAACATTAAACAGTTACACACATTACAAACACAACTACAAGAGAAATCCCAGTGTACGGTCGAGAGGGGCAGGGAAATTTGCGTGTTAGAGTCTAGATTCTCGGACAAGGAGAGTTTCTACTCTGACATGGATAAGGAACTGCTCAGACTGTACACTGAGATAAACCAGTTCAGGAACAATACGGTATCTATGGATAACATGATTGTTCAACTTCGGGAGGACCTGGCTGCAAAAACGCAAACCATTGCGGATTTGCAGCAGGTCATCTCGAATCTGTCACGGCCTGGTGCTAACAGTATGGTGCCCACGAAACAGGTTTGTGTTTCGGAAACGGCACAGGGGGAGATAGTGGCGACAGCACCAAGATCTTCCACGGATCAAACATCCGATACAGTAGACACTAGGGGACAGGTGGAACGGACGCTACATTTCACCCAAACACCCAGGGAGAATAGGGGTAGCAACCGATCCCAGGAACAGGGCAACGATTGGAGAGAGGAAAGTGGTTGGCCATTTACCACTTCCAATCCGCCAACGCGTCCGGAAAGACAGGAAGATTTTTATCCTAACCATTCCAGTATGGAAAGGATAAACTTCCTGTTACGGATCTGCAAGGAGATCCCAACATATGATCCCAGTGTAGATCCGTTTACTTCATGTGATATCTTCGAGGGTCACTGTAACAAGTATTCAGTGGCTCACGAATATCGCATGGAGTTATTCAAGTTATGGTTACCTACACATCTAAACCAAAGGTATGAGGTAACGGGGAGGACGCAACCCATGAATGGACAGTTTTATGACAAGGAGGAACGTCTCTCCATACTCATGAGACTGGCAACGGGCCATTGGGACGTCACTCCGGATATCCTGTCCAAGTTCAAACCCACTATAAATGACGAACCTCTGTCTATGTGTAGTCGGTTTGAAGCGATGTACAGAAGGGTTACAAAGGATCACGGTATTGGAATTCCACAGGGTATGATACGTATGTTTGTGGAAAAATTCCCATACCTTGACACTGCAATCCGGTTGAGTGCAGCTAGGGAGCCATCCCTCACGGATGCTGCTATGATTATTGAGCAGTGCAGACAGGATACACTGCTCAATAGGAAATCCGTCAAAGTGACGGAGCGTGCGCCTGTACACGATACATCTCAAGATGAACGGGTACAGCACACAAAAGGTAACTCGGCTATTCGCCCCACAGCCCCGCCATTGGAAAGGATAGGAGGCATTCGATGCTTTCTATGTTTACAATACGGGCACATAAAGAGGAATTGTCCACAATGGTCACGTAATAACCGGACAAATCCTGAGAGAACGGGCAATAATAACGGTTTCAAGATGAAACCTAATTATGCCAAACCAGTGGGGGAATATCTAGGACATTCACAGGTCCAGACACCAAAACGTGTGGCTGTTGTGAATGACCCAGCGCGTTCGGTAATGAGTGTGGAATCCCTGGAATCCACACTAAGGGTCCATAGCAAGAACCCACAAGTGGCAGTATGTACCTCACAGGTACCTACTGGGAGTCTGGTAGAAATTGATTGAAGATCAGGGATCCCTAAAGATCTGGCGCCAGTATGTCCCATCATACTGGATTCTTCAGGGAGACCCCACATAAAGGCCAAAATCAAAAATCAGGATGCCGAAATCATGCTTGACACTGGTGCGGAAATTTCCATTACCAATGTCAAACATGATTTACATCCCAATAGCCCTCAGTGTGTGGTGATCGGATTCGATCACCAACAAGGGGGGGTGAGGGCCCACAGAATAGAAGAAGTAATTGTCCAGATTACCAGTCACACGACTCTTAGGATCCCTATGTGGTATTACCCCGGTTCTGACAACATTATTGGAACCGACGTAATGACACAAAATGGGTGGATCCTAGATCTGGCAAATAGTATTGTATGGAAGGGTCCCAGACAATCCAAGGTGTTTGTCATCCAACGCCAGTTTCTGGGACCACCATTGCCAACAGTAGATGACTCTACTGAAGTACTTGAACACAAATGGCCTGAGATCTCGCATAATCCAGACCTTGAGCCTATTGTGTATGAGTACCCCCGATCTGTGGGCCCAGGGAAAAAAACGATTGTGGCAGACTGATTGGTGTTCAGGTGGACATACAAGGTCCCGACCCTCCACCTCAACGCCAATACCGCTTTCCGCCAGAAGCCACCCATTCAATTTTGGACACCGTCCAAGAATTGAAAACTAGGGGGGTGGTCATAGAGGGCAATTCTAAATGCAACAATGCCCTCTGGCCAGTGAAGAAAAATGACACCAATGCATGGAGGCTCACCATAGACCTCCGAGTCCTTAACATATACACCCCAATGTCCGCTCCAGTGGTGGCACAGACTCCCGACATCATGGCCAGAATAAGCGGCAAAAGTCGCATATTCTCAACCATAGATGTTGCCAATGGGTTCTTCTCAATTGAACTCACTGAAAACTGTAGGTACAAATTTGCCTTTACAGTAGGGGACAAACAGTACATGTTCGGAGTACTCCCCCAGGGATTCCACAGTAGTCCCACGTATTTTCACCAGGCATTGGCGGCCGTTCTGAGTGTATTCTCACGGCCAGGATGCCTTCTGCAATACGTGGATGACCTGCTCTTACACACAGAAACCATAGAAGAACACTTGGTTCTGTTAAAAGAGCTATTGGGACTCCTGGCCAAGTCAGGACTCAAGCTGAGTCCCCACAAGGCAAATTTGGCCAGAACAGAGGTGACGTTCCTTGGAGTCCAAATTTCTTTTGGAGCCAAAGGAATCGTGGCAGCCAGAGTGGAAGCCATGGTAAAGTTACCTAGGCCGGGCACTCTACAGGATTTGAGAAAATTCCTGGGAGTTGCTAATTTTATGAGGGAGTTCATAGAGGATTTTGCTGCCAAAGCAAAACCCCTCTATGAACTCCTCAGAGGAGAAGACCCCTCAATCAAAGGTTGGTCTGATACACAGGAAGAGGCCTTTTCTACTTTGAAAAGGGACCTCTCCTCTGCCCCTGTATTGGCCACTCCCCATCCTGAAGGGGAAATAGCCATACAGGCGCATGCAGGGACGGAGTCTATCTCAGCGGTCCTCCTACAGCAGATAGGGTATGACACTAGACCGCTGGGATACTTCTCCAGGTTACTTTCGCCTGTTGAACGAGGGTTCGATGAGTGTGCCAAACAACTGGCAGCCATACACTATGCCGTCAAAACCGCTGAGCATATTGTAGGCTTTAAGCCCCTCACTTTAGAGACTCCACACTCTCCATTGGCCCTCTTGCTCCGTGATACACTCCCTGGAGTCTCCCAACAGAGATTCGGGAGGTGGATTATGGATCTCAGTGGCCGGAGTCTGCAGGTGAACCACAAAGCCAAGTATGTTCTGTCCCAGTTATTGAACCTAACTGGCACCGAACATGACTGTGGCCAACCAGCGCATATCAACGCGCCACAAATTTTCAGGACCGATAAACATCCAGAAGACAGAGTCATCTTTGTGGATGGCTCTCGATTTTTTTATGGATGGGACCTATGTCACAGGTTTTGCTGTGCTGGATGAGACCACAGGTACCCAGAATCTTGTCAAGTTACCAGGTCACATGTCGACACAGCGGGCGGAACTGGAGGCGGTCAAGGAAGCCTTTCTTCTTCAACCCCCAGGGAAACGAACTATATATAGCGACAGTTCATATGTAGTTCGTTCTCTCTACCTGCACCTGGACACATGGAAAAGATGAGGATTTGTGGATAGCCAAAACAAACCTCTGGCTCATTTGTCGGTCCTGAAAGAACTTTGGGAATGGGGCATGGCACACACGGCGGAAGCAGCCATCATAAAAATCCCTGCGCATCAGAAAGGGGATGAGCCTTTGACGTTAGGTAACAACAAGGCGGATGAATTGGCCAAACTAGCGGCAGTGTCTGGAATCCTTCAGGAAACAGACACTGAGCCGCTACCGGCCTACCAGATTGCAGTTCGTACCAACCTGAGTAAAGGTCCGGTGTCATTTGAGGAGGAACAAGCAAAAGATCCTCTTCTAATGACACACTTCACATCTCCACAGCATCCCTGGTCAATACAGCAAGGGATCCTGTGTTACGATACCGGTACACAGCAACTTCCTCTTCCCGTGGTTCCACAGCATCTGCAAGCAGAGCTAACCAGATTGAACCACCAACTGTTTGGACACCTGGGCCGGGATAAACTCTTGTCTCTCCTGAGAGACAAATTATACTGGCCGGGAATGTCCAACACAGTAGAGGAAGTAACACAACAGTGCCTGGTATGTGCTCAGGTTAACCCAAGGGCGTCAGCCCTGAAGCCGGTGTTGCAGCGAGTTCCTCCTGCAGATGGTCCATGGTCCGCACTACAAATAGATTTTATAGGACCTTTATCAACAGGAAGTCATAACTATCGTTACGCACTGGTGGTAGTGGATGTTTTCTCTAAATGGGTAGAAGCCATCCCCACGGTTAATGATTCGGCTACAACCACTGCCCGTGTTCTATGGGAACAGGTTCTGTCGCGATGGGGTATCCACAGATTGATAGAGTCGGACAGAGGGACCCATTTCACGGGTAAGGTAATGAAAGCGCTTTGTGGTCTTTTAGACATAAAGCAAAGGTTTCATGTGCCTTACCACCCTCAGTCTGCGGGCATCGTGGAGCGGATGAACCGGACCATAAAAACACGACTCTCTAAAGCACTACTGGAGAAGGGTTCCTCATGGGTAACCTCTCTGCCAGCCGTGCTAATGGGAATCCGAGCTACCGAGGCTACCAGTACCGGTATCACCCCATTCGAACTAATGACCGGACGCAAAATGCCCCTATGCCTACCCAATGAACCCCTAGTGTCAGAACCACTAAAGAACGCCATCGCCAGAGACCTGTTTCTCCAACAGGTACAACTAAACCTGAAGGAGTTATTGCCTCATGCAGCAATACGGCTACACAGACCGTATCTACAGGGGGGAACGCCAATGCCCTCTGTAGGAGAGCTAGTGATGGTGAAAATCTTCCGTCGGGCCGGCCCCTGGGATGCAAACTGGGAAGGACCCTATCAGGTCCTTGAAGTAATGGGTGACACCATGCTAAAGGTGCAAAGGCCGATGACGACCAAGAAAAAGTCACGTAGGCGACAGGGAGTTTTATGGATCCATATCGACCAGGCCAAGGCCACTCGAGCCTCCCCAACTCAATAACATGAACCCTCATAGAGTTGGGTGACCGGGGGGGGGGGGGTTTTGGTGGGTCGAGGGTGGATCCATGAAACTAATTACATTCACATTGAATTAACAGATCACGGGAGGGAGACTCACCAAGGTTACGACTAGCCTGAAAAGATATAGAAATCCTCTGAACATGGCATATCCCCAACTTGTGGCACTGGTGGTAAGCATGATGATGGCAGGCTCAACCTCTTCGGGGGAGGGCCTGGGAGTTAATATAGATATGGCTGACATATCTATGAATAAACACGGCCTTTTAATGGTGGAATGTTTGGAGGGCAAAATCCTGAAACCATACGAGAACTTTTCATTTACACCAGGACAGTGGTATCTGTATGGTTTCCAGAGGGAGAGTTTTGCCCAAGGTGTAATTCAACATTATACCCCTGTGGAGAATGTGTCTGCCATACAACATGATTTACATGCCCTCTGCCTCAAAGAATTCAGACATTTTCGGGACCCTACTCCTATGAGATCCTTAAGATGGGTGTCTAAGGACCCTCACTTACATCCTTACAAACAAGTGGAAGCCAACACTACCACAGTGTTGTGTACCAAGGAGGGGGTTCTGAGTCCCGAGGATGTCACGGGTGCAGAGTATAGTGGCTGGTATATCCTTAAAGCTACCTTCATAAGGAGGGATAGCCAAGATGGGCTGAGGGTAAGGACATATTTTGACAGACCCATTCCGGTAAAGGGCACCCTAAAAGCTTATTGTATGTTAAGAGATTCCCAGATGATCATCACTAGGGAATCCAGTTATGTTCAAGGACATGTGTCCACAGATTACATACGAACCAGTATAGTGATGCTAAAGTTAAACTGCAGTAACTCTGGCCAGGCCCTATGGAATGACCAGAGTGGTCCGGTAAAACTGGAAGGCTTTTACCGAGCCACCATTTTAAAAGTACGGACAGATGCCAAGGATCCCAGGTATGCTCAGTTAAAGGGATCTCCATCCATACGGTCCTTTATGATCACCATCATGAGAGACAATTGTGTTCAGGAGGTGACTGGATATTATTTTGTCACCTATGCCCACTGGGAACAAGATACCCAGATGGTAACCTTGGACACTAATCCCTGGAGTTGGGATTTAGTGTGCAATAGGGTGGATACCCCTACAGTGGATGTATTGATGGACGGTACCCCTATGAATGAGGAATACCGGGGTAGGTATGTGTCTTCCGATTGGAAAGACCCCAGTGGCAGGGATATTAACTTTGACATCAATATAGATGGTTCGTTTAGATGGCCTTTTTGCGAGGCAGTAGATGAAGGGTGCTGGACATTTACACAATGGGTCTATCTGTCTAAATCCAAACCCGTAGGAAAACTAGTGCTACAGGTGGGAGAAAGTGACCAATGGTATCCGTTCAGAGGTAGAGGGCAAGTTTGTGTAACGGTGGTGAGGATCCCCTATGAAGCGACAGGTCTCCAACCTGTAAAAATGCATTTAGACTCTTGCAACGCCCCTATCCATCAATTGGCAGATCCTATAGCTCCTCAACTGTCATCCCCATGGAAGATCATCACGGGGACAAAATTCGTCCTATTTACTTGGAGAATTTCCGTAGATGACTTCCGAGTCGACCAGTGGGATCACAGATGTGGGGAGTTTGTGAGGAACCAAATTGACATGATAAGAGGTTGGATAGAGGCGGGGCAAGAGGTAAGAAAGGACGATCTCATACATAGAAATCACAGGGGAAGAAGAGATCTGATAGCCATGGGACTAGGCGGAGGTGCCTTGGGAGTGTGCGCCCTGAACACTATGGATATGGAAGTCCTGAGAGGTAAACTTGGGGATGTTGCGCGACACGCCGGAGAAGGATTCGAGACCCAGCTTGATGTAAACCACGTCTTAGAGGGTTTGCAGCATTCGCACATAGATGCCACTACCTCTCTATCTTCTGCTTTACGAGAGAAGTTTAGAAGGTTAGTTGTGGGTCTCTTGGAAGAACAGGATAGAGCTCAGCTCGCTCTGGCGTGTACGCAAGTCCAGAGTGAACTCTCAGGCAACCTTAAACATATTGTATCATCATTGTACGGCGGCCACTTCCCATTTAACCTCCGCCAACGGGTAAGTCCTCTTATATTTCCTTTTGCAGCCAATCACACCAACTGGTGGGTAGTCCAGTGGCACGGCTGTAGGAATCTCACTTGCACTGCTTCGTCATTGGCTCCTGTATATGGCCATCTTAGACAGGGTTACAGTGCAATTAACTTAGGGATTGTCATAAATAACCAGACGGTGCTTCATCCACAGCTCCCCCCGGGCGTTCTAACCTATGAGAGAGGCCATCCTTATCTGTTAGACACAGAGGGATGTTGGAAGAAAGAGGATGCTATCCTCTGTCAAGGTAGTCAGGATCGGGTGTTAAGACACCAATGTTGGAGCACCGAGGGGTCCTGTGAGATGAAGGCCAGCCCAATACCCTCCTCCCTTAAATACTTGGGACAGGGGTATTGGTGCTGGTACCAAAGGCAAAACCTGTCTTATACAATCTATGGAACTAACTGCACTGAGAGAGGAGAACTCCTCCCTGGAGCGTATTGCACCCTTAGTCCCGTCCTAGGTTTAGATGTCGCAGAGTTACAAGGAAGGACACCAATCACCCCGGAGAAGAGACTCGACATCCGCCCTGACGTACCCGTGAGACTCCAGAAGATCCCTCTTGGCTTTGGGATAGAACTCAAACATCTCCTGCTAGACTTCAGCCAAGAAGACAAAATAATTAAGAATCTTCGAGAAACAGAGAAACAGGCCACCATCCAACTGACGCACGACAAGAATAAAATAACGGAAATCACAACCGCGTTGGACAAAGACTCCAAGATCTCCTGGTGGGAAAGTCTGTTCGGCTACAGTCCAAAGGCAACATCCTTCTTCAACCTATTGATTCATCCGGTGATAGTTCTTCTGGTTCTGGTAATCGTCATGTACACGGGACTGTGTCTAATCTACAGGAGGGTCAAGAGACTTGCGGACCAACTAAACCAGAACCAGACAGAACTTCACGAAGTTAATCGTAGGAGGCTCAGGACTTAGCTCCAACAAAGTCCTGGAGCCAGAGATCGCATGGACATACTGTTTCCTATGAGGGTCGGGATGAAAATCCAAAAGCCATCCTGTGACCTCATAGTATTGTGTGTGGGGTGGGTGTATATAAATATTGTGTTGTAGTAGGTTTTCCTATGAGGGTTCAGGGTGAACATCCAAAGCCATCCTGTGACCTCATAGCATTATGTGCATGTATATCACGTATTGTAGTAGATTTTCGTAAGAAGGTTCGGGGTATAATCATAGGCCACCCTGTGACCTCATCATATTGTGTATAGATTTACATTGATTATTTGCATGTGAGTTCCTCATGTACCCATGGACACTCTAGGTGCAAATGGGCGGCAGCCATACTACAATATGGCTGGACGCACACTTGCATCCTATAGTCATTTCCCCAATGACACAAGGGTCTGTTAACTACCAGTGTCTTGGGAGGAATAGAGAGTAAGGCCAGGTGGTATGAGTCTCTATGGGTACACACTGAATTGAATTGGGCTGTATCGGGAGGGATGTGACATGTTTGTATGAGTGGGGTAGGGTAGATTCCCTAGGGTCAGGCCCCTCATCACTAAGGTATTTGCCGCTTCAATATCGACAATGGTGACTTTTTGTAAGGGTTGGACTGAATGATGGTAGTGCGGGGTTCCTTCCCGCAGGTAGGATTTAGGTACTATGACATCACCTCTCACCTGAAAATCTGACCTGCCTTGTAAAAACCTATGTATCTGTCCATGGGAGAACCTCTCCAACAACTGAGTCTTCAATTAAGATGAAAGTCATACTGGTGTTAAAAGGTAAGCCTACCGCCGTCCGTACCCCATAAGGAGGTGCTACATTAATTACCGGCACTAACATTGGGGGGTAACGGACGCCAGAAGAACAACACTGGCAAAGAGAGAACACGGTCACTGAGTGGAGTGATTTAAAGACAGTGAGGGTGAAGCCATTCCAGAGTCAGAAATAGACTACATAGGGAGTGGCTGACACCTGAGAATCATAATGTAAGAGGCCAAGGAAGTTATCCAAAGAGAAGACGGTGTATTCGGTGGGTGGAAGCGTTTGGTGAAGGGCAGGTCGGAGATGTTGGTCATTATAGGTGATGTCTAGGTACCTAAGGGTCATATTACTTCAGTCCTTCCTGAATCGTCACCTAGAGGGCGATTGAGAGGAGACTAATACATCCCAACCCTTCCCCCAAAATGTTTATTGTCGTGTTCCCGACAACAGGGGGATTGTTGAGGGAAGTGACATATTCAGATATACATATGTATATATGCCCTGACATATATGCATATGTATATATATATATATGTATATATAGGCCCTTCTTCTGGGCCCGTCCAGTTGGGATGTGTTACACATATAGAGATGTATGTGTACCCCCTGGGCAGCATGCATCTCTATGTATGTAAGCCATATGGGTACATATATATCTATAGATGTGGCCCAGACATCTATGGATGTATATGTGCCCCTATAATATAGGAGGGCTTATTCCTGCCCCTATGTTAATATAATGTCCGTTCATATATGCGTATAGATGTGCCCCAAGTATCTATAGGCATATATGCCGGAATCCCGCCGAAGTGCGCCTGCTGGGTGGGTGGAGGAGACCGACAGTTGGACAATTATGTCCAGCGTCGGCCTCTACAAAGGACAGAGGATCAATAAGATCCTCTGCCCTTTGTCACCATCTCCGGCCGCGCCGGAGAGGGTGCGCCTAACAGAGACATGGGAACAAAGAGTTCCCATGCCCCTGTGAGTGGCTGACCTTCGGCGCTGTAATTACAGCGCAGGAAGTAAGCGTCCGCTTCACAGGCGGGAGGATCAAAGGATCCCCCCCCTGGAAGCGCGCTCCGAGATCCTCGGGCCGGCGCGGTGACGTCACATCACCACGCCGGCCCACGGGTTGAGGCCGGCGGTGCGCATGCGCACGGTGCCAAGAGGAAGACTGCGAGCGGGCGCCGCCAAGTTTAAATAGACCGGCGGCTCTCCGCTCTGCAGTCAGGTAAGTCACCCAGCAAGTGAGGCATCCCCTGGACCAACGAGCCCCCCTGGACAACGAGCATTATTACCGCTGAGTATACCCTCCCTATACCACCAACGATCTATATATATATATATATATATTATCCCCTGCTCTATATTTTATATTATCCCCTGCTCTATATACCCCCCTGCTCTATATACCCCCCTGCTCTATATACCCCCCCTGCTCTATATATACCCCCCTGCTCTATATATACCCCCCTGCTCTATATATACCCCCCTGCTCTATATATATTCCCCTGCTATATATATATATACTCCCCTGATACTCCCCTGATATATCCTCAGATTGCCCTGATCCCTGATTCCCCTATTGTGTACCCCTATAGCCCTGCTCCCCGCATACACCCTTACCCCTGTACCCTTGGTATCTAATCCCCCTGTGTTCCCCCAGGATCCCACATATACCCCGCTAGCCTGGTATTACCCCTGATACCCCTTCCGGCTGCTCTATTTACCCCCGCTGCAGCAGTGTCTGTATTTACCCCTTGAAATTTCCCCGTAGGGATAGTATACGGTTGGGATTGGGTGGACTCCGGATAAAGTGAATGTATGTGTATTATAGTTAGATACTGGGGAGGAATTGGCATTGTGTTAGCGTAGACAGAACTATATTATTAGTGTGTTATAGTGTGTGTACTTACATTGCTGTGTGATGCCATAACTATATATACCTATTCCCTTGATATAGATATATATAGTTTTAAACATAAATATTCCTTTGTAGTAGTAAGGCGCGGCAGCAATAGTTATATTGTATTGTTGGTACTGTATTATTAATGTATTACGTATGTTATGTTCTGTAAGGATTAATAAATACTGTAATATTTATACCTATTGTGTAACGTGTGGTTACTAGCGGTAGTTAGTAAGGCGCATGCAGCTAGTTTAGTGATTAGTGTAAGGCAATCAGTAGCGATTTGTTGTTAAAGAGGACCTTTCACCAGAGGAAAGCCTCTAAACTAACTATACAGAGGTGTAGAGCGGTGCCCAGGGATCCCCCTGCACTTACTGTTATCCCCGGGCGCCGCTCCGTTCGCCCGGTACAGCCTCCGGTATGTAAGGAGTTAGGCTCCACCGATTTGATCCTGCCGGCGTCTTCTTCTCCTATGCTGTAGCGCTGGCCAATGGCAGCGCTCACCTCTGTATAGTTAGTTTAGAGGCTTTCCTCTGGTGAAAGGTCCTCTTTAAGTAAGGCATAAATAGGCGGAGTTATCATAAGACGACTCACGCCTATTTATGAATATTAATTATTGAAATTAGCATAAATACCAATAATTAATATCCCCTTTAACAAAAACAAAAACAAATCAGTGACCAATATAGCCACCTTTCTTTGCAAGGACACTCAAAAGCCTGCCATCCATGGATTCTGTCAGTGTTTTGATCTGTTCACCATCAACATTGCGTGCAGCAGCAACCACAGCCTCCCAGACACTGTTCAGAGAGGTGTACTGTTTTCCCTCCTTGTAAATCTCACATTTGATGATGGACCACAGGTTCTCAATGGGGTTCAGATCAGGTGAACAAGGAGGCCATGTCATTAGATTTTCTTCTTTTATACCCTTTCTTGCCAGCCACGCTGTGGAGTACTTGGACGCGTGTGATGGAGCATTGTCCTGCATGAAAATCATGTTTTTCTTGAAGGATGCAGACTTCTTCCTGTACCACTGCTTGAAGAAGGTGTCTTCCAGAAACTGGCAGTAGGACTGGGAGTTGAGCTTGACTCCATCCTCAACCCGAAAAGGCCCCACAAACTCATCTTTGATGATACCAGCCCAAACCAGTACTCCACCTCCACCTTGCTGGCGTCTGAGTCGGACTGGAGCTCTCTGCCCTTTACCAATCCAGCCACGGGCCCATCCATCTGGCCCATCAAGACTCACTCTCATTTCATCAGTCCATAAAACCTTAGAAAAATCAGTCTTGAGATATTTCTTGGCCCAGTCTTGACGTTTCAGCTTGTGTGTCTTGTTCAGTGGTGGTCGTCTTTCAGCCTTTCTTACCTTGGCCATGTCTCTGAGTATTGAACACCTTGTGCTTTTGGGCACTCCAGTGATGTTGCAGCTCTGAAATATGGCCAAACTGGTGGCAAGTGGCATCTTGGCAGCTGCACGCTTGACTTTTCTCAGTTCATGGGCAGTTATTTTGCGCCTTGGTTTTTCCACACGCTTCTTGCGACCCTGTTGACTATTTTGAATGAAACGCTTGATTGTCCGATGATCACGCTTCAGAAGCTTTGCAATTTTAAGAGTGCTGCATCCCTCTGCAAGATATCTCACTATTTTTGACTTTTCTGAGCCTGTCAAGTCCTTCTTTTGACCCATTTTGCCAATAGAAAAGAAGTTGCCTAATAATTATGCACACCTAATATAGGGTGTTGATGTCATTAGACCACACCCCTTCTCATTACAGAGATGCACATCACCTAATATGCTTAATTGGTAGTAGGCTTTCGAGCCTATACAGCTTGGAGTAAGACAACATGCATAAAGAGGATGATGTGGTCAAAATACTCATTTGCCTAATAATTCTGCACTCCCTGTTTACAGTGTCACTCCCGCCATATAGTGAGTATATATAACACTATACAGTGTCACTACCGCCATATAGTGAGTATATATAACACTATACAGTGTCACTACTGCCATATAGTGAGTATATATAACACTATACAGTGTTACGATTATCACATAAATAAATAAACATCGGTGTAAAAACACAATAACTATACTGCTGTAGAATAGGGAAATTACACTTCCATTCAGAAAGCAATTTATCATCAGAGCTATACCGTGTAAGTAATACCTCTAGTCAATAATTCAGAATATTCCATTCTGTGGCGCCCCCTACAGCAGAGGTAATATTCTAGATTTTTTTTCATCAGTAACCTCCCTTCTTGCTTGTGGGCCAATGAGAAGGCTGCAATGTCTTTGTCTGAGCTTAGCAACATCCCTAGCAACCAATAGGAAAGCTGCCGACCCCTTACTATATAAGAACCTCCCCAGCAGCCATTGTATGCAGTATTTTGCAGATCTGAGGGAGAGAGCAGTGACATTGCTGTGCTCTGTGCTCTGCTGTGTCATTACATTAGATAGTTAGCTCCTATATATAATACAGATAGTTAGGGGGAGATAGTCAGTGTAGGTTATATCCTGATATAGATAGTCAGTGTAGGTTATATCCTGATATAGATAGTCAGTGTAGGTTATATCCTGATATAGATAGTCAGTGTAGGTTATATCCTGATATAGATAGTCAGTGTAGGTTATATCCTGATATAGTGGAGCTGATAGGTTCTGCTGTCCATACATACAATCAGGTCCATAAATATTGGGACATCAACACAATTCTAACATTTTTGGCTCCATACACCACCACAATGGATTTGAAATGAAACAAACAAGATGTGCTTTACCTGCAGACGGTCAGCTTTAATTTGAGGGTATTTACATACAAATCAGGTGAACGATGTAGGAATTACAACAGTTTGGATATGTGCCTCCCACTGGTTAAGGGACCAAAAGTAATGGGACAGAATAATAATCATAAATCAAACTTTCACTTTTTAATACTTGGTTGCAAATCCTTTGCAGTCAATTACAGCCTGAAGTCTGGAACGAATAGACATCACCAGATGCTGGGTTTCATCCCTGGTGATGCTCTACCAGGCCTCTACTGCAACTGTCTTCAGGTCCTGCTTGTTCTTGGGGCATTTTCCCTTCAGTTTTGTCTTCAGCAAGTGAAATACATGCTCAATCGGATTCAGGTCCGGTGATTGACTCGGCCATTGCAGAACATTCCACTTCTTTCCCTTAAAAAACTCTTTGGTTGCTTTTGCAGTTTGCTTTGGGTCATTGTCCATCTGCACTGTGAAGTGCCGTCCAATGAGTTCTGAAGCATTTGGCTGAATATGAGCAGATAATATTGCCCAAAACACTTCAGAATTCATCCTGCTGCTTTTTTCAGCAGTCACATCATCAATAAATACAAGAGAACCAGTTCCATTGGCAGCCATACATGCCCACGCCAGGACACTACCACCACCATGCTTCACTGGTGAGGTGGTATGCTTAGGATCATGAGCAGTTCCTTTCCTTCTCCATACTCTTCTCTTCCCATCACTCTGGTACACGTTGATCTCGGTCTCATCTGTCCATAGGATGTTGTTCCAGAACTGTGAAGGCTTTTTTAGATGTCGTTTGGCAAACTCTAATCTGTCCTTCCCGTTTTTGAGGCTCAGCAATGGTTTACATCTTGTGGTGAACCCTCTGTATTCACTCTGGTGAAGTCTTCTCTTGACTGTTGACTTTGACACACATACACCTACCTCCTGGAGAGTGTTCTTGATCTGGCCAACTGTTGTGAAGGGTGTTTTCTTCACCAGGGAAAGAATTCTTCGGCCATCCACCACAGTTGTTTTCCGTGGTCTTCCGGGTCTTTTGGTGTTGCTGAGCTCACCGGTGCGTTCCTTCTTTTTAAGAATATTCCAAACAGTTGTTTTGGCCAGGCCTAATGTTTTTGCTATCTCTCTAATGGGTTTGTTGTGTTTTTTCAGCCTAATGATGGCTTGCTTCACTGATAGTGACAGTTCTTTGGATCTCATCTTGAGAGTTGACAGCAACAGATTCCAAATGCAAATAGCAGACTGGAAATGACCTCTGGACCTTTTATCTGCTCGTTGTAATTGGGATAATGAGGGAATAACACAGACCGGGCCATGGAACAGCTGAGAAGACAATTGTCCCATTACTTTTGGTCCCTTAACAAGTGGGAGGCACATATGGAAACTGTTGTATATCCTACACCGTTCACCTGATTTGGATGTAAATACCCTCAAATTAAAGCTGACAGTCTGCAGGTAAAGCACATCTTGTTCCTTTCATTTCAAATCCATTGTGGTGGTGTATAGAGCCAAAAATGTTAGAATTGTGTCCATGTCCCAATATTTATGGACCTGGCTGTACATGCTACAGACATAGTGCTGTGATGTCACAACAATACTTAGTGCACCAATCAGTAATATCTACTCAGACCTGATAAAATGTGAAGTTGCATTTATTGAGCAAAACATATGCACATCATTAGTGCCGATTTGTGCAGTCCCGTATATATTGGAGCACTCTACCTGCATATAAAGCTATTGTTCTGCCATGCATGCGAAGTGCAATCAAAACCAGTGCTGTAATGTAAAATTACTTGCAGTGATCAGGAGTTCTTCCTCACAGTCACGGAAATTGCTTCCAACCATTTTCTCCAGTCTCAGGAAACTTCTAGCAGCTTGAAAAATGTAGCAAAAGTGACCCACGCCTGTATTGTGCGCACGCAATATGTACATATTACACTGCCGATTTTCGCAATCAAGAAAATAATGACGAGATCACAAATTCGCAAATTTATGGAGAATATTAGGCCAAAAATTTGCAAAATATCGCAAAAATGAATATTGCCTATGCTGCTCATCACTAAATATAACGAGACTTACTCACACTCAACATTCAGCGTCCTCTCCTCCACTGTGGTCACTCCTGATTTGAAGGTCACTCTACAGAATAATGGAGAATTGTTGTGTGACTTCCTTGGGGTGAATGTGATACTGGAATAGAAGGTTTTGCTGCCATCTCTATATTCATAAGCCCACTTCTTCTGTCTTATACCAGTCATGGGTCCTTCCCATGTAATCTGTGTTGTTATATTCCGGCATCTACCAGGACTTCTACAGGTCAATGTCACCTCCTCCCCATCCACCAGCCTTGTAGAGGAGATGATAGGTTTATCTGTGAGATCTATAAGAATTAAACATTACATGAAAATGGAAAGAAGGGAGGAGGACGTACAACCTATAACGTACAAACATCCAAAAATTTAAAGTAGTCTATTTTTGACCACTTTCATGGACAGACGGACCCCACTGAAATCAATAGGACCATTTATAACGGTCGTTAGACAGGAGTGTACCCATCTAACGGCCGTAAAAAATGGGTAGACTAGTGTAAAACGTCCTTTTTAGGGGTTAAAAAAGCAAACAAAAACATTGTTGAGAACCGCTATGGAGCGCATTGTGGGCCACCACTGGGGACATTATTACTGCTGTGGGCCACTATGGAGACATTATTACTGCTGGGGAACATTATTACTACTGGGGGCCACTATGAGGAACATTATTATTGCTGGGGGCCACTATAGAGTTATTTTTACTGCTGGGGGCTACTACTGTGGACATTATAACTGCTGGGGGCCACTATGGGAATATTATTACTGCTGGGGGCCACTATGGGGATATTATTACTACTGGGGGCCACTATGAGGAACATTATTATTGCTGGGGGCCACTATGGGAATATAATTACTGCTGGGGGCCACTATGGGGACAATATTACTGTTGGGGGTCACTATGGGGGACATTATTACTGCTGGGGTCTATTTTAGGGACATTATTACTGTTGGGTGCCACTATGGGGGGGACATTATTACTACTGGGGGCCACTATGGGGACATTATAAATGTAGGGGGCCACTATAGGGGACATTATTACTGCTGGGGGCCACTATTGGGACATTATTACTGCTGGGGGCTACTACTGGGGACATTATAACTGCCGGGACACACTATGGGGACATTATTACTGTTGGGGGCCACTATGGGGACATTATTACTGTTGGGGGCCACTATAAGGAACATTATTACTGCTGGGGGCCACTATGGGGACATTTTTACTGTTGGGCGCCACTATAGGGGACACTTAATGCTGGGGGCCACTATGGGGGATTTTATTATTGCTGGGGGCCACTATGGGTACATTATTACTGCTGGGGGCCACTATGGGGGCAAATATTATTGTGGGCGGTGTGGGGAATTACTCCGGTAGACAGGGGTGCGGGTGCAGTATAGAGGCAAATGGAGTCCAGGTAATGAAGTGAAAGAGCGTTTATTTCACATTCGCTCAAACTGAAAAGCAGAACAGTCACTTGGTGTTAGTTCACACACAAAATAACAGAGAGCTTCACCTGGCTCCTTTACTGGAATGAGTCCTGTCCTGGCCGATCGCACAGCCACATAAAGTATTCCCCCAGGATGCGGGGCGCTCTGTACGCCTGTGTCGGGGTCCAGGCCTCAGCTCCACACACTGCAAAGACCACCCAGACTCACAGTGATTTTCCTTCCTTCTCCTCCCAGCTGAGGTTGCTGCCTGGGAATTTAAATCCCAGCTCCAAAACCTGGTTCTGGAACGTGGGGAGTAGGCACCCGCCCAACTCTACTCCCAAGAAAAGCTGGCCCGGATTGGCTTTACAGCCACACTAAGTATTAAGGGGGTCAACAGCTTCTGCTGTTAACACACAAAATCCGGCTCTTACCTCACCGAGGCCAGGAACCTCGGTGACACGTATCTGCCATCCATTACGGTACCCTGCACCTTACCTATGGAGGATATTATTACTGCTGTGGGCTACAATAAGGGAAATTTTTACTGCTGTAGGTTACAATAGGGGACATTATTACTATTGGGGCCACTATGGGGGGCATTATTATTGGTGGCGTCCACTATGGAGAACATTATTACTGCTAGGGCCACCATGGAGGACATTATTATTGTTGGGGGCCACTATGGTGACATTATTAATGCTAGAGGCCACTATGGGGACATTAATAATGCTGGGGGCCATTATGGGGGACTTTGTTAGTGCTGACGGTTACTATGGGAGACATTATTACTACTGGGGGTTACAATGGGGGACATTATTACTGTTGGGGGCCACTATGGGGTACACTATTAATGCTGGGGGCCACTATGGGGACATTATTACTGTTGGGGGCCTCTGTGGCGGACATTACTACTGCTGGGGGCCACTATGGGGACATTATTACTACTGACGGCCATTATGGGGGACATTATTACTGTTTGGGCCCACTATGGGAGACATTATTACTGCTGTGGGCTACTATGGGGATATTAATACAGTTGGGGGCCACTATGGGGGACATTATTACTGTTGGGGGCAATTATAGGGGACATTATTACTGC
Organism: Bufo bufo; assembly: GCF_905171765.1. NCBI lineage: Eukaryota > Metazoa > Chordata > Amphibia > Anura > Bufonidae > Bufo > Bufo bufo. The sequence continues at coordinate 16,048,297 of NC_053389.1, forward strand.
TGACGGCAACAATGGAGGTCATTATTAAAGCTGGGCACCACTATGGGGCAATATTAATGCTGGGGGCTGCTATGGGGACATTATTACTGCTGGGGGATACTATGGAGAACATTATTACTGCTGATGGCCATTATAGGTGACATTATTACTGCTGGGGGCTATTATGGGAACATTATTACTGTTGGGGGCCACTATGAGGGACATTATTACTGCTGGGGGCCACTATGAGGGACATTACTACTGCTGGGGGCTACTATGGGGACATTATTACTGTTGGGGGCCTCTGTGGCGGACATTATTACTGCTGGGGCCACTATGGGGACATTATTACTGCTGACAGCCATTATGGGGGACATTATTAATGTTGGGGGCCACTATGGGGGACATTATTACTGCTGGAGGCTACTATGGGGACATTATTACTGCTGGGGCCACTATGGGGGATATTATTACTGCTGAAGGCCAATATGGGGGACATTATTACTATTGACGGCCACTATGGGGGATATTTTTACTGTTGAGGGCCACGATTGGGGACATTATTACTGTTGGGGGCCACTATGGGGGATATTATTAATGTTGGGGCCACTATGGGGGTTATTATTACTGCTGGAGGCTACTATTGGGACATTATTACTGTTAGGGGCTAGAGATGTCCCGAACTATTCGCCGGCGAACATCGCTTGTTCGCGTTCGCCGCGGCGGGCGAATATATGCAATGTTCGGTCCGCCCCCTATACATCATCATTGAGCAAACTTTGACCCTGTACCTCACAGTCAGCAGACACATTCCAGCCAATTAGCAGCATACCCTCCCTCCCAGACCCTCCCACCTCCTATCAAAAAGCAAGGACAGCATCCATCTTAGATTCATTCGGAAGCTGCAGTCTTAGTGAGAGCAGGGACAGTGCTGCTGCTGATTTAATAGGGAAATCGATAGCTAGGCCAGTGTATTCAGTGTCCACTCCAGTCCTGAAAGACTCATCTGATCTCTGCTGTAAGGACAGCGTCCTGACAGCACCCCAAAAAGCCCTTTTTAGGGCTAGAACATCAGTCTGTTTTTTTTTTTTTTTTTCTCTGTAATCTAATTGCAGTTGCCTGCAAACGTGTGTGTCAGGCCTACAGGGTGTACTGTGCCCACTATTGCCAGTGCCCAGTGCCACCACTCATATCTGGTGGCACAGTAGCTTGCACACATAGTACAACTAATCGGAAAAAAAATGACAGGCAGAGGCAGGCCACCCCGCTGGGGCCGTCTTGGTGTTGGTGCTGTGATTCCCTTTGGCTCTAGAATAATGCCCAGTGTTCAGAGGCCACGTACCCTGAACTTGAAAAGTTCTGAGGACATAGTTGACTGGCTAACACAGGATACCCAATCTTCTACAGCTTCCGCTCGAAACCTTGACGCACCATCCTCCTCCAGCTCAGCTTCGGGCACCTCTCAAGTTACCACTCGCCCGCCTGCCGCCACCACCAACACTAGCACCACATCTGCTTCACTTGATCTGTTAGAGGAGTTATTTACACATCAGTTGGAAGAAATTAGTGATGCGCAACCACTATTGCCAGAGGATGTAGATAACAGGGATATGTCTCAGTCAGGCAGCATTACACACATGGACGTACGGTGTGATGATGATGATGTTGTACCCGCTGCTGCTTCCTTTGCTGAGTTGTCAGATACAAGTGAAGCGGTTGATGATGACGATGTGTCCGGGGATGGACGTGGGTGCCCCCTCGAAGAGAAGAAGAACAGGGGAAAAGTTCAGATGGGGAGACAGGGAGGAGAAGGAGACGAGTTAGAAGCAGGGGGAGGTCGTCGCAAGGAGCTAGTGGCACAGTCAGACAGCATGTATCGGCACCCGGGGTCAGCCAGACAGCACGCCAATCAACGCATGCTGTTGCCACCACCAGAATGCTGTCATTGCAAAGCTCAGCAGTGTGGCATTTTTTTTTGTGTCTGTCTCTGATAACTGCGATACCATTTGCAACCTGTGCCAAAAGAAACTGAGTCGTGGGAAGTCCAACACCCACCTAGGTACAACTGCTTTGCGAAGGCACATGATCTCACATCACAAACGCCTATGGGATCAACACATGATGAGTACAAGCAGCACACAAGCTCAAAGCCACCATCCTCCTCCTGGTCCAGCATCTTCAGCCACGTCAACCACTGCTGTCCTCCTTGCCCCCTCTCAACCATCCACCACTCCGCCTCTCACCTTCAGCAGTTCCTGCTCATCTGCCCACAGTCAGGTGTCTGTCAAGGAAATGTTTGAGCGTAAGAAGCCAATGTCACAGAGTCACCCCCTTGCCCGACGTCTGACAGCTGGCTTGTCGGAACTCTTAGCCCGCCAGCTTTTACCATACAAGCTGGTGGGGTCTGAGGCCTTCAAAAAATTAGTAGCTATTGGGACACCGCAGTGGAAGGTACCCGGCCGAATTTCTTTTCACAAAAGGCAATCCCCAACCTGTACTCGATTGTGCAAAAGGAAGTCATGGCATGTCTGGCACACAGTGTTGGGGCAAGGGTCCATCTGACCACTGATACCTGGTCTGAAAAGCACGGTCAGGGCAGGTATATCACGTACACTTCGCATTGGGTAAACCTGCTGACGACTGCCAAGCATGGAATGCGTGGCTCTGAAGAGGAGTTGGTGACACTGCCACGACTTGCAGGCAGGCCTGCTGCCACCTCCTCTACTCCTCCTACTCCATCCTCTTCCATAACCTCCTCGGCTGAGTCCTCTTCTGCTGCTGCGTCTTGCTCTACATCAACTGCACCCCCCCAGCTCCCCAGGGGCTATTCCACATCCCGGATACGACAGTGTCACGCCGTCTTGGGGTTGACTTGCCTGAAAGCAGAGAGTCACACCGGACCCGCACTCCTGTGCGCCCTGAACGCACAGGTGGATCAGTGGCTGACTCTGCACCAACTGGAGATCGGCAAAGTGGTGTGTGACAACGGAAGCAATTTGTTGGCGGCATTGAAGTTGGGCAAGTTGACACATGTGCAGTGCATGGCACATGTGTTGAATCTGATCGTACAACGCTTTGTGCATAAGTACCCAGGCTTACAGGACGTCCTCAAGCAGGCCAGGAAGGTGTGTGGCCATTTCAGGCGTTCCTACACGGCCATGGCGCACTTTTCCGATATTCAGCGGCGAAACAACATGCCAGTGAGGCGCTTGATTTGCGACAGCCCGACACGTTGGAATTCAACACTCCTAATGTTCGACCGCCTGCTCCAACAAGAAAAAGCCGTCAACGAGTATTTGTATGACCGGGGTGCTAGGACAGCCTCTGCGGAGCTGGGTATTTTGTTGCCACGTTACTGGACGCTCATGCGCAATGCTTGTAGGCTCATGCATCCTTTTGAGGAGGTGACAAACCTAGTCGTACCGAAGGCACCATCAGCGACATCATCCCATTTGTTTTCTTCCCGGAGCGTGCCCTGCGAAGAGTGCTGGATCATGCCATAGATGAGCATGAAGAGGAAGAGGAAGAGTTGTGGTCACCATCACCACCAGAAACAGCCTTATCAGCATCGCTTGCTGGAGCTGCGGCAATGCTGGAAGAGGAGTGTGAGGAAGAGGAGTCAGAGGAGGAATGTGGCTTTGAGGAGGAGGAGGAAGACCAACCACAGCAGGCATCCCAAAGTGCTCGTTCTCACCTATCTGGTACCCGTAGTGTTGTACGTGGCTGGGGGGAAGAACAGATATTCAGTGAGATCACTGAGGACATGGAACGGGACATGAGTAGCACGGCATCCAACCTTGTGCAAATGGGGTCTTTCATGCTGTCGTGCCTGTTGAGGGACCCTCGTATAAAAAGGCTGAAGGAGAATGACCTGTACTGGGTGGCCACGCTACTAGACCCCCGGTATAAGCAGAAAGTGGCTGAAATGTTACCGAATTACCGGAAGTCGGAAAGGATGCAGCAGTTCCAAAACAAGTTTAAAAGTATCCTTTACACAGCGTATAAGGGTGATGTCACAGGAATCTAACAGGGGAAGAGGTGAAAGTAATCCTCCTCCTACCATGACCACGCCGGCAAGGACAGGACAGTTTACAGACGTGTTGTTGATGGAGGACATGCAGAGCTTTTTAAGTCCTACGCATCGCCACAGCCCTTCGGGGTCCACCCTCAGAGAACGACTCGACCGACAGGTAGCAGACTACTTCGCCTTAACTGCAGATATCGACACTCTGAGGAGCAATGAACCCCTTCACTACTGAGTGTGCAGGCTTGACCTGTGGCCTGAGCTATCCCAATTTACGATAGAACTTCTGGCCTGCCCCGCTTCAAGTGTCCTGTCAGGAAGGACCTTCAGCGCAGCAGGAGGTATTGTCACTGAGAAGAGAAGTCGCCTAGGTCAAAAAAGTCTAGATTACCTCACCTTTATTAAGATGAATGAGGCATGGATCCCGAAGGGACTGACAGTGGGGGATACGTTTGACCAAAAAAGGCCTGATGAGATGAGATGCCTTGGGCTAAAAATGGTCCACACGCTGCTGTATTTAATCTCGGTATGCCGGATGACTTGCGTGACTTCTCCGCCACCAACTAGGGTTTAAGCCGCAATGATTTAGTGCACTTTCTGCCTGAAAAATACCTAATTTTTCAGGCATGTGTACATGCCTAATTTTTCTGGCCTCTGGTGCTGCACTGTGGCTGCAAAAAAAAAAAAAAGGCACATACATGTGTCAATTCCCCTTCGTGATTGTTACCTTGCTGTGGTGAAGGGGCTTACGTATCACAATGGAGCGACCACCTCTATGAGTGTGTTGGCAATGGCAATGTTGGCACACCCCAGATGATAAGGTCATTGCTTCATTGTGAACAGACCAAAAGCGATCGGCTGGATAGTTTTTCATAGAAAAAACCTTAATTTTCTTTGTGATCATCTAAGGTGATCATTAAAGCCTACTAGGCCAACAATGGGCCCACACTGCAGAATCATTGTTTTCTGGGCCACTTAACTGTCACTGAACTACCTCAGCACGACCGTAGGCTTTGAAAAACCGCCATCGCCTGCAATCTCCCAAACGTGCGCACGAGCACAGTCATAACTACACCAAGATTGACGCATAGAGGAATAAAATTTGTGTCATGAGTGTGTCAACTATTGACAACTCAATGAGGTTGTCTAAAATCTATTCGATACATGTCCTCTGATAGGGGACGTAACAGGGATTAAACTGATAAGAATAGTACTACTTAACACACCACTCATATAGGGTGGCACAGTACATTGCACGGCGCATGCGCAGTGCCCCAAATTGGAAGTAGGAGGACCGACCAAGCATCTTTTTTCCATCTCCCGGTTCCTAAAATCTATTTCATACACCGGCCCCTGATAGCGGACGTAACAGGGATTAAACTGATAGGAATAGTACTACTTAACATACCACTCATATCTGGTAGCACAGTACATTGCAAGGCGTACGCGCAGTGCCCCAAATTGGAAGTAAGAGGACCGACCAAGCATCTTTTTCCATCTCCCGGTTCCTAAAATCTATTCCATACACCGGCCCCTGATAGGGGACAAAACAGAGATTAAACTGTTAAGAACAGATTTTTTTTAATTTAAAAAAAAGAGGACAGCTCTGCGGAGCTGGGTATTTTTTGGCCGCGTTACTGAACCCTCATGCACAATGGCTGTAGGCTCATGCGTTTTTTCTGGAGCATGCCCTGCGAAGAGTGCTGGATCAGGCCGTAGATGAGCATGAAGAGGAAGAGTTGTGGTCACCATCACCACCAGAAGCAGCCTTGTCGTCGTCGATTGCTGGACCTGCGGCAACGCAGAGAGAGGAGTCTGAAGAAGAGGAGTCAGAGAAGGAAGGTGGCTTTGAGGAGGTGGAAGACCAACCACAGCAGGCGTCCCAGGGGGCTTGTTGTCACCTTTCGGTGACCCTTGGTGTTGTACGTGGCTGGGTGGAGGAAGAGACCTTCAATGACATCAGTAAGGACAAGGAACGGGACATGGCTAGCTTGGTATCCAACCTTATGCAAATAGGGAGTTTGCGGTTGCGCAAATGGACTGTTTGCGGTTGTTTGCGGTGCGTTAAACGGGGAGTTTGGTCTGTCATAGTTTGGTCTGTCACTGTGTAGCGGGCGTAACCCTTACACTACCTGATCGATACAATATCATACCTGATGTTTTAAAGCATGTTATTCCAAACAATTTAGGAATGTTAGGTGATTTATGCCCTTTATGGATTAAAACCCGACTCTGCGTCAACTATGTAATTTTCCATGGGAGTTTTGCCATGGATCCCTCTCCGGCATTCCACAGTCCAGGTGTTAGTCCCCTTGAAACAACTTTTCCATCACTATTGTGGCCAGAAAGAGTCGCTGTGGGTTTTAAAATTCACCTGCCTATTGAAGTCTATGGTGGTTCGCCCGGTTCGCCCGTTCGCAAACATTTGCGTAAATTCGTGTTCGCCATTCGCGAATGGAAAATATTATGTTTGCGACATCTCTATTAGGGGCCACTATGGAGGACATTATTTTTGTTGGGGGCCACTATGGGTGACATTACTACTGCTGGAGGCTACTATAGGGACATTATTACTGCTGAGGGCCACTATGGGCACATTACTATTGTTGGGGGCCACTATGGGGACATTACTATTGTTGGGGGCCACTATGGGGACATTAATAATGCTGGGGGAACTATGGAGGACATTATTAATGCTGGAGGCCACTATAGAGGACATTATTAATGCTGGAGGCACTATGGGGACATTATTAATGCTGGAGGCCACTATAGTGGACATTTTTAATGCTGGAGGCCACTATGGGGACATTATTAATGCTGGAGGCCACTATTGGGACATTATTAATGCTGGAGGCCACTATAGAGGACATTATTAATGCTGGAGGCCATTATGGGGACATTATTAATGCTGGAGGCCACTATAGAGGACATTATTAATGCTGGAGGCCAGTATGGGGACATTATTAATGCTGGAGGCCACTATTGGGACATTATTAATGCTGGAGGCCACTATAGAGGACATTATTAATGCCGGAGGCCATTTTGGGGACATTATTAATGCTGGAGGCCACTATAGAGGACATTATTAATGCTGGAGGCCAGTATGGGGACATTATTAATGTTGGGGGAACTATGGAGGACATTATTAATGCTGGAGGCCACTATGGGGACATTATTAATGCTGGGGGAACTATAGAGGACATTAGTAATGCTGGAGGCCACTATAGAGGACATTATTAATGCTGGAGGCCACTATAGTGGACATTTTTAATGCTGGAGGCCACTATGGGGACATTATTAATGCTGGAGGCCACTATGGGGACATTATTAATGCTGGAGGCCACTATGGGGACATTATTAATGTTGGGGGAACTATGGAGGACATTATTAATGCTGGAGGCCACTATAGGGGACATTATTAATGCTGGAGGCCTCTGTGGGGACAAAAGCCAATGGAATTCTTTTATTTTTAGCAGCTGTTTTTCACGACTTTTAAAAGCAGATACAAAGTGGACATTAAAAACGGACAGGAAATGGATGAAAAACTGGTTGAAAAATGGCCATGAAAAGCTTCCAGTGCGTCCGCTCTTCATAGCCATTTTTTTTACAGTAATGTGAATGTAGCCTTGTGGTTTTATAAGAACTGTTTCATTCAATAAACAGAGGATTTGCTGCTACCAGAGCACCGACTGCGCATGCGCCGCTGCATAGCAGATACTAGTAGGTACCAGGTAGAAGGAGCAGAACCTCCGTGCTTGTGCCACCACTTGGCGCTGCTCCAGAATTGACAGGGCTGGGCGAGATGTCTGGGCCTGCCAGTCTAGAGGGAGAGGGGGCCTCTTTAGTAGCGGGGACAGACCCTCACTGCTCAAGAACTCAATAGATTCAAACCGATTCACTCATCTCTATTACAGTCAGGCCGGACGGGAGCGCAGCGGTGGGGGAGGACGTGCATGAAGGGGCTTGGCGGTGAAGGACAGGTGAGGAAAGGGTCAAATGTGAGTGGGGGCGGGATCGGAAAAGAGGCGCGAGTTTCTAGGGCGGCGGGGGGGGCGCGGCCAGAGAGGAGACGGAGGAAGAAGGCGGAAGTAAGAGCAGTGTGGCCAGGGGACTGAAACGAGTGAAACGGACTGTAAGATGTTGGCGCCGGTTATGACAGTGGAGGAGATGCTGGAGAGGTTGCGGCGAGAAGCGGAGGTGAGGGGGCCTGGCTGGCTGCAGGAGCAGGTTGGCGCGTGCATAGTTTCACCTGCTCCTGTGGCTACCCCCATTGCTCGGGCTGCCCGGCCGCGGCAGAGTATTCCACCGGCGCGCCTAAGCCCTGAAATCACCCCCCGGGCCCGGCGCCGAGTAGGGAGCCCCCCTGCAGACCCTCGGCGGCGGAGAGCGGACGCTCAGCCTTCTGCGAGCCGCTCTCGCCGCGGGAGGAATCCCAATACACGGCGGGGCCCTGAGAGGAGCGGGACGCCCCTTCCCCCGTTCCCTGCGGCAGTGCAAATGGATTCGGGATCAGGAACGGTGGTACGGCCCAGTTCTTCCTTCAGCGGGCGGTCCACTCGTCTTACAGATGACATCCGGGTTCCTCGGGCTGCCTTGGTGGGAGACGAACACCAGGGCAGGTCCAGAGAAGATATAAGCAGTGTGGAAGAAGATCCTCTTGCAGCAGTGGGGGCCGCGGTCTCGTCCCGGTGTCCGTCCAGCGTGGTGCAGAGGGTCGTGCAGGTGGTCCAGGAGGAACAGCCGTCGACGTCCAGGAGCTTTGACGGTGAAGTGTCCGTGCGGTGGGAGTCAGGATCTACGGCAGCGGGAGTCACAGCGCCCGTGGTGCCTGGTGAGATTGCTTGGGGATCCATGTTAGCGCAGGGTTTCCCGGTTGGTGGGGGGGGGACCATGGGTGATTTTGGTAAGGGTTTGGGGCAGTTTTTGGGGGGATTGGCGGGATGGTTGTCGGGTATGGGGGCTGGCGCTGGGTCTCCATTGCCGGGGTGGGGAGTTGTGCCGGGGTTAGGGGCAGGGACGCAGGTGGTTACGGCGGGGTCGGTGTCGGTGGAGACGCAGGCGGGGGGGGAGGAGGAGGTGCAGAGGTTGGATGATAGGGCTCGCGGTGAGGTGTACGTGTGCTTTGAGGGGCCGCTGGGGGCTCATTTGAAGCAGGAAGTGAGGGAAAAGATCTGGAAGGGAGAGTACGTGGACATATTCTCGCTGCTCCCATTGGAAAGGTTTAACCTGGATAGGGGTAAGAAGGATGAGGGGAAAAAGGAGGATGAGGATAAGCGTCGGCATCGATTGATCCCACGTACCTTTGCTAATTGGCTGCAGGCGTTTGCCATATTAGCAAGTGTCATTGGGGAAAGGTCTCCGGAATGCTGTTCGGCGCTGTTTTGCTACCAGGACGCCATTGGGGAAGCTTATAGGGTTTATGGTGGTGTGGGTTGGCTTCGTTACGATGAGCAGTTCCGGCAGCGTAAGGCGGTGAGACCCGATATCCGGTGGGATCATAAGGATATTGGGTTGTGGTTGAGGGTGACGGCGCCTCCTAGAGCTGGGCAGTCCTTTCGGGGGGAGTCCGGGGAGTCATCCCCGGGGGCTTTGGCAGCGGAATCGGCAAAAGGGTTGTGTTTCCTTTTTAATGAAGGAAATTGCAGATTTGGGGCCAAGTGCAAATTTAAGCACGAGTGCACGGGGTGTGGGGGAGCCCATGGAGCTAACCGTTGCTTCAAAGGGGGAAGGAATAGGGGGGGTGATGGTGCTGGAAAAGGGACGGACGCCGGTGCGGGTGGAAGAGATGCAGGTGTTCCTAGATAGATATCTGGATCGGGTTGCGGCTGGTTTGTTGGGGGATGGTTTTAGGTTTGGTTTTCGTATTCCATCGGTTGTTACGGCGGGGCCTATTGTTCCTAAGAATCTTAGGTCTGCGCTTGTTCACGCGGGAGTAGTGGCGGAGAAGTTGAGGAAGGAGGTGGAGTTGGGGCGGATGGCGGGTCCATTCAAGGAGCCGCCGATTATGGGGTTGAGGGTGTCTCCGCTAGGTGTGGTGCCAAAGAAGGAGCCGAACAAGTTTCGGCTCATTCATCACTTGTCTTATCCAAAAGGGGCGTCGGTCAATGATGGTATAGATCCTGAACTTTGTTCGGTGGTCTATACTACCTTTGATGCGGCTGTAAAATGGGTGAGGCGGTTTAGAAAGGGGACGTTGATGGCTAAGGTTGATGTGGAGGCGGCGTTTCGTTTGCTTCCGGTACACGTGGAGAGCATGGGTTTGTTGGGCTGTTTTTGGGATGGGGAATATTTTGTGGATAGGTGCTTGCCAATGGGGTGCTCTCTTTCGTGTGCGTATTTTGAGACCTTTAGCTCGTTTCTAGAATGGGTAGTGGTGGAAGTTTCAGGTTGTTCATCCGTTATCCATTATTTAGACGATTTTTTGTGTTTAGGGCCGGCGAATTCACGGGTTTGTTCTTTGTTGCTGCACACGGTGCAGTCGGTTTTTGCGCGTTTTGGGGTGCCGTTGGCGTGGGAGAAGACGTTGGGGCCGGTGACAGAGTTGTGTTTTTTGGGGATTGTTATAGATACGGAGCGGATGGAGTGCGGGCTTCCCCAGGATAAGTTGGTGGATTTGCGTCAGGAGATTGATAGGGCCATAGGGAGGGAGAAGATTAGGTTGCGGGATTTGCAGTCATTGTTAGGTAAATTGAACTTTGCTTGTCAAATTATGCCAATGGGTAGAATTTTTTGTAGACGGTTGGCCGCGGCTACGGCAGGGGTGTCAGCGCCGTATCATTTTATCAGGTTACGTAAGGAGTTAAAAGGGGATTTGAGGGTGTGGGCGGATTTTTTGGGTCAGTACAATGGCAGGTCTTTGGTGATGGCGGAGTTGTGTGATAGTGTGGAGTTTGAGTTATATACTGACGCGTCGGGGGGAGTGGGTTTTGGGGCCTATTGCCAGGGACAATTGTGTGCGGGCGTGTGGCCGGATTCGTGGGTAAGTCGTGGGTGGGTGAGGAACATGGCTTTGTTAGAACTTTTTCCCATTGTGATGGCGGTGATGTTGTGGGGTGAGAAATTTGAAAACAGGAAGGTGCGTTTTCATTGTGACAATTTGGGGGTGGTTCAGGCTATCAACAGTTTGTCCGCATCTTCTCCGCCGGTGGTTAGGCTGTTACAGTTTCTGGTATTGCGATGTTTGTCGATTAATATGTGGTTGGTGGCAGAACATGTGGCTGGAGTGTCTAATTCGGTGGCAGATTCTCTTTCTCGTTTACAGTGGGAGCGGTTCCGGCTTCTAGCGCCAGAAGCGGAGGTGGAGGGTCTGGAGTGTCCGCAGTGGCTGTGGGGGATCCTGGAGGAGAAGTGATGGGGATGTTGAGGGATTCGTTGAGCCCGGGTACTTGGAGGGAGTATGGTAAGGCGTGGACGACCTGGGAAACTTGGAATGGAACCTGGGGGGCTGGTGTTGGGGATGGTGATGTGAGGTTGTTGATGTTGCTGGGGCAGTTGAAGAGTGATGGGTGGTCTGTGTCAAAAAATAGAAAAGCAATTTTTATATTTCAGTTTTTTTTCCAGATGGGGCAATATTCATTTCTGCTTATATTTTTAATATATGAGAAATGGGATTTTATTTTTTTTGCTTTTCTTAGACATTTTGAAATGCTTTTTAATTCTTTTAGTCCCCTTTGTGACTTTTACCTGGCATTTTGTTACACCTGCCAGAGGTGAAGTAGAGGCTGGTATATAGTAGGCCCCCAACTGCCCTGACATCTTCTTGAAGGGTTCAATGACGTGGGGCCCGCTACATACAAAAGAATGAGCTTTTTTTTTTTACATTTTTCATAACTTGCTCATCTCTAGCTATAACCTGTAAAAAGTGATGGCATAGCAATACCATAGGTCACTGGGGTCTGGCTGCCGGGACTTTCACACATACAAAAAATGATGGGAGTAGTAAGGCGTTGTGGACCAGACATAGTATTTGGGTGACTGCGCTCAGTGCGGATTATGCACATTATTTTACTGCGTGGATTTTGTGTCGAAAAACCACAGCATAATACAGCACAGTACTGACAAATCCCATCTACACTCTGCTTTTCTTTGACCTGTTGTGCAGATGTTTAAATCTGCAGCATGTCTATTGTTTGTGCGATTCCGCTCCGTCTGTAGATGGTTTTCCCCATAGACTTCAATGGAGGTTTATTTACATAAATCTGCTGAAAAAAACACATCAAAACCGCTATAACTAGTGCGGAGTTATGTGTTTTTTGTGCAGTTTGGTGCAGATTTCATGCCCACAAGTCCACGCTGTGCGCAGGAACCGTCTCTGTTTTAGAGCAGAGCTCCCGACCTCAGGATTGGTGAGCGTCCCACTGGCCAGAGCCCACCATTCAGAACGTTATGGCATATTCTAACGACAGACCAGAGCAAGAGAAGATGGGAAAATCTCTTTAAGGCCTCATGCACACAACTGTTGTTTTGGTCCGCATCCGAGCAGCAGTTTTTGCGGCTCGGATGCGGACCCATTGACTTCAATGGGGCCACAAAAGATGCGGACAGCACTCCGTGTGCTGTCCGCATCCGTTGCTCTGTTCCGAGGCCCTGCAAAAAAAAAAAAATAACATGTCCTATTCTTGTCAGTTTTGCGGACAAGAATAGGCATTTCTACAATGGGCCACCCGTTCCGTTCCGCAAATTACGGAAGGCACACGGGCGGCTTTCGTTTTTTGCGGATCTGCAGTTTGCGGACAGCAAAAAAACTGATCGGTCGTGTGCATGAGGCCTAAAAATGAGCTGTTCCACTATCCCCAAAAAATATCAGCTGTAGAGATGGTGATATAGAAGATCCATCCATTGTGGTCACCTCTGGTCAGCTCTGGACAATATTTCACACTCACCGGTTATTTTCACGTAAGGCCGGATATCCTGATAGATGAACTTTAGGGGATCATCTTCAAATCTAAAAAAATATCTTCCCTCATCTGTAGGCAATGGGTCTTCTATGGAATATGAGCAGTCTCCTCTGTACACATTTCCGGTCAGAAAGAAGCGTCCTAATGTCTGATGTACAGAATTGTTTTTAAAAGCAACAGGATGTACATTCCCATTGAAGAGTTTATACCAAATACCAGTGGTAGATATGGATAACCGTACATCACTGGGCACGGTAAATGAGCATGGAACATGGACACAGAGACCTTGCTGCACCGTCACCGATGGACTTGTATCTATCTTATATCCAAGGAGCTGTCCACAGACAGAATCTGTATAAGAAAAGACCGGGGTTAGTAGAAGAATTGTCCAATTAGATGCATGTACTGTAAGAACAAATCAAAATGCTTTAACCCCTTCAGGATCTTACGATTTTCATTTATTGCATTTTTAGTTTTTCTCCCTGCCTTCCCAGAGCCACACTTTTTTTATTTTTCCGTTCACATAGCCATACGAGGGCTTGTTTTTTGCAGGACACGTTTTACTTTCTAATGGCGCCATTTACTGTTGCATACAATGTAGCAGAAAGCTGGAAAGTAATTCCATTTGGCAGTAAAATGTAAAAAATATATGCACGCAGGACTTTTTTTCTGTCTAAAAAAATGGATCTCAGACAGAAATGGCTCAAACAGATGAGAACCGAGGCAACAGGAACGAGGATCCGTTTGTTTTTTCTTTCTTTTTTTTTTTCTCTTCTTTTGACGGATTGACGGAAAGCTAACAGGTGATGTGAACTCAGCCTAAGGGCTCATGCACATGAATGTCTCTTCTTTCCGTGTCCGTCTCGTTTTATTTTTTATTTTTTTTGTGGACCGTATGCAGAACCATTCACTTTAATGGGTCCACACAAAATAAACAGAAGTTGCTCCGTGTGCATTCCATTTCGTAAGTCCGTTCTGCAAAAAAAATAGAACATGTCCTATTATTGTCCGCATTACGGATAAGGATAGGACTGTTCTATCAGGGGCCGGCTGTTCCGTTCCACAAAACACGGAATGCACAAGGACGTCATCCATAATTTTTCAGATCCGTGTTTACCAGACTTCAAAATACATATGGTTGTGTGCATGAGCCCTACGAGAAACGTCTTGTATCATATCCCACTTGGTTGTTACATATGTGGAAACATTGTTGCCTCCTTTGTAACCATATCGCAGAAACCAAAAATTTTACATCCTATATTTACATTCTATGCAAAAACATCTTATTGTCATGTGATACCCCACAGGCTATTCATGTAGTTTGTTGTGGTCACTGCCAGGTACGGTATGTAGGTATTACTATGAGAAGTGTCAGCAAACACATGGCATTTGTATGACATCAATAATCCAGCAAGTAGGAATTTATCTGGTGCAGTTAAACGTTTTGCTCATACCCATAATGGCCTCATCGATACTTTTAGGCAACGGTCTCAAACTCATGGCCTTCCAGCTGTTGCAAAACTACAACTCCCAGCATGCCCTGATAGCTGTAGGATGTCTGAGCATGATGGAAGTTGTGGTTTTGTAACAGTTGGAGGGCGATGTGTTTGACACGTGTGCCTTTAAGGTTACTTATAATCACTGAACAAGTTTCCAAACCCGTACATGGGGGGATTGTGAAACCAAGCTGAGATATTGGGAGGCATTTAGGATATTAACACTTAATACCAAAAATTATTTAAATTCTTTATATTGATTCTGTTTTTGTATAAACACAACACTTATATGGTTAACAAGGAGGTTTCTTCCTTTCTTTCTTGGTTACAGGAGTATTCTGATTACATAAAGTTATCCCCTATTAATACTATAATGTTTCTGCTGTATAGTTTTGGAGAGCACAATGGGCACAGTATTGGGGGTGGCAGGACAGGGTGTTCAGAAGGTGCGAGTATGATGGAAAAGTAGGAATGTCTGTCAGACTCTGCAGAGATGAGAAGCAGCTGAAAGAGTTAATCATGGCGGTCTGGTCTGAATGGAGAATATGAGGAAAGAGAACATCAGAGAAGAATTCACTGGATGTAAGAGGTAAGCGGCGCTGTATTACCCTGTAAGTTTTGTAGCGCTGCATGTAATGTTTTCTATGTCTTGTACGGTAGGGCTGGAGGAAAGGGATTATGTTGAGGGGGGGTGCTGTTTCAATTTTTGCCTCAGGCAGCAGAAAGGCTTGAGGAACTAATAGTTATCCTCTTTCTCTTTCCTTTAACTAGGAGATAACTTAATGCAACCAAAATAACCATTTGGACACTATGGGGAAGGGGGGCTGCACATGTGATACTTGGAGATTTAGTCAAAGATTTGCCCCAGATCTTACCCTTTGCATTGCAAAGTTGAAATCTGCTCTGGAAAAAACACTCTGCAGGTCAAATTCAGCTATAAAAATTTCCACACTGATGTTAAAGAAAATCTCACCCGCTTATCTGGTTCTGTAATTTAATGTGGAAAGTTTGCATGAAAAAATGTCCTTAAGGCTCAAGCTATTTTTAGTTTTTTCCCTCATAGCGTTTAGTTTACTTTGTCTATCGATGTACCTTGTTTTTTCACAGGGTGACTTGTATTTTCTAGTGCTAGTATTTTGAGATAATTTTTGATAAGCTTTTATTATTGTTTTGGGAAAATGCCAAAAAATCTACAATTTTGCCATTGTATCAAGCATATTTTCTCCCTGCTGTTTAGTGTACAGTAAAAATAACAGGGTAACTTAATTCTATGGGTTGGCACAAACCGGGAGGCAAATAGGAAAACCAGGAAGGAGGAAAAAGATGGAGGATCATATGGTACTAGGAGGAAGTGGGAGGATGGCTTAGAGGCAGAAAGATGGCCTGATCAGTCAGGGAGGAGAATTCAGCCAGGTCCTTCATGCAGCTTGCTGCCAACTAGTTTTATATTACAGAATCCTGCAAAAAGCTCATAGTTTTCTGTATGAGCAGCAGGACAGATTTTTATTTTTGTAAAAAAAGTTCCTACAGTTCATAGACTTATTGCCAGCACTCTAGCATACCTTCTGCTCCAAACGCTGAGCAATTGTGCATTACAAAAAATAAAAAATTCAATTTACCATTTGTAATTGAGCATTTCAGTGCATTATATTTGTGTTGCTGAATGTGTTCTATATTACTACAAAATAACAGGTATTTACACCAAAAGCAAAACCGCTCTAACACCAGTTTTATACCCGGGTTTTTAAACGTGTTGTGTATTGCTACAAGACAACGAGTAGTCACAGCAGAAGCAGTACTGCAATAACTCAATATTTCACCCATAATATTAAAAATGTTGCATATTACTGTAAGATGGTGGGAAGTAGAAATAAGCGAACCACTCGAGATTTTGTTGGGTTTAGGTTCTCTGAAGTTTTTTGAAAAAGTACAGTTTGGATCTGAATCGACTCGGATGAAACAGAAGTTGCTCCAATTGTCCTGAAAATTGGTTTATAACCCTCTATAGTCTCCTAGCAAAACTTTTCTCTTTTAGTTTATTTTTTATGATTTTTTTCATTCGTCCACCCCAAGCTCTGGAATGCAATGACAGCAATAGTAAATGATGTCTGAGTGACACTGACATACATAGCTGTGGGTAAACACACATTTGACAATGTTAATATACAGCTTGTTTAACCCCTTGATGACATTTTGCATCTTCGTGACCAGGCTTATTTTTGAAAATCTGGCATGTATCACTTTATGTGGTAATAACTTTGGAACACTTTTACTTATCCAATTCATTTTGAGATTGTTTTCTCTTGACACATTGTACTTCATGTCAGTCATAAATTTGAGTCAATATATTTTTTAACCTTTATTTATGAAAAAATCCCAAATTTCCCCAAAATTTAGAAAAATTTGCAATTATCAAAATTACAATTTCTCTGCTTTTAAAACAGAAAGTGATACCTCATAAAATATTTATTATTTAACATTCCCCATATGTCAACTTTATGATGGCATCGTTTTGTAAATGTCATTAAAAAAATTGTGACGTTAGAAGGCTTAGAATTTTAGAAACAGCAGTGGCTCGTTTTTTGCAGCAAGAGTTGATGTTTTCATTGGTACATGGTACATATGATTTTTTGATAATTCATTATTACACTTTTTGGGGCAAGATGACCAAAAAATTGGTAATTTTGGCAGTTTTTATAAATTAATTTTTACGGCATTCACCCAGGTCATGTGATATTTTTATAGAGAAGGTTGTTACGGACATGGCAATACCTAATATGTATACTTTTTTCTTATTTATTTAAGTTTTACACAGTAATAGCATTTTTGAAACAAAATAAAAATCTTTTAGCGTCTCCATATTCTGAGAGCCATAGCTTTTTTATTTTTTGGGCAAATTGTCTTAGGTATGGTCTAATTTTTTGCGAGATGAGGTGATGGTTTGATTGATTCTATTTTGGGGGCATACACCCTTTTGATCGCTTAGTGTTGCACTTTTTGTGATGGTAGGTGTCAAAAAATGTATTTACAGTGTTCACCTGAGGGGTTAGGTCATGTGATATTTTTAATAGAGCAGGTCGTTACAGATGTTGCAATACCTAATATGTATACTTTTTCTTATTTATTTAAGTTTTACACAATAATAGCATTTTTGAAACAAAAAACTAATCTTTTAGTGTCTCCATAGTCTGAGAGCCATAGCTTTTTTATTTTTTCACCAATTGTCTTAGATAGGATCTAATTTTTTTGCGGGATGAGGTGATGGTATGATTGGTTCTATTTGGGGGGGGGGGCATATGCCCTTTTGATCGCTTGATGTTGGACTTTTTGTGAAGGCACTGTTTTTATTTTGTTTCTTTTTTCCCGTTGTTCAGCTGAGGGGTTAAGTCATGTGATATTTTTATAGAGATGTTAATTACGGACACGGCAATACCAAATATGTTTAAGGTATTTTATTGTAGTCATTTTTACCCATTTATAAATGTGCGTATATGGGAAAATAATATTTTTTTTTTACTTTTTTTTACTTTTTTCATTTTTTTTACACTTTTTTTTACACTTTTTTTGACTCAGATCCACTTGGTTCTTGAAGATCCAGTGGGACTGATGGCTCTACAATACACTGCAGTACACTGTATAGTGTACTGTGGTGTATTTTCATTCACAGAAAGCTTGAGCAGGCTCCTGCCTCTGCCAGGCCCCTGTCATGACAAGCCTAGATGCCTGTGTAAGGCGTCCAGTTGCCTAGGTAACCATTGGGACGCTGCCAAAGCAGAGCAACGGCCTGATGGGAGGAGGGAGCTTCCTCCCTGTTAACCCCTTCCATACAGCGGTCCCTACAGACTGCGGTATTGAAGGGGTTAAACAGCCAACATCAGTGCCAGCACCGATGTTGACCATTACACTAGATGGTCAGATGTCTGTTACAGCTGACAATCTTCTACCACTCGGCCATCCTAAAGCATTGTGGGGTCGGGAAGGGGTTGGGGGGGTAGCCCCCCTCATTAGTACCTGGTTGCTCGGCCATCCTAAATGGGGGGGATCGGGGCACAATACACACAGCAGCACAGCCTGGATCTCCTCAACACTTACTGAGGAGATCGGAGCTGCACTGCTGTACGCTACGATTGGTCAGTCAAATCTGACTGACCAATCGCAGCAATCTAAAGGCAGGGATCACAATGATTGGTACCCTTCCAGGTGCCCAGACAGCTCAGCTGTCCGTAGCACCTGTTTAGATGCTACCAAAAATTGTCCTTTACCGGGGGCAGGTGATGTTTACCTCCTTCATGACATCTGCCATACATTTAAGTTGGGTCTTTAACCCCTTCACTACCAGCGTCGTACATGTACGGCGCTGAAGCAAAGTTTGTCCCGAACTTTAGGATTTTTGGACCCCGGACCCGAACCCGAACTTTTCAGTAAAAGTTCGGTGTTCGACGAGTTAATGGCGCTTTTTGAAAGGCTGCAAAGCAGCCAATCAACAAGCGTTTTACTCTTGTGCCCTTAGAAGCCATCACAGTCATGCCTACTAATGGCATGGCTGTGATTGGCCAGTGCAGCATGTGACCCAGCCTCTATATAAGCTGGAGTCACGTAGCGCTGCACGTCACTCTGCTCTGATTAGTGTAGGGAGAGGATGCTGCTGCTGTGAGGGAAAGAATGGGACAGAATCATTAATCTGAAGTGCTTGTTAACTCAGCGATCTACCTAGATTTTGTTTTATGGGTGCAGTGCACAATCTTTTTACCCTACCCTGAGCCCAGTGACCCAGAAAAATAACTTTTATCCGTCTGTTAGTTAGTTGGGCGGCGGCGGCCATTTTATGTAAGTTCTGTGCACCAGCACAGCATATGTGCATTTGTCACAGTCAAATAGAAGCTTGAACTACTGCAAATATATTCTGGGTTTAAAAAAAATCCACCATTTTTTGCAAGACCCTACATCTGTGGCCTTTACAGCATTTGTCAGTGTGCAATTTGAGCTTGAAATACAGCCATAATTTTCAGGGTTTTTAAAAAACACCCTTTTTAGGCAAAATACTAAATTTTACAGCCCTTGCTGCATCTTTCAGTGTGAAATACAAGCTTTAGATACTGCTGTCATATTCTGTTATTAAAAAAACACCCATTTTTGGCAAAATCCTAATTTTGCGACGTTTGCTGAATCTGTCATTGTTACATACAAGCTTGAAATACTACAATTATTTTATGGGTTTAAAAAAGCACCACTTTTTGGCAATACCCTCCATCTGGGGCATATGCAGCATTAGTCAGTGTGAAATAAAAGCTCGAAATACTGCAATACATTTCTTGGTTTTAAAAAACACCCCTTTTGGGCAAAATACTAAATTTTAAAGCCCTTTCTACATCTGTCAGTGTGAAATACAAGCGTTAGATACTACTTTCATATTCTGTTATTAAAAAAAACACCCATTTTTTGCAATACGCTACATCTGGTGCCTTTGAAGCATTTGTCAGTGTGAGATACAAGCTTGAAATACTGCAATAATTTTCTGGGTTTAAAAAGAAACACCCATTTTTGGCAATATCCTACGTCTGAGGCCTCTGCTGCATTAGTTAGTGTGCAATTTAAGCTTGAAATACAGCAATAATTTTCTGGGTTTTAAAAAACACCCTTTTTGGGGAAAATACTAAATTTTACAGCCCTTGCTACATCTGTCAGTGTAAAATACAAGCGTTATATACTGGTGTTCTATTCTGTTATTAAAAAAACACCCATTTTGGGCCAAATACAAAATTTAAAGCCTTGGCTGCATCTGTCAGTGTGAAATACATGCGTTAGATACTGCTGTTACATTCTGTTATAAAAAAACACCCATTTTGGGCCAAATACTAAATTTGCAGCCTTGGATGCATCTATCAGTGTGAAATACATGCCTTAGATACTGTTTTTCTATTCTGTTTTTAAAAAAAACACCCATTTTGGGCAAGATTCAAAATTAACAGAGAATGAGGAGAGCGTCAAATAAGGTACGTGGCCCCGGTCGTAGTGCTGCTGGTGGAGCTCTTGTTGCAGGGAGAGGATGTGGTCGATATGTGCCAGCTACACGCACAAGTGAAACACCTTCCTCAGGTGCGAGTAGGCAACAGAACCTTCAGTGTTATTTGGTCGGGCCTAATGTGGCTCTACGAATGGTGAGGCCAGAACAAGTACAGGCGATAGTAGATTGGGTTGCTGACAGTTCCTCCAGTTCCTTCACATTGTCTCCCACCCAGTCTCCTGATGAAAGATCAGAGTTAGCACCTGCAGTCGATGTCCATCAGTCTTTCACCTTACCCCCTTGCAAATCAGCAAAGCAGTTTGAGCTCCAAGTCATGCAGCAGTCTCTTCTGCTTTTTGATGACTCTGCTAGCAGGGTTTCCCAGGGCCATCCACATAGTCCTGCCCCAGAAGTGGAAGAGATTGAGTGCACCGATGCCCAACCACTTATGTTTCAAGATGAGTACATGGGAGGACCACGGCAGCACGTCTCGGATGATGACGAAACACAGGTGCCAACTGCTGTGGCTTTCGAAAATGTGCAGACGGAAAAGGAGGGCAGGGGTGAAGACTGGGTGGAAGATGATGTGGAGGGCAATGAGGTCCTCGACCCCACATGGAATCAAGGTCATGCGAGTGACCTGTGTAGTTCAGAATAAGAGGCAGTGGTCACACAGAGCCACCAGCACAGCAGAAGAGGGAGCAGGGTGCAAAAGTAGAGCGGCCGTCCCCTAGACAGTACGCCTGCTACTTCCCACCGCAGCAAGGGATGGAGCACACCAAAGCAAGCTCCAAGGAGTTCCCTGGCATGGCAGTTCTTCAGACAATGTGCTGACAACAAGACAGGAGTGGTTTGCATGCTGTGCAATCAGAGCCTGAAGCGAGGCATAAACGTTCTCAACCTGAGCACAACCTGCATGACCAGGCATCTAAGTGCAATGCACGAGCTGCAGTGGAGTAGACACCTCAAAAAACAAGAAAGGTCTCTGGCTCCTCCTGCTTCCTCTTCTGCTGCAGTCTCGGCCTCTTCATTCACCTCTGGAGAGACAGTGCCACCTGCCACCCCGCAAACAGAGGATCTGCCAGCAACACCACCACCTGGGTCACCAAGCATCTCCACAATGTCCCACGGAAGCGTTCAGCTCTCCATCTGGAGCGGAAGAGGAAGCACCCCCCTACCCACCCGTGATCCCTGGCTCTGAATGCCATCATTTCAAAAATACTGGCCTTTGAAATGCTGTCATTCTGTCTGGTGGAGACAGAGAGTTTTAAAAGCCTTATGGCGGTGGCTCTCCCACAGTACGTCGTGCCCAGCCGCCACTACTTTTCCAAGCGAGCTATCCCTTACCTGCGCATCCAAGTGGGGGACAAAATTGGGTGTGCACTGCGCAACGCCATCTGTGGAATGGTCCACCTAACTATGGATACGTGAACCAGTAAGCAGGGTCAGCACACTGGGTAAATGCAGTAGCGGCTGGGCCTGAGGCGGATAGCAGTTTGGCGCATGTCCTTCCACCACAAAGGATTGCAGGGCGCTTCTCTTTGCCTCCTGTTGCTTCCTCCTCCTACTCTGCTTCCTCATCCTCTACCGCCTACTCATCCAGTCAGCGTAACACCTTCACCACCAACTTCAGCACAGCCAGGGGTTAACGACAGCAGTTTTAAAACGTATCTGTTTGGGGGATGTGGACGGGTATGGAAC
The DNA here is from genome assembly GCF_905171765.1 of Bufo bufo. Lineage (NCBI taxonomy): Eukaryota > Metazoa > Chordata > Amphibia > Anura > Bufonidae > Bufo > Bufo bufo. The sequence goes on from NC_053389.1 coordinate 16,070,398, forward strand.
AGCAGACCGATGAGTGGTTGGTGCCAGTGAGTCTTAAGCCTGACCTGGTGGTGTGCAATAATGGGCGAAATCTCGTAGCATCTCTGAAACTAGCGGGTTTGACCCACATCCCATGCCTGGCGCATGTGCTGAATTTGGTGGTGCAGAGATTCCTTAAAAATTACCACGATATGTCAGAGCTGCTGCTCACCTGTCAGCTCTGCAGCGTAACTTCGGCCTTCCCGCTCACCGCCTCATATACGACGTGCCCACAAGGTGGAACTCCACCTTGCACATGCTGGCCAGACTGTGCGAGCAGCAGCAGGCGATAGTGGAGTTTCAGCTCTGCAGAACAGTAACACTTCACCACCAATGAGCGGGCCTCCATGCAAGACCTGTGTTCCTTGTTGCGTTGTTTCGAGTACTCCACCAACATGGCCAATGCCAATAACGCTGTTCTCAGCATTACTATCCCACTTCTATGCCTCCTTGAAAAAACACTGCTGGCGATGATGGAAGTGGATGTGGCACAGGAAGAGGAGGAAGAAGAGGGATCATTTCTTAGGGTTTCTGGCCAGTCATTCACAAGTGGCTCTGAGTGTGGGTTCCTGCACCCACAAACGCCAGGTACACAATTGGCAAGCTGACAGTTCTGGAGGATGACGAGGTGGAGGATGAGGAGGAGGACATGGAGGAGGAGAAGGAGGAACCGTGTTCACAGCAGGGTGGCACACAAACCAGCTCATGGCCATCACTGGTGCGTGGCTGGGGGGATACAGAGGACAGCTTTTCGGTGCCTCTGGGCAGCTTGGCTCACATAAGCGATTACATGCTGCAGTGTCTCCGCAACGACCGCCAAGTTGCCCACATTCTAACTTGTGCTGATTACTGGGTGGCCACGCTGCTGGATCCCAGTTACAAGGACAACATACCATCCTTAATTCCATCACTGGAGCATGATCGTAAGATGCTCGAGTACAAGCAAAGGCTGGTAGACGCGCTGCTAGTGGCATTCCCACCTGACAGCAGGGTCACAGTGGAAGCACAAGGCAAAGGCAGAGGAGAAGGAAGAGGTCACCAACGCAGCTGGGGCACCACCAGCACCTCAGAAGGCAGGGTTAGCATTGCCGAAATGTGGAAAAGTTTTGTCAGCACAACACAACAACCAGCACCACCAGCTGATATGGAACATCTTAGTAGGAGTCAGTATTTCAGCAATATAGTGGAGCAGTATGTGTGCACATGCCTACACGTACTGAATGACAGGTCTGCCCCCTTCAACTTCTGGGTCTCCAAATTGGGCACATGGCCTGAGCTTGCCCTTTACGTCTTGGAGGTGCTGTTCTGCCCTGCAGCCAGTGTGTTGTCTGAACGTGTGTTTAACATGACAGGGGGCGTTATCACAGACAAGCGCAGCCGCCTGTCCACAGCCAATGCAGACAAGCTCACGTTCATTAAAATGAACTAGGCATGTATCCCACAGGACTTGTCCGTACCTTGTGCAGAATAGACATGTATACCGGCCTTACCCAGCCATTGTTAAAGTACAGCGCAATTGCTCATTGTTGTATTTTTGATATTTCCACTCTTTTGGGGTGTACCCTAATTTAAAAAAATAAAAAATAAAATTAAAACCAAAAACCAGTGTTGGCTACCTTGTCCTCCTCCACCACCGCTTTCACCTACAACGCTACGTCCACCGCCTCCTCAACCTCCTACTCCATATGGACCTCCACCTCATACATGAAGATAATTTTTTTTAATTTGTACGTATTTTATTTTATGTAATTTGTAATTTGTCTGTTAAATTTTCGGGTGAAATTCACCAATTTTTGGCTGTAATTTACCCCTGCTCTACCTAGTAGACAGGTAAATAAATTTCACTAATTTGTCTGTAACATTTTCGGGTGACATTCGAAATTTTTGGGCTGTGATATACCCCTGCTCTACCTAGTAGACAGGTAAACAAATTTCACTAATTTTTCTGTTACATAGTTGGATGACATTCACCAATTTTTGGCTGTGATATACCCCTGCTCTACCTAGTAGACAGGTTAATACATTTTCACTAATTTTTCTGTTACATTCTTTAGTTGACATTTTACAATTTTCGACTTGAATAAACCCCTGCTCTGCATAGGTGACAGGGACTAAAATTTTTAAAAATCCTCTGTTCCATTGGTGGGTGACATTAACCTATTTCTGGCAATGAAAAACCCCTGCTCTGCATAGGTGACAGTTACTTAAATTTCAAAAATTTTATTTGGCCCTTTCATTCGATCCTTCTGCTTTAATAATTGTCCCACAATTCCCCTCCATCACATTGCAGCCATTGACCTCCCTTGGAAGTGGTCTCCCTTTCTCACGCTCCGTCTCCGGCGTGGAACCCTGATTCACCGCTAACCGTGAACAACATGGTAGGCACAGAAAAGAACATCGAAAGTTGAAGAGAAGATATCCAATTGGATCGTGGACATCACGGGGACGTGCGATCAGGAAGAAGTTATCTAGAGTTAACAAAGCGGCAGCAGGGCTTCTCCTGTCTAACGTTTCCAAATCCAAAATACCCCAGTGACATTCTCTATAATTTTTTATTAATCATTCCAATAACAGGGCATCTTAAGAGTCCTGTATTGTTATTTATCGTCACTACCTCCCCGAGTCGTGAGTGGGTAATTGTTGTGAGCCCCCTCCTTTGCTTCAATTCTTCTGCTTCAATAATTTGTCCCACATTTGCGATTCAATAACTTTTCCCATATTTCCGCTCGATCAAAAATGTTTTAATCCATTTATCTCCCTTGGATATGGTCTCTCTTTCTCACGCTCCCTCGCCGGCATGAAACCTTGATTGGCCGAAAACTGTGATCAACATGGTAGGCTCAGAAAAGAACATCAAAATTTGATAGAGAAGATATCCAAATGGATGGTGGACGTCACGGGGGCGTGCGATCAGGCAGAAGTTATCTAGAGTTAACAAATCGGCAGCAGGGCTTCTCCTGTCTAACGTTTCCAAATCCAAAATACCCCAGTGACATTCCCTATAATTTTTTAATAATCATTCCAATAACAGGGTATCTTAAGAGTCCTGTAATGTTATTTATCGTCACTACCTACCCGAGTCTGGAGTGGGTAATTGCCGCACGCGCCCTCCTTTCCTTCAGTTCTTCTGTTTTAACAGCTTTTCCCACATTTTCGATTGATCACAATTGAATTTCATGCATTGATCTCCCTTGGATGTGGTCTCTCTTTCTCACGCTCCCTCTCCGGGGTGGAACCCTGATTCGCCGCTAACCGTGATCAACATGTTAGGCACAGAAAAGAACAAGAAAATTGATAGAGCAGATATCCAATTGGATCGTGAACATCACGGGGACGTGCAACATGGTGGGGCAGTATGTTTGCACACGCCTACACGAACTGACTGCTGGTTCTGCCCCCTGCAACTTCTGGGTCTCCAAATTGGAAACATGGTCTGAACTTGCCCTTTACGCCTTGGAGTTGCTGGCCAGTGTATTGTCTGAATGTGTGTTTAGCACGACTGGAGGGGGTTATCACAGGTAATATTTCCCAATGTTTTGGAGTGTACCCTAATTGAAAAAAAATAAAAATAGATTTAAAACCAAAAAGCAGTGTAGGCTACCTCCTCCTCCACCGCCGCTTCCACCTACACCGCCACATCCTCCACCTCCTCAACTTCCTATTCCATATGGACCTCGTTCTCCTAGATCAAGATTATTATTTTTTATTTTTACGTATTTTATGTTATTTAAAGTCATTTTCCTATCTACTTGCCATGCTCTTAAGCACATTTTGATGACATTTGCAGCCCTCTAGCCCTTTCCATAAATTTTTTACAGCCATTTTAGTGCTCAAAAGTTCATGTCCTCATTGACTTTAATGGGGTTCGGGTTCGAGGTCAAGTTCGGGTCAAGTTCAGGTCCCGAACTCAAACTTTTTTGTGAAGTTCGGCCGAACCCGTCGAACCCGAACATCCAGGTGTCCGCTCAACTCTAGTAACTACCTCCCAGAGTCGGGAGTGGGCAATTGCCATGCACCCCCTCCTTTCATTCGATCCTTCCGCTTTGACAACTTCTCCCACATTTCCGCTCGATCACATTTAATTTCATACATTGACCTCCCTTGGATGTGGTATCCCTTTCTCACGCTACCTCTCCGGCGTGGAACCCTGATTTGCCGCTAACCGTGATCAACATGGTAGGTGCAGAAAAGAACATTGAAAGTTGATAGAGCAGATATCCAATTGGATCGTGGACATCACAGGGACGTGCGACATGGTGGAGCAGTAAGTGTGCACATGCCTACACATACTGACTGATGGATCTTACCCCTTCAACTTCTGGGTCTACAAATTGGGCATATGGCCTTAGCTTGCCCTTTACGCCTTGAAGGTGCTGGCCTGCCCTGCAACCAGTGTATTGTCTGAACATTTGCTTAGCACGGCTGGAGGGGGTTATCACAGGTTATATTTCCCAATGTGTGGTGTACCCTAATTTAAACAAAAAGATACAAAAATAAAACAAAAGCAGTGTAGGCTACCTCCTCATCCTCCACAGCCACTTCCACCTACACCTCCACATACACTGTCTCCTTAATTTTTATGTATTTTATGTTATTTTAAGACATTTCCCTATCCACATTTGTTTGCAGAGCACTTGCCATGCTCTTGATCACATTTTGATGCCATTTGCAGCCCTCTAGCCCTTTCCATGACTTTTTTACAGCTATTTTAGTGCTCAAAAGTTTGGGTCCCCATCGACTTCAATGGGGTTCAGGTTCGGGGTCAAGTTCGGGTCAAGTTCGGGTCCCGAACTCAAACTTTTTTGTGAAGTTCGGCCGAATCCGTCGAACCCGAACATCCAGGTCTCCGCTCAACTCTAGTTGTGGTCATTAAAGCCTTAAGATCAAGTGTGATCACGGCATCTAAAGCTCACACTTCCGGGCTTCTTATAGCCATCCTCTGCGGCCAATGAGGATACCAGCAATTGATTTCAATACACTGGGTCTCTCTGAAGATACTGAAGCTACAATTCTTATTTTGGCCAACATAAAAAATTAGCAATTTCCCTCAAATCATGAGTCTAAAAGACCCATGATTGTTCAGAATTATTTTTTAAACAATGGATTTTTTAGGCTTAAAAACCCTGTTAAAAAATATAAAAAATGAACCGCCCATACTGTTAAAACATAAAAATATTTTTCCAATACTGCAAATGGCGTAACAGAATTTCTGCCAATTTGCCATTTTTTCTTTGCTTCTCTTACCCAAAAAAAGTAATAAAATGTGATCAAAAAGTAACACACACTCCAAAATGGTATCAACAAAAACGACAGATTGTCCACAAAAAAACATCCCTCACACAGCCCAGTAGACCTAACTATAAAAAATGAAAATCATTTCAGAACTTTTTCCACCTTTAATGTGACCTATAAACTGTATAACTCAATTGAAAAACAAAAATCTTTTAGGTAGAGGGAAGAAAAAAATATAAAAATAAAATAATATGGTTGCATAAGTGTGCACACCCTTAAACTAATACTTTGTTGAAGCACCTTTTGATTTTATTACAGCACTTAGTCTTTTTGGGTATGAGTCTATCAGCATGGCACATTTTGACTTGGCAAGATTTGCCCACTCTTCTTTGCAAAGACATTCCAAATCTGTCAGATTGCGAGGGCATCTCCTGTGCACAGCCCTCTTCAGATCACCCCACAGATTTTTAATCGGATTCAGGTCTGGCCTCTGGCTGGGCCATTCCAAAACTTTAATCTTCTTCTGGTGAAGCCATTCCTTTGTTGATTTGGATGTATGCTTTGGGTCATTGTCATGCTGAAAGATGAAGTTCCTCTTCATGTTCAGCTTTCTAGCAGAAGCCTGAAGGTTTTGTGCCAATATTGACTGGTATTTGGAACTGTTCATAATTCCCTCTAGCTTAACTAAGGCCCCAGTTCCAGCTGAAGTAAAACAGCCTCTTGGCATGATGTTGCCACCACCATGCTTCACTGTGGGTATGGTGTTCTTTTGGTGATGTGCAGTGTTGTTTTTGCACCAAACATATCTTTTGGAATTATGGACAAAAAGTTCAACCTTGGTTTCATCAGACCATAACACCTTTTCCCACATGCTTTTGGGAGACTTCAGATGTGTTGAAGTAACATAATTTGGCCTCCCTGTCACAGGAAGGAAAACAATATCCCATTTTGCTTTGATAGCGAGGGTCTAAAAGCATGGCTTTCCAGTAATCATCGGACAGATTGATGTCAATGATATACCTGTCAATACATAAGTGAGTCTACAGGTCGCCATCCTGGCCAGTGCTCCCGCGTCAGTTCTTTCCAACTCTGCCCTCACTGAGACGATTGGGTGTAGTGGCCGGGGTCACCATCATCTTCATCATCATTATCCTCTTCTTCTTCCAGCTCTGATTCCTCTTCCTCCTCGTCAAGTGGTAGCAACTCTTCCTCCTCTTCCAGGGGAGTTTCTCATTGTCGGTCCCCAACAGCTATAGGTCAGACAGCAAGATGCCTTAGCTGTTCTTCTTCCTGCTCTTTATTCGCTACCTGTTGCATGAGCGTCAGCATCTCTTCAAAAATAAATATGGGGGGGTGAGGGAGAACTGCAGCATAAACAGAATGAGCTGCCACTGCACAACCTGGAAACAACACATACAGCTTTCTGCTGCTCTTACAGATTCTCGAGCATGTGCATGTGAGTTGGAATTTTTCAGAATAAGCGGTGTAGCTGCACACCATTCTGATGCTGCAAGTCCAGGAGAGCGTTTCATACCACATGAGAATGGTTAAAAAGATGGACAGTCTCCTGGACCTTGTCGGCACCTTGCATAAGCAGGGGGGCAGCACCAATGAGGCAAAGCGATTTCCTCAGGCAGCCCAAGGTAGGGGAAAATGGGAGCAGCGGAAGGGCTATGGTCAATGAGCACTTCAATTGTGGAAACGCTCATCTCTAGATATTCAGCTGCATTGCTGCAGTCAGGACAGCAATACAGTTAAATGCTGTGACGGGCATGTTAGTGATGTCTCCCTGGCCCACGATTTCCTCTAATAGGCTACAGGAACTAAAACTAAAGCTTATCAGAGGCCGGTGTCATCATTATAGCGCAGCCTGAGCCGGGATGCATAGACCTCAGGGCACAGACTAGAAGAGGTTTGTGTCTTGCACTGCATCACTGACAGCAGAATGGAGGTAAGTATTAGAGTTTATTATCTTTATTTGGCAGCATGGTGTTGGACCACAAAGGGGTGGGGGGTCATTATTTTGTAACTGGAAAAAGCACTATGGGGACATTGCGGCTGTAAAAAGGAGCATTTTGTACTGACAATATATAGGTGCCACTAAGGGGACATTCATTGTACTGGAAGCACTGAAAGAGGGTAGTTTTGTAATGGCACATAAGGGGGCATTTTTCTACTTAGTGTACAGTACATTGAAAGAGAACATTTTTGTACTGGCACACATTATAAGGGAGCATTTCTTGAGGCCACTATGGGGACATTTGTTCTACATGGGGCACTAAAAGGGTTTTTTGATTATTTTCTTTTGCATTGGCACATGTCATAAGGGAGCATTTTTTGAATTGGCACACATAAGAGGGTATTTCTCTACTGCCACACATTATAACGGAGCATATTTGTAATGGCGCATATTACAAGGGGGGGTTATTTTACTGGCAAGCATTATAAGGGGAAATTTCTTGCACTGGCACTGATAATGGCACACATTATAAGGGAGTATTATTGTACAGGCACGTAATATATTATTACTATTAGGGGCATTATTACTTCTAGGGGCAAAACGAGGGACATTATTTCTATTGGGTGCACTGTTACTACATAGTGCACTCTGGCAGAGAATTATTACTATTGGTGGGATTTTGGGGAGCACTGTTACATTGGGAGGCACCCTGGCACAGTATCAGCTTAGCACAATTATTTTTGGAGAACACTAAGTTTATGGCTCTATAGGTTTCAGGGACACTATTTGCTGGGCACAGTTATTTTTTAGGGCAATCTGTGCCAATAATTATTGAAGGGGAACTACCTGTGTGGTAATAACATTTTCACGGGGATTATCTGTTTCTACAGTATTGGGAAGCACAGAGGGCACAGTATTAAAGGTGACAGGATGGGGTATTCAGAAGGAAGGGGGGAGGATGGAAAAGTAGTTGTTAAAGGGTTTCTGTCACCCCACAAAACTCTTTTTTTTTTTTTTGGATAGTTAGATTCCTTATAGGGCGATATAGGAGAATATAATAGTCTTACTTACTTTCATGTGGCCGATTCTTTATAAAACGAAGTTTTATAATATGTAAATGAGGGCTCTACCAGCAAGTAGGGCGTCTACTTGCTGGTAGCTGTTGCAGAAATCCGCCCCCTCGCCGTGTAGATTGACAGGGCCAGCCGTGATCTCCTCCTCCGGCCAGCCCTGTCAGTATTTCAAAAATCACGCGCCTCTGGTCATTCGGCGCAGGCGCTCTGAGATGAGGAGGCTCGTCTCCTCAGCACTCCCTCAGTGCGCCTGCGCCGATGACGTCTTCTCTTTCGGTGATGTCATTGGCGCAGGCGCACTGAGGGAGTGCTGAGGAGACGAGCCTCCTCATCTCAGAGCGCCTGCGCCGAATGACCAGAAGCGCGCGATTTTTGAAATACTGACAGGGCCGGCCGGAGGAGGAGATCACGGCTGGCCCTGTCAATCAACACGGCGAGGGGGCGGATTTCTGCAGCAGCTACCAGCAAGTAGACGCCCTACTTGCTGGTAGAGCCCTCATTTACATATTATAAAACTTTGTTTTATAAAGAATGGGCCGCATGAAAGTAAGTAAGACTATTATATTCTCCTGTATCGCCCTATAAGGAATCTAACTATCCCAAAAAAAAAAAAAGAGTTTTGTGGGGTGACAGAAACCCTTTAAACTCTGCAAAGTAAAGAGATGGCTGAAAGAAATCATCATGGTGGTCTGGTCTGGATGGAGAAGATAAAGAAAGAAAACATCTACATCAGGGGATGCATCACTGAATGTAACAGGTATATGGTGCTGTATTACCCTGTGCGTAATGTAAACAGTAGGGCAGAGGTTAGGTTAAGAAATTGGGGTGGGGGGGATGTTTCAGTGTTCACCTCAGGCAGCAGAAAGGCTGGGTACACCCCTGTGTGCAAGCCAGTGCTTTATTTTTTTTTTTAATAGCCATGCAGGGAGCATATGTTAATTCTCCCAGGTTGAGGGCGGCCAGGATGTTGTGCTCATTGACGTTGACCACAGAGCACAGTTTGAGTCGGTGAGGAGACAGCCAGCGAGATGTTTGCTGCTTGATGTACCGCAACAACTGCTCTCCGGTGTGGCTACTCTTGCCCAGGTCGATCAGCTCAAACATGTTGTGGCAACACTTGACTTGTCACATGTTATAGGAATGATAAGGATTGGGAGCGACGCTGTGTCCTACCGCTGTTGGAGACGGGACCGTGTCTATGACAGAGGAGGTGGATAAGTTCCTGCTGTGAGAGCTAGCCTGATGAAATGGTAGGTAGGGAGTCTAAAGCACCAAGCCATGCTGCTAGGGTGTTGCCTCTCCACTGCCACAAACGAATTGATCCAGTGGCCTTAAAAGACATGTACTTCCCATACCCGTAACAGCTGCTCCAGATGTCCACCGTGAAGTGAAGCTTGCCGCACAGTGAGAATCACAAGGAGTGGCCCTCCTTCTCCACTGTGTGAGAGTACAAGGCACTAATACAATGGCACGACAGCGACTCCACCACCAGCAACGTGACCAGCTGGGGGTTCAGCTTGTAAATAAGATAATTGCTGGTGGTAAAAAGTTTTTTTCATGGCCAAGCATTGCATTATAGATGTCCCAAGATGGAGCCGATGCCAAGGAGGAATCTTAGCAGAAAAATAAAAAGGTAATGATGATGATGACAAAGATCCCATATTGCTTGGGAATATGGGTTGGCTGCTACAAAGAAGACCAGGAGATGGAGGACAGACTTGTGATTGTGAAAGTTGGACAGTTGTATTTTCCAAAAGGATCCGATGACTCCGCTTCATGTGCTGCAATAGAACTCTAGTACCTATGATTGTGTTTGAACTCCCAATGGTTTATTTTAATCCTACAGATCTTGCACACGGCTGTGGTTTTGTGTGCCTGCCTTATGGTGAAAAAACACCATGTGAGAGTTGCTCACATAGAGCTACAGGCAGCCGAGCTTGGCTTAGCTCTGGCATGTTTTGAGCCTAACTCACCCACAGTGTCAGCAGCATTACTAGATACTGAAACAGATGTGGCCCTGGCTATTTTTTGTGAGGTATGTTGCCTACGCTCTTTACTGTCGCCACCACCCTTCTCCACTGATAACCTTTTCCTCAGCACCCCTATTCTGTCCAGCACAAAATCTTCATTGTCTTCATTGTCCTCACCCTGCCTGACACTTTTATCAGACTATGTGTATAGAGTTGAGCGAACACCTGGATGTTCGGGTTCGAGAAGTTCGGCCGAACTTCCCGGAAATGTTCGGGTTCGGGATCCGAACTCGATCCGAACTTCGTCCCGAACCCGAACCCCATTGAAGTCAATGGGGACCCGAACTTTTGGGCACTAAAAAGGCTGTAAAAACAGCCCAGGAAAGAGCTAGAGGGCTGCAAAAGGCAGCAACATGTAGGTAAATCCCCTGCAAACAAATGTGGATAGGGAAATTAATTAAAATTTAAATAAAAAAAATAAAAATGAACCAATATCAATTGAACAGAGGTCCCATAGCAGAAAATCTGGATTCACGTCAGCAGAGAATCAATCTCTTCATGCCATAGCAAAGAATCTGGATTCATGTCATCAGAGAATCAGTCTCTTCATGCCATAGCAGAGAATCTGGCTTCATGTCAGCGCAGAATCAGTCTTCATGTCATAGCAGAGAATCAGGCTTCACGTCACCCACCACTGGAACAGGCCACTGTCACACATTTAGGCCCCGGCACCCAGGCAGAGGAGAGAGGTCCCGTAACAGAGAATCTGGCCTTATGTCAGCGCAGAATCTGTATTCATGTCATAGCAGAGAATCAGGCTTCACGTCACCCACCACTGGAACAGGCCACTGTCACACATTTAGGCCCCGGCACCCAGGCAGAGGAGAGAGGTCCCGTAACAGAGAATCTGGCCTTATGTCAGCGCAGAATCTGTCTTCATGTCATAGCAGAGAATCAGGCTTCACGTCACCCACCACTGGAACAGGCCACTGTCACACATTTAGGCCCAGGCACCCAGGCAGAGGAGAGAGGTCCCGTAACAGAGAATCTGGCCTTATGTCAGCGCAGAATCTGTATTCATGTCATAGCAGAGAATCAGGCTTCACGTCACCCACCACTGGAACAGGCCACTGTCACACATTTAGGCCCCGGCACCCAGGCAGAGGAGAGCGGTCCCGTAACAGAGAATCTGGCCTTATGTCAGCGCAGAATCTGTCTTCATGTCATAGCAGAGAATCAGGCTTCACGTCACCCACCACTGGAACAGGCCACTGTCACACATTTAGGCCCAGGCACCCAGGCAGAGGAGAGAGGTCCCGTAACAGAGAATCTGGCCTTATGTCAGCGCAGAATCTGTATTCATGTCATAGCAGAGAATCAGGCTTCACGTCACCCACCACTGGAACAGGCCACTGTCACACATTTAGGCCCCGGCACCCAGGCAGAGGAGAGAGGTCCCGTAACAGAGAATCTGGCCTTATGTCAGCGCAGAATCTGTATTCATGTCATAGCAGAGAATCAGGCTTCACGTCACCCACCACTGGAACAGGCCACTGTCACACATTTAGGCCCAGGCACCCAGGCAGAGGAGAGAGGTCCCGTAACAGAGAATCTGGCCTTATGTCAGCGCAGAATCTGTCTTCATGTCATAGCAGAGAATCAGGCTTCACGTCACCCACCACTGGAACAGGCCACTGTCACACATTTAGGCCCAGGCACCCAGGCAGAGGAGAGAGGTCCCGTAACAGAGAATCTGGCCTTATGTCAGCGCAGAATCTGTATTCATGTCATAGCAGAGAATCAGGCTTCACGTCACCCACCACTGGAACAGGCCACTGTCACACATTTAGGCCCCGGCACCCAGGCAGAGGAGAGAGGTCCCGTAACAGAGAATCTGGCCTTATGTCAGCGCAGAATCTGTCTTCATGTCATAGCAGAGAATCAGGCTTCACGTCACCCACCACTGGAACAGGCCACTGTCACACATTTAGGCCCAGGCACCCAGGCAGAGGAGAGAGGACCCGTAACAGAGAATCTGGCCTTATGTCAGCGCAGAATCTGTATTCATGTCATAGCAGAGAATCAGGCTTCACGTCACCCACCACTGGAACAGGCCACTGTCACACATTTAGGCCCAGGCAACCAGGCAGAGGAGAGAGGTCCCGTAACAGAGAATCTGGCCTTATGTCAGCGCAGAATCTGTATTCATGTCATAGCAGAGAATCAGGCTTCACGTCACCCACCACTGGAACAGGCCACTGTCACACATTTAGGCCCAGGCACCCAGGCAGAGGAGAAAGGTCCCGTAACAGAGAATCTGGCCTTATGTCAGCGCAGAATCTGTATTCATGTCATAGCAGAGAATCAGGCTTCACGTCACCCACCACTGGAACAGGCCACTGTCACACATTTAGGCCCCGGCACCCAGGCAGAGGAGAGAGGTCCCGTAACAGAGAATCTGGCCTTATGTCAGCGCAGAATCTGTCTTCATGTCATAGCAGAGAATCAGGCTTCACGTCACCCACCACTGGAACAGGCCACTGTCACACATTTAGGCCCAGGCACCCAGGCAGAGGAGAGAGGTCCCGTAACAGAGAATCTGGCCTTATGTCAGCGCAGAATCTGTATTCATGTCATAGCAGACACCCAGACAGAGGAGAGGTTCATTCAACTTTCGGTTGCCCCGCAATATAATGGTAAAATGAAATTAAAAATAGTATTGAATGAGGAAGTGCCCTGGAGTAGAATAATATATTGTTAAGGGGAGGTAGTTAATATCTAATCTGCACAAGCGATGGACAGGTCCTGTGGGATCCATGCCTGGTTCATTTTTATGAACGTCAGCTTGTCCACATTGGCTGTAGACAGGCGGCTGCGTTTGTCTGTAATGACGCCCCCTGCCGTGCTGAATACACGTTCAGACAAAACGCTGGCCGCCGGGCAGGCCAGCACCTCCAAGGCATAAAAGGCTAGCTCTGGCCACGTGGACAATTTGGAGACCCAGAAGTTGAATGGGGCCGAACCATCAGTCAGTACGTGGAGGGGTGTGCACAGGTGCTGTTCCACCATGTTAGTGAAATGTTGCCTCCTGCTAACATGTTCCGTATCATGTGGTGGTGCACTTAGCTGTGGCGTGTTGACAAAACTTTTCCACATCTCTGCCATGCTAACCCTGCCCTCAGAGGAGCTGGGCGTGACACAGCTGCGTTGGCGACCTCTTGCTCCTCCTCTGCCTTAGCCTTGTGCTTCCACTGGTTCCCCTGTGACATTTGGGAATGCTCTCAGTAGCGCGTCTACCAACGTGCGCTTGTACTCGCGCATCTTCCTATCACGCTCCAGTGTAGGAAGTAAGGTGGGCACATTGTCTTTGTACCGGGGATCCAGCAGGGTGGCAACCCAGTAGTCCGCACACGTTAAAATGTGGGCAACTCTGCTGTCGTTGCGCAGGCACTGCAGCATGTAGTCGCTCATGTGTGCCAGGCTGCCCAGAGGTAAGGACAAGCTGTCCTCTGTGGGAGGCGTATCGTTATCGTCCTGTGTTTCCCCCCAGCCACGCACCAGTGATGGGCCCGAGCTGCTTTGGGTGCCACCCCGCTGTGAACATGCTTCATCCTCATCCTCCTCCACCTCCTCCTCATCCTCGTCCTCCTCGTCCTCCAGTAGTGGGCCCTGTCTGGCCACATTTGTACCTGGCCTCTGGTGTTGCAAAAAACCTCCCTCTGAGTCACTTCGAAGAAACTGTCCTGAAAGTGCTAAAAATGACCCCTCTTCCTCCTCTTCCTCCTGGGCCACCTCCTCTTCCATCATCGCCCTAAGTGTTTTCTCAAGGAGACATAGAAGTGGTATTGTAACGCTGATAACGGCGTCATCGCCACTGGCCATGTTGGTGGAGTACTCGAAACAGCGCAACAGGGCACACAGGTCTCGCATGGAGGCCCAGTCATTGGTGGTGAAGAGGGTCTGATCCACAGTGCGACTGACCCGTGTGTGCTGCAGCTGAAACTCCACTATGGCCTGCTGCTGCTCGCACAGTCTGTCCAGCATATGCAAGGTGGAGTTCCACCTGGTGGGCACGTCGCATATGAGGCGGTGAGCGGGAAGGCCGAAGTTACGCTGTAGCGCAGACAGGCGAGCAGCGGCAGGGTGTGAACGCCGGAAGCGCGAACAGACGGCCCGCACTTTATGCAGCAGCTCTGACATGTCGGGGTAGTTGCGAATGAACTTCTGCACCACCAAATTCAGCACATGCGCCAGGCAAGGGATGTGCGTCAAACCGGCTAGTCCCAGAGCTGCAACGAGATTTCGCCCATTATCGCACACCACCAGGCCGGGCTTGAGGCTCACCGGCAGCAACCACTCGTCGGTCTGTTGTTCTATACCCCGCCACAACTCCTGTGCGGTGTGGGGCCTGTCCCCCAAACATATGAGTTTCCGAATGGCCTACTGACGTTTACCCCGTGCTGTGCTGAAGTTGGTGGTGAAGGTGTGTGGCTGACTGGATGAGCATGAGGTGGAAGAAGAGGAGGAGGAAGCTGAGTAGGAGGAGGAGGAGACAGGAGGCAAAGAATGTTGCCCTGCGATCCTTGGCGGCGGAAGGACGTGCGCCAAACAGCTCTCCGCCTGGGGCCCAGCCGCCACTACATTTACCCAGTGTGCAGTTAGGGAGATATAGCGTCCCTGGCCGTGCTTACTGGTCCACGTATCTGTGGTTAGGTGGACCTTGCCACAGATGGCGTTGCGCAGAGCACACTTGATTTTATCGGACACTTGTTTGTGCAGGGAAGGCACGGCTCTCTTGGAGAAGTAGTGGCGGCTGGGAACAACATACTGTGGGACAGCAAGTGACATGAGGTGTTTGAAGCTGTGTGTGTCCACCAGCCTAAATGACAGCATTTCATAGGCCAGTAGTTTAGAAATGCTGGCATTCATGGCCAGGGATCGAGGGTGGCTAGGTGGGAATTTACGCTTTCTCTCAAAGGTTTGTGAGATGGAGAGCTGAACGCTGCCGTGTGACATGGTTGAGATGCTTGGTGACGCAGGTGGTGGTGTTGGTGGTACATCCCATGTTTGCTGGGCGGCAGGTGCCAACGTTCCTCCAGAGGCAGAGGAAGAGGCCGAGGCGGTGGCAGCAGCAGCAGAAGAGGCCGAGGCGGCGGCAGCAGCAGAAGAGGCCGAGGCGGCGGCAGCAGCAGAAGAGGCCGAGGCGGCGGCAGCAGCAGAAGAGGCAGCAGGGGGAGCCTGAGTGACTTCCTTGTTTTTAAGGTGTTTACTCCACTGCAGTTCATGCTTTGCATGCAGGTGCCTGGTCATGCAGGTTGTGCTAAGGTTCAGAACGTTAATGCCTCGCTTCAGGCTCTGATGGCACAGCGTGCAAACCACTCGGGTCTTGTCGTCAGCACATTGTTTGAAGAATTGCCATGCCAGGGAACTCCTTGAAGCTGCCTTTGGGGTGCTCGGTCCCAGATGGCGGCGGTCAGTAGCAGGCGGAGTCTCTTGTCGGCGGGTGTTCTGATTTTGCCCACTGTGACTGTATGTTTTTTAGCAGCCTTTAAACCCTGCAGCACATGCTAGGCTGAGTAGATGATGTACAGTTAGAGAGCCATGTGTTCTTCCTAAAATGGCTAAAAGACATGCTGTATTCCAGGTCACCCTGCTGCAATATCTTTGTAAATGATTTTCTCTTGTTCATTTTTCTGTATGCTTTGTTATATCCTGTAACATGTATGTGGGAATGTAATATAATGACTGCCTGTTATGATATAGGTGGGCTGGTGACCTGGCTGTATACCACATAGTGGCAGTGTTTCCCTGTTGTATTACAGGTATGTTGCTGTTATCTTCATATACTTGTTCAATGTAAAATTCACTATACGATCACTGTTTTATAATATATTTAGAGTGCAGACATTTACTGTGAAGGAGGTGGGCTGGTGACCTGGCTGTATACCACATAGTGGCAGTGTTTCCCTGTTGTATTACAGGCTCCAGCCAAGTGCACTCCACCTCAATAAAGCTTTAAACCACAGAAGACCTGAGTGTCGTCCCTTAGAGTCCACTTAGAGTTTATGCCTGGAGGAGCTGGTGACCGAGTGAGTGTGAAAGCTAGGGGTGTCGCAGATGGTGCAAGGAAAAGAGGGTTACATTTGGTGCCGTGACTCGGATGTCATCATTCTGCTCAAAGTGACCAGTGAAGATACCTAAAGTCACCAGTGTGCGAGTTCTGAGGTGATTGTGCCACGGCGGAGCTGCTAGGCGGCAGATTGACCTTATTAGCGGTTTATATCCTCTCAGGAATAGAAGATGAGTGGACGAGCCAGAGCTCGCGGAAGAGCACGTGCCAGGGGGCAGCCCAGCCAAGGACAGCCTGGACAGGAGCAAGAGGCTCAAGAACCTAGACGCATTGAAAGACCCCAGCAGCCACCAGCCGAGCCTTTGCTTGTGGGAAGATGGCGCCAGAGAGGCCCGCCAGTAGTGGAGAGACCTCCGACTGATGTTCTGCAGCTTTCAGCTGGATTTCAGGACATATCCCTCGGAGAACGGGGTGGCCGCAGGCGTGACTTCCATGACCTTGGAGTGAACACCCGGCAGACCATTGAATAGAAATGTGAGACCTGTTTTTTTTTTGCACTGTGTGACAGGTATAGGTTTAATCACAGAATCAGACTTCTATCAGCACGCTAGCATGTGTCTTAGGTTTTTCTGAATGACACTATCAGTACCTTCAATGTAAGATTTTCTTTTTGGGATAGATTTCAAGTAGGCCTCAAATACCAGAAACTAGTTATTTTGAGAATGGCAAATTTGGGAATGCTTTTTCAACCCAGAAAAAAAAGTGTGCTTTTACGGTCAATACAAATAACTTGACCAGCTAAAACACTGCAGATTTGGTTGAATAGAGATGGGAGACCTGTTTTTTTTTGCGCTGTGTGACAGGTATAGGTTTAATCACAGAATCACACTTCTATCAGCACGCTAGCGTGTGTCTTAGGTTTTTCTGAATGACACTATCAATACCTTCAATGTAAGATTTTCTTTTTGGGATAGATTTCAAGTAGGCCTCAAATACCACAAACTAGTTATTTTGAGAATGGCAAATTTGGGAATGCTTTTTCAACCCAGAACAAAAAGTCTGCTTTTACGGTCACTACAAATAACTTGACCAGATAAAACACTGCAGATTTGGTTGAATAGAGATGTGAGACCTGTTTTTTTTTGCGCTGTGTAACAGATATAGGTTTAATCACAGAATCACACTTCTATCAGCACGCTAGCGTGTGTCTTAGGTTTTTCTGAATGACACTATCAATACCTTCAATGTAAGATTTTCTTTTTGTGATAGATTTCAAGTAGGCCTCAAATACCAGAAACTAGTTATTTTAAGAATGGCAAATTTGGGAATGCTTTTTCAACCCAGAAAAAAAAGTGTGCTTTTACGTTCAATACAAATAACTTGACCAGCTAAAACACTGCAGATTTGGTTGAATAGAGATGTGAGACCTGTTCTTTTTTGCGCTGTGTAACAGGTATAGGTTTAATCACAGAATCACACTTCTATCAGCACGCTAGCGTGTGTCTTAGGTTTTTCTGAATGACACTATCAATACCTTCAATGTAAGATTTTCTTTTTGGGATAGATTTCAAGTAGGCCTCAAATACCAGAAACTAGTTATTTTGAGAATGGCAAATTTGGGAATGCTTTTTCAACCCAGAACAAAAAGTCTGCTTTTACGGTTACTACAAATAACTTGACCAGATAAAACACTGCAGATTTGGTTGAATAGAGATGTGAGACCTATTTTTTTTTGCGCTGTATGACAGGTATAGGTTTAATCACAGAATCACACTTCTATCAGCACGCTAGCGTGTGTCTTAGGTTTTTCTGAATGACACTATCAATACCTTCAATGTAAGATTTTCTTTTTGGGATAGATTTCAAGTAGGCCTCAAATACCAGAAACTAGTTATTTTGAGAATGGCAAATTTGGGAATGGTTTTTCAACCCAGAAAAAAAAGTGTGCTTTTACGGTCAATACAAATAACTTGACCAGCAAAAACAGTACAGATTTGGTTGAATAGAAATGTCAGGTCTATTTTTTAGGCGCTGGGTGACAGGCTCAACTTGCCCCTGATGTAATATATGGCCAAAATATAACCACACTGTTGATGGTTAAATGCACTTGGGTGACACAGGCTCAGCCTGCAGCTGATGTAGGATATAGCACAAAATAACCACACTATCGATGGTTAAATACACTTGGGTGACACAGGCTCAGCCTGCAGCTGATGTAGTATATGGCCAAAAAATAACCAGACTGTTGATGGTTAAATGCACTTCGGTGACACAGGCTCAGCCTGCAGCTGATGTAGGATATAGCACAAAATAACCACACTATCGATGGTTAAATACACTTGGTGATAGCTCGTGCTGGCGCACCACAAGTCACAAAATGGCCACCGATCACCCCAGAAAAAAAGTGATCTAAAAACGCTCTGGGCAGCCTCAAAAAAGTGAGCAAGTCAATAATAGCACTTCAATGATCCACAGCTGCAGATCGATCACAGAATCAAGTCTTTTGGAGGAGTTAATCTGCCTAATCTCGCCCTAACGTCGCAACTGCAACCTCTCCCTATACTGATCATAGCAGAGTGACGTGCGGCGCTACGTGACTCCAGCTTAAATAGAGGCTGGGTCACATGGTGCACTGGCCAATCACAGCCATGCCAATAGTAGGCATGGCTGTGATGGCCTCTTGGGCCAAGTAGTATGACGCTTGTTGATTGGCTGCTTTGCAGCCTTTCAAAAAGCGCCAAGAAAGCGCCGAACACCGAACCTGAACCCGGACTTTTACGAAAATGTTCGGGTTCGGGTCCGTGTCACAGACACCCCAAAATTCGGTACGAACCCGAACTTTACAGTTCGGGTTCGCTCATCCCTATTGGTGTAGTAATCACATACATGCTAGCTTTGATGAATTCAGAAAACCCCTAAAATTTGATTAAAACATGAGACAGAAATAAACAAAAACATTGCGATTGAAATAAATGGAAAATGGATACTTGAGGCCTGACCTTTAATATCATTTTATCACTCACATATCATTTTGTGTGCTACCCTGTGTATTGGTGTGGTAATCACCTATATGCTGGTTTCATTAAATTAAACACCCCCCAAAAAAAAAATTGGAACCATGTAGAGAAATAAATAAAAAGGAAATTAACTGAAACGGATGATTGAGGAATGATGCTCAATATCATGTTATCATTCACAGATCATGTGGTGCACTATCCTGTGCATTGGTGTAGAGATCACCAATATGCTGGTTTTATTAAATTGAACAACAGCCCCCCAAAAAATAAAATTCCAACTGCGTGGAGATACAATACATGAACGGATGATTGAGGGCCAGCCCTGACCCTTAATATCATGTTATCACTCACAGGTAAATTGTTGCACGACCCTGTGTACTGGTAGACTGATCACTGATATGCTGGTTTAATTAAATTAAACCCCCCCAAAAATTAAATTCTAATCATGTGAATATAGAGTAAATTGAAATTGATGATTAAGACCTGTTGTTCAATTTCACATTAGCAGTCATAGGTAAAATGTTGCCCTATCCTGTGTATTAGTGTACTAATCACCTATATGCTAATTTAATTAATTTAATTTAATTAGCCCTAAATATTTCATTCTCAATCACTGATTTATATGTTTTTTCAAACTAAAACAAACAAAATTAAATATGTGAGATGACCTGACACAGAGTTCTCACTAGTATCATATATGCTATGCGAGATTGATCGTAAAACATGTGTTCTACATTTTTGCTTATTTCACACTCAACCCGCATCCCCCCCCCAAAAAAAAAGGATTTCTGTGAAAATGGGAAAAACATTGAAGTATTTCCTTACATATAGCTGCTTTGAGGTTTGCAGCAGCTGCAGTTCTTCTAGGAGGCACAGCAACCACAGCTCATCAGTCCTTCCTCTCTGGCTGACAGCTTCCCTGCCTGTCCCTATTCTAGACACACAATTCTTCTTCTTCATTGTAATTCAGACCTTTCAATGTACTGTCCCTGGCAGTACAATATACGCTTTATTGGTTTCTGACTGTCCTTGACTCCCTAAGATGTTTTTTCTGGCAGACACTGCATAGCCCCATCCACCTTCATTCACAGCTCAGCACAGCTTGTTCTGCTAGGGACATACCTGCCTGCTGCAGCACTGATTGGCTCATCTAGGCTGTCTTTCGGCCTAGGAGCCAATCAGGGCAAGTCATCCCCCACACTTCCACTCGGATCATGTGAGAACCCTTCTTCTTCTTCCTCCCTACTGCTTTTTTACTGCTGACATATGTACTAGAATGGTGCGTTTGTCCAAAACAAACCTGAAAAAGGTTTGGATTCTACTGCCGCCAAAAATTTGAAAAAAGTTTGTTACGAACTGTTTTGTCATCTCTACTTTGCACCCAATTAAATGGAGTACACAACGACAAGCCAGGTGGATTTAGGTGATGGATTATTATTTACCAGCATTCTTCAACCCTTTCAATTTACTGCTGTCACAGGAATATCTCCGGACCTTTCATACAGCCAGACAGATGGTGGTAGTAGTGCACATGGATGGAGTCAGAATGAATGTGTTCTGTTACAGAGGCATGGAGTCCCAAGAAAGGGACACTGTCATGGTGGGGAGTGGGGGAAACTCCCCACCGTACAATGAGGAGGCAACTTGTAAGCAACAAGGCCAGGAGGAGGAATTAGGAAGCAGGTCACCTCCTACAGCGTCCCTAATTCTGGCCCTGACTCCTAACCGTATGAGCCAACCCAGATGGTAGGAGGGCTCATACTCCGGAACCTCTGGGCCCTACTAACCCTCAGGAAATCCCTGGACTAGGAGCAGGGTAAAGACAACCTGTTCCTCCAAAACACGGACGAGCAGGAGTCTCCACCGGCCAAGCTGCAAAGAAAGGAGACCGTATACAGCATATGGAATTGGCAGGAAAGCGACGAATGCAAAACACTTACCTGCCACAGGCACACCGACTGGAACCCGTGCACAAGTGCTGATGTCCACACACATTAAGGATACAGCACATACAACAACCACACAGGTATCCAGGACACACATAGCTGCGTATGAAAATTGGTCCCCCCTCCGGGGAACCAGAGACCCCCATACGGAGGTTACAACCAACGTAAGACAGGGGAATGTCTAGCAAACATGCTGGACACCAAACACCACCAGACATGTAACACCAAACTACACTTACAAACACCCTGAACATAACCCACTCCAAACAAATAAGGATAGGAAGGGAAGGAGACACCGGGATGACATTGATGACAACTAGGATGGCCCTCATATGACAAAGAGCTAGGAGCAAGGTCCTAATGCAACAAAGGCAGTAGAACCACTGTCCCCAGCCAGCAAGCCACAGGTTTATATCAAGCTTGCGGCCACACCAAGGAAACACCTTAATCCTCACTAGCCAGAAGATTAACCCCTTCCTGACCAAACAGCAGGGAGGCACATCTTAAAGGGTAAGAGCACGTGCAAACCACAAACTACACGTTGCCCCTGGCAACCAGTCTGCACGGCAAACGCATCACGGTCAAACACCAATATGACCGTGACAGACACCCCCTATGAGGTCCAGATGCTGTAATAGGGCATGTTGAGCTGGGTTGTCTTCAGAGTCAATCCTAGCTTTTTTTTGCATTTAAAAAATGTAGATGTGGGAGAATTTCTCTACATAGAGCATTACTATCTGTCTCACTCCTTTTTCTCTAAGTTACTAATATTTTAATGAGTGAAGTTGCATAATAACATACAGAGTAATATACCACATACATTGACTATAAGATACTTACTGCTCCACAGCTGGGAATCAATCAAAACTAAAGCCAAAACATAATACATGGAAAATACATGTTTTTTATTCCCCATATTCTTTGTTACATTGATTTCTCTAGGATCTAGAGGAAAAAATATGTCAGAGTAAATACTAAGAATAAAATGAGAGGAAACAGATATACTGTAAACATGATTATATAGGTAAGCAATACATGATACATTTACACTTGTGAATTAAATACTCTATATATACTACAAGTAAGAGCTCACTGATCTATGCATAAAGACACACGCAAAGACTGGAAACATGAATAAATGTAGACTGCATTACTGATATACTTACTCTATGAAAATGTATAAGCTATTTACACACATGTTTGATTAAAATTGTGCCTGGCCCAGCTACCAGCGACAAGGTTACTTCTAACAGAGGGAACCTACACTAACAAATATGCCTCTCGTACATTTGAGGGAGTATCTGTCCACTTTTGGACTTTGTACTGCTGCCCATTTGCCCCGGGTCTATTAATCAGAGGATGATATAGCTGGATTCTACATTGCTGCAGGAGGTCCAATCTGTTGGAAGCCACCTTGTCTTTAGTAGATGGGCTTGGAAAAAATTCTGACCAAAAATATGTGTAAGGGGCTTCAAATTTTAATATAATAAGTATAGCAATAAAGCAGTTTACATTTATTCATATATGGTCTATAGTGGGCACTCAATATCTGGTGCTACACATCAGGTACACTGCGTAATAGATACAACACATTTATTCAAAATCAATCAATACAATATATCTATAGACATGCAATTCAATAGGACATAATATCAATTACTATAAAACAATCAATTTGTATATTGTAGTCTGTCTATATTTCTAAAAATTCATAAAGATTATTACATGCATTACTATATTTGATAAAGGAGTTGATTATTTATGGATTTAAAATTCTATGAAATTATTCCTTAAAATTCCCAGAGGATTTCATATGCGCTTATTATAGTGCATTCAGTAGTGTATTCAATAGTGTTACGTTGTTGCACTTCAATTAAAAGTCTCAATTGTATGGCACACTGTTAGATGTTTTGATCCACAATCTCGATTATATGGTACACTAGTGGGTTTTTAGTGCTTATTGTATACTCCCTGATTGTTGTCCAGTTTTCTATCTCTGACTGTGGTTGCGTCTCACCACAAGTCAGTGCACTCACCCAACTTCTTTTGCTAGATAGCGTGTGTCCGCCGGTAGTGTATCTCCGAGATGCCGCTACGGTGATCAGGGGCCTCCTTCCGGCTTTCAGCTGGGCATTCCACGTGTTGCCAGCGTCCCACATGTGACTAGAATCACCACGTGATCGGGACGTCAGAGGATCCCACGTGATCTAAAGCTTCTTTGATTGCCTTGGTTACAGTTCCTATGTTTTATCGGGGGCGGTACCAACCTCCATGTATACGATTTTTCGTTACTTGCTCGTAACAATCAGCTGATAATTCCGGAACAGTAGGGCGTCTTTTCAATATAAGGATCTCATCCACTCCCGCTATACGCGTTTCGAGGTCACTGAACTCTTCCTCAGTAGCTGGTTTTGAGATCCTCCATTCTTTCATTATATACCCTTATGGGTCACACCCTTTTGCTTAATTAAAGTTCTTTACAAAATCTGGTTTGGATTCTAATTTTCGATCCTTCCTTTATTCGTAGGCTATGGAATAATAATCTATAATATTCTATCTATAATATTCGTAATACTCATTATATAAAAGTGCATAGCATATTCACATATACGATAAAAAATATATTCGTCTGATTAATATATTTTAAATTTTTCGTTTACTTTTTCTTTTTTCGTATGTAATTTACTTAGAACTCTATTCTATATGAAATCCATTTGTATACATTAATCCACAATTAAAATTTTAAATCATATTTTATCTAAAATTCTCCCAAGATGTTGGTGTAATGCTATTGTGCAATTTTCATGGTGTATAGAGGTGGAGGCCCCTAGCCGAGGGGAGATCGAAATGCTGATAATACAGCCAGACACCGATGTCCCGTCAGCAGGGGGCACCCACCTCAATGACTTACTACAAAGTATATTCTCCACAACGATTCACAGGAAGCCGAATATCTCAAAATCTGCATTGAGACCTTTGGGTAACAAAGTGTTAAAATCATATATACGCCTTGCTTCCTGCCGTGACATATTGGAGATATGATCCCCTCCCCTCCAGTGTATATCCACTTTTTCAAATGCCATAAATGTTAATTGGGAGGGATCTTGATTATGGTGATATTTAAAGTGCTTTGACAATGAATGCTTTTCATATCCCGTTCTACTTTTGGTCATGTGCTTTGCAATCCTCGTCTTCAGTAATCTTTTTGTTCGTCCTATATATTGTTTCTTACAGGGGCACTCAATTAGATACAAGACATTTGATGTGTTGCATGATAGAAATGTGTCAATTTCATACGAGAATGTATTGGACATAGAGGAGGCTTTACAGTTTTTTTTCGGAAACTTTGTGTTTTTACAATTGCTGCATGTGCTGCACCTGTAAAATCCCTTTAGGTTAAAAATATTTCTTTGGTTGGTGTTCTTCTTATTTTTTACAGTCGGTGCTATTTTGAGAGCTAGATTAGGTGCCTTTGTATACACTATTTGTGGGCCATTAACCCCTTAGTGACCAAGCCTGTTTGGGCCTTTATGACCAAGCGTTTTTCTTCCTTTTTTTATGGTCTCGTTCCAAGAGCTATAACTTTTTTATTTTTTCATCTATATAGCTTTATGAGGGCTTGTTTTTTACGGGACAAGTTGTAGTTTTTAATGGCACCATTTTGGGGTACACATAACTTTCTGATTAACTTTTATTAACTCTTTCTGGAAGGGAGATGGGGAAAAATAGCAATACTGCCACTGCGTTTTTACATTATACATTTTTGGCGTTAATTTTTCGGTACAAATAACATAATATCTTTATTCTCTGGGTCAGTACGATTACAGTGATACTAAATACTTATAATTTTGTTTACGTTTTACTACTTTTTTTGCAATAAAACTCCTTTTATTAACCAAAAAAATGATTTTGCATTGCCACTTCACAAGACCCATAACTTTTTTTTATATGGAATTGTGTGAGGGCTTGATTTTTGAAAGACGACTTGTATTTTTCATTGGTATGATTTTGGAGTAAATGCCGCTTTTTGATCGCTTGTTATTACGTTTTTTTTCGGTGGAAACTATTTTTTACGGCGTTCACCATAGGGGATAATTTATGTAATATTTATGTAGTCCCGTTCGTTACGGACGCGGCAATACTAAACATATGGGGGATATTTTCTTTTTGCAATTTTTTTCATTGAAAAGCGTATTTTCAATGGAAAAAAAAGCATATTTTTTTATTTTATGGAATTTTTTTTATTTAATAAATGTGTATTTTTTTTCTATTTTTTTTACTACTTAATAGTCCCACAAGGGGACTATAATATACAGTATTTTGATTGCTTTTAAAATGTAATGCATTATCTCTATAATGCATTGCATTTCAATAGCAATGCTATTCAAACATTGACCAGCAGGCTGCGCCAGAGAGGCACAGCCTGCTGGAGGTAACGGAAGACAGGCTCGGGGCCCTGATCGGAAGCAAGGTAAGCTTCCCAGCACATCAGCACCCCACGATCGCATTTTCGGGGTGCTGATGGGAGACAGAGGGAGTCCGCTCCCTCTGTCACCACTTTACATGCAGCGGGCGCCATTGCGCCCGGCATGCAAAGGAAGGCTTAAACAGCCCGGATCGGCACTCCTGCCGGTCCGGGCTGTTAGAGCAGGGACCCGGCTCTCATGTGAGAGCCAGGTCCGCGCTCCCCGCTGCACGGGGTAGCCGTGCAGCGCTTAAACTGGGCCGCCGTAAAAACGCGACAGCCCAGCCTAAGGCCCCTTAGTGACCGCCGTAAAAACACGTATGGGTGGTCACTAAAGGGGTTAATTAAATATGGTCCTATCAATTTATCTTTTGTAATGTGATGCCAGTGATTTTGAATAATGGCTTCAATTTTCTTGTATTGTGCACTGTAAGGCAAAATAATCCTAATTAGATCCCCTATTTTAGGGTCCGTTTCTATCCTAGTCCCTTCTTTTTCCTTAAAAAAACATTTTTCTATCCATAATTTTACTTCCAATAGGGATTTCTCCACATGTTTTAGGGGGTATTTTTTCGTAAGGAATTGTTCCTTTATGGAAATGGCTTCTCTAGTATAATCTTCTTCCTTCGTGCAATTACGTCGTAACCTCCTAAATTGCCCCTTAGGGATATTCAGAAGCCATCTTGGTAGATGACAGCTTGTATATAGGATGTAGCTGTTCCTGGCTATCTCTTTCTGGTATGTATGACATATCAGTTTGTCATCTTCTGCTTTGATGGTTAAATCTAAAAATTCTATTTGTTTTTTACAGATTTTTTAGCTAAATGTTATGTTATTTTCATTTAGATTTGTGTAGTCCAGAAACAGTGTTAGTTCTTCCTCTGTTCCCTGCCAGATGAAGATCACATCATCAATAAACCTTCGCCAGAGCACCAGGTCCGTCCCCATCCTGGGCACTATGTGTTGGTCCTCCCATTGTGCCATGAACAAGTTGGCATAGCTGGGGGCAAACCTGGTGCCCATGGCGGTACCCCTAATCTGGAGAAAAAACTCTGAATCATATGCGAAATAATTGTGGGTAAAGATGTGTTCCACCCCTTTCGCTATATATTGTATTTGTTCTGGTAAGTATTCCCCGTATGATGTTAACTGTTGTGCCAAAGCCTTTAATCCCTGGTCATGTCTTATTATAGTATATAAGGAGTTAACATCGAGAGTCCCAAGGATCCAATTTGAATCATATCTGAGGCTCTTGATAGTCTGGACAATCTGTGTGGTGTCCCTGATATAAGCAAACGTCTTCCTCAATACTGGCTGCAGTAGTCTGTCCAGATATTGGGACAGATTGGACGTATATGACCCTATACCGGAAATAATAGGTCTCCCCAGAGGGTCCAATGGATTTTTGTGTACCTTTGGTATAGTGTAGAAAACAGGCATGCGCTTAGGGGTACCCATAATAAATTTGCATTCTTGTTCATTTAGGAATCCTTTTTCACAGCCCTGTTCTACATATAACTCCAAAGATTCTCCGAATTCTTTCACTGGGTCTTTTTGCAATTTTTTGTATGTCTCATTGTCTCCCAGTTGTCTCCTACACTCCCCATCATATTTACATGTGTCTAAAATGACAATCGCTCCGCCTTTATCGGCTGGGCGAATAGTTATGTTGTCATTCTGTTGTAATTGTTTGATTGCATGAATTTCATGCGGCTTAAGATTATTGAATCTTCTAGATTCCCCTTTAATTTTCCTTATATCCGCCTCCACACTTTTCTTAAATGTAATTATATCTTGTCCCATTTCATGTCTTGGGTACGATTTACTTCTTAATCTAAGATCCGTGTGTGCATAAATCCCCTGTTCTTCCCTTAATGACATTATGGGATTCCTAATAAAATATTTTTTTAAACATAATTTTCGTACGAACTTCTCTACCCCTATATAAGTGTCAAATTTACTTAACTGTGCAGTAGGTGCAAATTTTAAGCCTTTGTTTAACAGTGTGTATTGTGCCCGTGTTAATTGGACTGATCTTAAATTAATTATGGAGTTATCCTCCTCTATTGGTGTCTCCTGTGATTTATCCTTTCCCTTCCTTCCCTTTCCTCGTCGTGTCTTCTTTTTTCTATATTTTGATTGTGCTGGTGTTTGTGATAATTCCCTACATGTGTCTCTTTGTTGGTGTAAGATGGATATTGATTCCTCGCTTGATATGTTCTCTGAGAGTATTGATCCTGACTCTTTTTCTGTGTTTCCTCCCTGTATCTCAAGTTGTAATTGTGCCCTGTGACTGGTGTTATGTGACAATGATCCTGTGGTGATTGTCAGGAGGACCTCTTACGTATCCTGTGGTGTGGGGGTGTGCGGTCTAAAAAAAGGGGATTACTTAATGCCTCGTATCTATTCGTGGTTTGAATATTATATTGTGGTGGTCTCTCTTCATTTGTTTCTCTTTCTCTCTGAATGGGAGCTTTAATAATGTGTGTCCTGTCTTCCTTTGTATTCTGTCTGTCACTTTGTCTATCATTTTTTACTAAATTTTGTATTTTTCTACTTTTTAAAAAAATTATTTCTACTGTACCTAATTGTTTGCATATTTTTCATACCAATTCTTAAACACTTCATTCTTTGGAAGTTTATCTAGAGTTTCTTTTAATACTTCTATTTTTCCTGATACTTCTTCCAATATCGATATTCTCCTTTCAACAATTAGTTGTACAAGTACTATGGATTGTGACTTCAGGAGATCTTCCCATTCTTTGTCAAAACTATTACTGCACAGATCCTGCGCTGGAACCTTAGAGAGTCTGAGTCCCTCCAAATGGCGATTCAGGGATTTGATTTCCCATCTCTGTTTTAGTTGATTGATCAATAGGGGCTCAAGTTCTCTAAAGACCTCCGTCACAGGTCTGTCTGCAGTACTCTCTGTCATGCTAGTATCTTCAAATGAATAATTATAGTTTTGAGACATGTGTCTTTGCACATATACAGTAGCAGTGTGCTGCTACTTTTTGTTATTACTTTTGCAATGTTTGCTTTTTTAAAAAAAAAATCTTTATTTTCGTTTCTGGCAAACATAGATCAGTCAAAAAATGTGACATAAAATTACAGAAGGGTGGCAACATTGCCAATGGTCATGTGAGCATTTTATACATTTTACATAGTGGTTCTCATATTATAATAGGTGGCAAGAGATAGAAAACTTATTGTAAAGGCCTATCCTGTACATGAACACAAAATAGGTATAGGCAAAGAGCAAAATGATATATGAGCTAGTGATGGATGCTGATGCGTTACCCATTTGTGTGGGTTGAGGTAGTCTCACTGAATCCATGGAGCCCATAATTTGAGAAACTTATTGTGAGAATAGTTTTGCCAACAGGATAATTCTTCAAGCTTATATATTTCATGTACCTTACTGAACCAATCCCTAAAAGGGGGTACTCATTCAGATAACCAATATAAAGGTATAAGCAGTTTAGCAGCCTCGAGTAGGTGGGCAGGTAGGGAGAATCTATTAAGAGGACAGTGGTGGTCTGGTAGATTAAGGAGTGCTAATGAGGGCGAAATGGGAACATCTAAGGAGCATATTTGTCTGATGGCGGTTGATGCAATTGCTTTTGAATTGCAACCATGTTAGTATGACCTAAACCCCACAATCACCAAGTCTGAAGCAAGACCAGGTGCAGTAATCACCTGGGGATAAAGGAATCCTCAGAGTGAGAGGGGGTGGAGACTTGGAAGCAGAAGCCTGGGGTGGCTCTGTGAGTTTGGTCTCAGCCGGACTAGGCTGAGGGACCACGAGGCTTGGAGAAAGCCTGGAGTTGGGGGACGAATCGACGCCTAGGAGTGTTGCAGGGCCATAGTCAGGTGGACTACTGAGCTTTAATCCCTCACAAGAGACATTGGACTTGAGAAAGTGTGTGAACTGTGCTCTGTACATCCAGGAGGCTGATGGACATGGGGCTGGGAAAGCCGCACCTGAGACAGGGTGTGAACGGTGCTCTGTAGGAAGAGTCAGGGAAAATGTTATGTATTAGGTAGTGCCTAGCCGTCATTTTCTATGAGTGTGTCAGCGATGTGCGGTCCGCAAAATGCGGAACGCACATTGCCGGTGTCCGTGTTTTGCGTATCCGCAATTTTCAGATCCGCAAAACACATACGGACGTGTGAATGGACCCTAAGGTTTTATGGGCAATTGCATTAAAAAGCTCTTGCAGTAAAAGCTCAGTAACAACCTCTGATTGACGTCAGCGCTGCTGTTCGCCAGTCACTATTGCTTGCATCATTATCACGTCACTCGTTCTGCCTACTTTATAGGGAAACTAACCAATGGGAGCCTGGCTCTGACATTATTGTCTCCATCTCCTCGCAGGTCCTTTTAGTTCTCTACAAGTTTCATATATATTTTTACGAGGCAAATACAGCACAAACCATGGATGACAACCGCAACTATCACCGACAGTGGGTCACCGTTGACGGAATGGAGGCCGAAGCCCTGAGAGACACGGGGGCCACCATCACGCTGATCCAACCTCACAAGATCAGGGCGCAAGCCCGCACTAACCGTACCGTGGTAGTTCGAGTTGCAGGGGGAGCCATCCATAAACTCCCCACCTCTAAAGTCCTGCTCGACTGGGGTACGGGGAGCAAACATTTGGAGGTGGGAATCATGCAAACTTTGCCAGCTGCAGTACTTTTGGGCAACGATGTGGGGTGTCTCACGTCCCACTTAAACAACCAGTCAGCTGCGGAGAGTTACCAGGTTACCACCCGAGCGCAAGCTCGGAGGAGAGAATCTGCTCACCCGGAGGAACCTCAGGTAGGACCTTTTATCCCTTCCCCACGACCCATTCCATTCTGGGACACCCCGGCAGGGTTTGAGCTATCTCAGAGGGAAGATCCCACGTTAGCAGGTTATAGGAGGGGGGAAGAACAGGTCCCAGAGGAGAGGGGCGCAGAGCAATTTACTTGGGAAAAGGGGCTGTTATACAGGGTAACCTAGGGGGCCGGGAGTGGAGAAACCTAGGTAGTCAAAAAGCAACTAGTTGTAGCCAGGAAATTCAGAGCAGAGTTACTCAAGCTAAGCCATGATATCCCGTTAGCCGGTCATTTAGGGGTTACTAAAACCAAAGACCGACTAACTCAGACTTTCTTTTGGCCAAGAATATCTCAGGACGTGAAAGGGTATTGTAGAACGTGTGAGGTATGTCAGAGGACAGGAAGGAGAGGAGATCGCCAGAGCGCACAGCTTCACCTGCTTCCCATTATTAAGGAACATTTTACTAGGGTAGCGGTAGATTTGGTTGGACCCCTCAGTAAATCTAGTGCTTTTGGAAAGCGCTACATCCTCAACCTAGTAGATTTTGCTACTAGGTACCCGGAGGCTGTGGCGCTGTCCAATGTCGAGGCAGAAACCGTGGCGGAGGCCCTAGTCAAGATCTTTACTAGAGTAGGATTTCCTAAGGAAATCTTGTCCGTCAGGGGGACTCAGTTCACCTCCACGTTAACCCAACAGTTATGGGAACGTTGCGGCGTAAAACCCCTATTTAGCGCGCCTTACCACCCCCAGACGAATGGACTCTGTGAACGGTTCAATGGCACCCTTAAACAGATGCTCAGAACGTTCACGGCGTCCAATCCGCACTGGGAAAGGTTTTTACCCCATCACCTGTTTGCCTACCAAGAAGTCCCTCAGGCGTCCACTGGGTTCTCCCCCTTCGAACTTCTTTACGGAAGAAAAGTCAGGGGACCCCTGGACCTTATGAGGGAACATTGGGAGGGCAACACAGGAGAGGAAGGAACCCCGGTCGTACAGTATGTTCTGGAGTTTAGGAACCGTTTGCAGACCCTCGCCGAATCTGTGAGGGAGCACCTGCATGCGGCTCAGAAACGACAGAAAAGATGGTAAGATAGGGGTACCCGAGATAGAATCTTTGACATAGGCCAGAAGGTACTAGAGCTGAAACATTTTAAGAAAGATAAGCTTCAGGCCGCTTGGCAGGGCCCCTTCAAGGTGGTAGAAAAGTTAGGTGACACCACCTACATAGTTAGTAAATGTTCAGATGAAAGGATAAGGAGAGCCTTCATGCTAAAACCGTATTTTGAACGTCAGGGAGATATAGCGGCAGTTTGCGCACCGGCCTGTGAGGATAGTGAGGGCTTACCCTTACCGGACTTGCTCGCAGCCGGTCCCAGTACAATAGACCAAGTCCGGTTAGGCGAGGCCCTAACCCGAAGAGAGAAAGAGGAGGTTTCTCAGTTGCTTCAGGGATACGGAAATATGTTTTCTACCCTACCGGGATACACCTCTGCTGCGGTTCACCGTGTGGAAGCCCAGGGAGACACCCCTCTCAGACAACAACCATACCGTATCCCTGTAGCCGTTAGAGAGAGCATGTGGGCTGAGTTACAGAATATGCTTAAGTTAGGTGTAATCGAACCATCCCAGAGTCCTTGGGCTTCTCTGGTAGTTTTAGTACCGAAGTGAGACGGTACGACTCGCTTCTGTATTGATTACCGGAAGCTTAATGACCGGACCGTCACTGACGCTTACCCTATGCCTAGGATAGATGAGCTATTGGATAGGATGGCTTGGGGACATTATCTCACTACTTTAGACCTGTGCAAAGGATATTGGCAAATCCCTCTGGAACCTACAGCCATTCCCAAGTCGGCCTTCGTCACTCCATTTGGGCTATACCAATTTAAGGTTATGCACTTTGGAATGAAGAACGCCCCGGCCACTTTTCAGAGAATGGCTGACAGACTTCTAGAGGGATTCCAGGACTTCACATATATGTACTTGGATGATATTGCCATCTATAGTCGCACATGGGAAGCCCATCTGGAGCATGTAGCCCAGGTCTTGGAGAGAATTCTGACAGCCGGACTCACATTGAAGCTGGACAAATGCCATGTAGGTATGGCAGAAGTCCAGTACCTAGGGCACAGAGTAGGTTCAGGAAGACAGAGGCCGGACCCCGCTAAGGTAGAGGCTATTGCCAGATGGCCCCAGCCACGTACCAAGACCCAGGTGCTAGCTTTTCTGAGAACAGCGGGGTACTATAGGAAGTTTGTCCCGGATTATAGTGCCCTGGCCAAACCCCTTACGGACTTAACTAAGAAGTCCCTACCCAAACAAGTAGTTTGGTCCCCGGAGTGCGCAGAAGCGTTCCAGAAATTGAACCTGGCTCTCAGCCAGACACCTGTGTTGGCAGCCCCTAGACTATAACAAAACTTTCCTTGTCCACACAGATACCTCCATGTACGGGCTGGGAGCAGTATTAAGCCAGGTGGGGGAAGATGGGTTGGAGCACCCAGTGGCGTATCTCAGCAGGAAACTTTTACCCTGTGAGGTCAGCTACGCCACTGTGGAAAAAGAATGCTTAGCGCTGGTGTGGGCCTTAAAGAAGCTCCAACCCTATTTGTATGGTCGCCCCTTTACGTTAATGACGGACCACAATCCGCTTGTATGGTTAAACCGTGTCTCAGGGGACAATCCAAGACTATTACGCTGGAGCCTGGCCTTACAACCGTACAATTTTACTATGCAATACAGGCCAGGCAAACAACATGGGAATGGGGATGGATTGTCCCGTCAACCGGACTTTCGTTCCCCGGACATCTCCGAGCCAACCCGACAGGGTCTAGGCCAGGGGTGGGCAATTATTTTTTCGATGGGGCCACATGAGAAACTGAAAATATTTTGGAGGGCCGGGCCAAAAGGCTAAACTCAATACTGCATAAAATCACCGCGTCCTGGCACAGGCGGGCGTGATGACATCATCATGCCTGCCTGCGCTGGGATTTCACTACCAAATAGACCTCAGGCCTGTAGCCTATGACAAGTCTTGTCGCCATCTGCAAATTTTAAGGCGCATTGGCGACCATTTTGGTCGCCATCTGGAGCGCTGTATTGCATCAGTGACATGAACACTCTCCACATATAATGTTATATTACATCAGTGACATCACCGCTGTCCACATATTGGCGATATATTACATCAGTGACATCACCGCTCTCCACATATATGTGATGAGCGGTGATGTCACTGATGTAATGTATTACTTACCGGTATATGTGGACAGCAGTCATGTCACTGATGTAATATATTACTTATGTGTGGAGAGTGGTGATGTCACTGATGTAATATATCACTTATAAGTAATATATTACATCTGTGACATCACCGCTCTCCACATATAAGAGGCATATTACATCAGTGACGTCATCCCTTGGCGCTGGGGTGCGCAGCCAGGGCCGGCCTTAGGTGTTCAGGCGCCCTGTGTGAGCTAACCTTGTGGTAGTGTTACCTGCAGTCCTATGTAAAACCACAGATAACACTAGTGCTAAATAATGTAGTAGTGTTACCTGCAGTCCTATGTAAAACCACAGATAACACTAGTGCTAAATAATGTAGTAGTGTTACCTGCAGTCCTATGTAAAACCACAGATAACACTAGTGTAGATCATGTGGAAGTGTTACCTTCGTCCTTAGTGTGCCTCCCTGTGTCTATCGCACAGACTCCATGCTGGCGCTGCCTCCTCTTCCATCTTCTTCCCCGCACAGAACGTTCTGAAGCAGCTGCGTCAAGACATAGGAACACTGTGGGCAAGGTGATACACACAGGGAGAGACATACACACAGGGACGGGGACACACACAAAGGGACAGACACACTCACACACACACAAAGGGACGGACACACACAAAGGGACAGACACACACGGACGGACACACACAGGGACGGGGACACACACACAAAGGGACAAACACACACACACAGGGATGGACACACACACACACACACAAAGGGACAAACACACACACACAGGGATAGACACACACACACAAAGGGACAGACACACACGGACGGACACACACAGGGACGGGGACACACACACAAAGGGACAAACACACACACACAGGGATAGACACACACACACAAAGGGACAGACACACACGGACGGACACACACAGGGACGGGGACACACACACAAAGGGACAAACACACACACACAGGGATGGACACACACACACAAAGGGACAAACACACACACACACAGGGATAGACACACACACACACAAAGGGACAGACACACACACAGGGACGGACACACACACACTGGCACACTCAACATCAGCAGCAAGTCCAACCCTTAATGACCCCCACAATCCCTGGGGGGGGGGGGGGGGGGTGATGTAGTAGCAGGCAGGAAAGCACACACTGTCCCCCTGTCCTATATGAGCCCCCCCCACCCCCACCAAATACCTGTAAGTTCTGTTAGTTGCTTGGCTTTGGCTGTGGCTGCTGGCTGGGGCTCCGCCTCCTTCCTCTTTCTGCCTGTGCGGCAGCTGCATCACGCTCCAGCAGCCACTGGTCTGCTCTGTTAAAGAGACAGGCAGGCCAGGCAGCAGAGCGGAGCGCAGAGCGGCCGCGGGCCCCGCCCCCTCCTCACTCCGGACAGTGACTCCAGACTCCGTGCTGTTACAGGGCCGGCGGCGGCAACAAAAATGCCGGGGGCCGGATTAAAAGGTCCGCCGGGCCGTATACGGCCCGCGGGCCGTAGTTTGCCCAGGTCTGGTCTAGGCGGATCTGCCGACCCATGGACTTAGGGGGAGCCGTGTGAAGATATGTGTATTAGGTTGCCTGTGAAATGTACAATGTTATTCATTGATCTGACTGTGTTTGTGGCATCTGAGCGCTGTTTGGATATGTTAAATGTCTATGTGTACTGTAAAGGGTGGGACATTGTATATTTGAGTAGTGATGTTTGTCCTATTGTCTCCACGTGTGTATTGGCGCTTTCCCTTTGTCCTGAGAGATAATTGACTTACTTCTCAATTGTCTCCAGGATAGAGGGCTCTGTAAAACCGGTCTGGGCCGGATAGCATGCTTACAGCCAGGCCCCAAAAATACTTTTACTAACTTCGGAACCCCTGGTCTGATTCGTGCCATTTTTTAATATGTTGTTCCCCTGAATGGATTGATTTTGAGTATGTAATTTTTATGTGAATGTGATGTATAGTTTTAAAGTTATAGTATATGTGTAAAAACTGTATTTCTCTGCCTGTGATAATTACATTTCCCATTGTGTAAGGTAATTGTATCACAGGCAGAGGGGACAATTTTGTGTGGGCTGTACAGGATAAGTAATGTAATGTATGTACACAGTGACTGCACCAGCAGAATAGTGAGTGCAGCTCTGGAGTATAATACAGGATGTAACTCAGGATCAGTACAGGATAAGTAATGTAATGTATGTACACAGTGACTGCACCAGCAGAATAGTGAGTGCAGCTCTGGAGTATAATGCAGGATGTAACTCAGGATCAGTACAGGATAAGTAATGTATGTACACAGTGACTGCACCAGCAGAATAGTGAGTGCAGCTCTGGAGTATAATACAGGATGTAATTCAGGATCAGTACAGGATAAGTAATGTATGTACACAGTGACTGCACCAGCAGAATAGTGAGTGCAGCTCTGGAGTATAATACAGGATGTAACTCAGGATCAGTACAGGATAAGTAATGTAATGTATGTACACAGTGACTCCACCAGCAGAATAGTGAGTGCAGCTAAGGAGTATAATACAGAATGTAACTCAGGATCAGTACAGGATCAGTAATGTAATGTATGTACACAGTCACTGCACCGGCAGAATAGTGAGTGCAGCTCTGGAGTATAATACAGGATGTAACTCAGGATCAGTACAGGATAAGTAATGTAATGTATGTACACAGTGACTCCACCAGCAGAATAGTGAGTGCAGCTCAGGAGTATAATACAGGATGTAACTCAGGATTAGTACAGGATAAGTAATGTATGTACACAGTGACTGCACCAGCAGAATAGTGAGTGCAGCTCTGGAGTATAATACAGGATATAACTCGGGATCAGTAATGTAATGTATGTACACAGTGACTCCACCGGCAGAATAGTGAGTGCAGCTCTGGAGTATAATACAGGATATAACTCGGGATCAGTAATGTAATGTATGTACACAGTGACTCCACCGGCAGAATAGTGAGTGCAGCTTTTAAAAGTGGTGAGAGAAGTGAAAACTCACAAACTATTGTGCAATTATAGCATGTGCTACAATTTGCAACTTTTTCATGACACAATATGGGTGTGAAAGGTTTGATAAATGTCCCTCAGACACTTCACCAGCCGAATAGTAAGTGCAGCCATAGTGTCTGGTAAATTATATTCCTTATCGGAGGATCAGTACACGATATATAAGATGGATATTTGCGAATGAGTGCTGACACAGCTTTTTCTCCAACTCCCATCCACTATAATGAAAAGTGACTACACGTATGCCAGGAATCAGGGCTGAGGCACAAGTCTCCTCAGCATCCGTTGGGCGTTCTGTAAACATACGGGTACTGAACCGAAAGTCAAAACTAGGATTTTCTTCATTAGCAGATCCCTTCTTTACCGTCTTCA
Source organism: Bufo bufo (assembly GCF_905171765.1). Lineage (NCBI taxonomy): Eukaryota > Metazoa > Chordata > Amphibia > Anura > Bufonidae > Bufo > Bufo bufo. The sequence continues at coordinate 16,107,608 of NC_053389.1, forward strand.
TATCCTGGCTAGAGATGGCCTTGCGGTTCGCCCGGCGGTCGTTTCGTGGCGAACTTTGCGTGTTCGCGATTCGCCAAACATGCGAACATATGGAGAAATTCGCGCCCACCATATTCTTTTACATTATGATTTTTGACACATCCATCGGGTGGTACAGGACAGCCAATTGAGACGTTTCAGCACATGGACACCCCAACTATAAATAATAAACCTGATCTGGCCGCCATTTTACATTCAGTGTTTTGCCAGTGTAGGGAGAGGTTGCTGTGTGGAGCAGGGACAGCCTGTTAGGGACACCAAACGCCAGCTAATAGGGCCACAAAAGTCCTTTTAAGGACTGGTATAGGTGTGCTATCGATAGGTGTGACTTACTGAGTTGTGTGATATATTTATAATATACTTTTATAATGAGTCAAAAACACATAGATCTATATAGTGATCACCTGGAAGTCAGGGGCCTAGGGGCTAGGGGCTTACTAGGGCCATATAGGGTAAGGTTCCGGACGGGGTCGCTCTTATCAGGGTGGGTGGTCTGTAGTTAGGCTATCAGGGCCAGAATAGCACCCCCTGTAGGGCAATGTCAGGGATAGTTCTTTGCCCACCCGGTCCTTCAATACCACATCATCATCTAGCCCAGGGATAGGTGGTTTTTGCTTTCCCTCCGGGATTCATCGATGTGCACTGGAACCCCCCGGATTGTGGTAGGACATATGGTTTCTGATTTGGTGCCGCCGAGCACTTGTTATTGCCGACCACATCTATGCTTTTTGCTTAAAGGTTTCTGCACTTTGTTTTAACTGACGATCTATCCTCTGGATAGATCATCAGCATCTGATCGGCGGGGTCCAACACCCGGGACTGTTCTGTTCACTTGAATGGAGCTTAGCCCCGCCCACACTAGTTAATACTAGTCGTGATGTCACTGGGCCAGCGGTAAACAGTGAGAAGGCCGCGCCGCTGCTGGAGCGGCGCTGCTGGAGCGCCGCTGCCTTCACAAACAGCTGATCGGCGGGGGTCCCGGGTGTCGGACCCACTCCGATGAGATGCTGATGATCTATCCAGAGGATAGATCATCAGTTAAAACAAAGTGCAGAACCCCTTTAACTTTAAAAATTTAATTTATTTTCATTTTAAGGGATATCTTTTCCATTCACACGTCCGCAAAATGGGTCCGCATCCGTTCCGCAATTTTGCGGAACAGGTGCAGACCCATTTATGTTCAATGGGGCCGGAATGTGCTGTCCGCTTCCGCATTTGCGGATCCGCATTTGCGGATCCACACTTCTGCATCCGTGCTTCCATTTCCGCAAAAAAATAGAACATGTCCTATTCTTGTCCGCAATTGCAGACAAAATTAGGCATTTTCTATTATAGTACCAGCGATGTGCGGTCCACAAATTGCGGAATGCACATTGCCGGTGTCCGTGTTTTGCAGATCCGGTGAATGGACCCTCATAGTAAAATTATTAAAGGTTACGTTTTATCTTCATGTATATTCTAATGGATTGCCTTCCTTGTACAATGTTATAATATACTTTCTATGTTAGACGGTATATTATAGTGCATTTGTATTGTGCGGCAGTTGTGTGCGGTTCTGCTGCGATACTGCAGGTATATAGAGGGACAAGCGTTATTGGAACAACTAATTTCTACTGGTGTGATATACCAGTCCCCCCCCAAAAAAAACTGATTGAAGCAGGGTGTTATATACCAATATACTTTCTTTATAGTGCATTTGGGTACTGTATAGTGCATTTGGGTACTGTATAGTGCGCATACGCGAAAATTATATTGCCAATATTTTGCATTGAAAAAAATAATAAATGGAGATCGCAAATTTGAATAATACATCTGGTGTCACTGTCCATGTTGTGGGACTATTTGTGCACTTCTAGTAATTATTTCTTGGCTGCAAATATGAGCTGAAGGTTTTTCAGGTTCGCCGGCCATTAAAATGAATGGGACCCGCCGCGAACTTGCGGTTCGCAAACATTTGATCGCGTTCGCATTCCCACTGGCACCCAGCACAGGGAGCACATGTCCATCTAGTCTCTTATTGCCAATACATAAGCCATAAGTTTCTTTTTTGGGAAATCATCTTTAACCCATTCCGTCCTGCCCAGTGCAATAAGCAGTGATATGAACAATCCCCCTATACCCCGCGTCCTCGGGGTCGTTGGTTTCTCACCTTGAATTCTCCTATGTGGTGCGTCCTCTTATAATCCCCTTTCTTTAGTGTCCAGCTTCCACGGCTATATACAATATGCTGTTCTCTGACCTCTGGTCTGATCTCTACTAAGTCTATGCAGGAACTGGGGAGTTGCCAGTGAACTAAAATGCAGAAGGAAATTGAGAGAATTAGGAAATTTTGTTTATTTCTTCATGTTTATTTTCATCCCATCCTCACAAGATTTATGTTAATGTCCTTCTACTATAGAAAGACAGGAAGGCAGGGAAAAGAATGCAGTGAGTTATTACATGAGGATTATTGCAATGAAATGGGATTAGTGAACCAGTTCGTAACGAACCGGGTTCATTGCAAACTTTCCAAATTTTTCTTTAGCACATCCAAACTTGAAGCTTTTCAGGTTTTACGAATCCAGTCCAACGGCGTGTAGCTCTATTTTACTGCACATGTCAGTTGGAATAAAGCAGTAGGGAGGCAGAAGAAGGGTACTCACATGACCCTGAGAGGAAGTGTGGGGGAGGGCTTGCCCTCATTGGATCCCAGGCTGACAGACAGCCTGGATAAGCCAATCCATGCTGCAGCAGACAGGGAGGTGCCCTAGCAGAAGGAGCAGAACGCCATTCTGTGCCAGAATTCTATCCCAAATGAATTAAACTGGATGAACTAAATCCATTGTAAGTCAATGGGCGCTGGATCAGTTTTTTGTCATGTCCGAAAAAACGGATCCGTCACCATTGACTTACATTGTGTTTCTTGACGGATCCGTCTTGATCAGTATCTCATGACACACTCAAAAACGCTGCTTACAGCGGTTTTGTGAGCGTCATGGGAACACAACACAACAGAACAGAATGCATTCTGGTCCACTCCATTCAGTTCAGTTTTGTCCCCACTGACAATGAATGGGGACAAAAATTATTCGTTTTCCTCCGCTTTGGCCATCCTATTACGGATGTCAATAGCGGAAATGGAAAGCACATTTGTAAAAGTAGATTGATAATGTAATATTAGGGCTAAATCCGTATTTTTTGGGGGGGATGGTTATTGAATTGAAATAAACCAGCATATAGGTGGTCGGTAAACAATAGACAGGGTAGTATACCACATTATCTGTGAGTAAAAATGTGATATTAAGAGTCAGGTTTGGCACTTAATCACCCATTTCCGTTTATTCTATATTGACACACGGTCGTAATAAAAAAAAATTGTGACTTGTTTAATTTAATTAAAGTAGCATATAGCTGATTAGTACACAAATACACAGGGTAGTGCAACAATTTGCCTCTAAGTGATAATGTGAAATTAAGCGTCAGGCCTCAATTATCTGTTTTCATTTATTGTATCTACACACTGTTGTAATATATATTTTTTTTAATTGTTCAATTTAAATAAACCACCATAAACAAGTATCTCACAAAAGTGAGTACACCCCTCACATTTTTGTAAATATTTGATTATATCTTTTCAATAAACAACACTGAAGATCTGACACTTTGATACAATGTAAAGTAGTCAGTGTACAGCTTGTGTAACAATGTAAATTTGACGTGCTCTCAAAATCACTCAACACACAGCCATTAATGTCTAAACAGCTGGCAGCAAAAGTGAGTAGGTGATCACTACAACAAAACACAGGGTGAGTGATAACGTGATATTATGTGTCAGGCCTCAATCATCCATATTGTATCTTCATATGATTGTAATAAAAAGTTTTTGTAATTTTTTTGCAATTAAACCATAGGTGGTCAGTACACCAATACACAGGGTAGTGCACCAAATGTGTACCTGTGAGTGATAATAAATTTAGGCCTATATTTCTGTCTCCAGATATTTCCAATCAAATTTATTTATTATATTCAAACCAGCATATACGTGATTACTACATCAATAGATAGGGTAGCGCACAATATTATCTGAGAGGCCCAAATATGCCAGGGCTACTGGAGGGTTCAAAATGAAAGACCCAGAGCCAGAATGTGGATAGTAGCAGCACCAGCTATGTGGCCAGAAGTAGTAGAAGTAGGCCGCAGTTGTCCCTGCTGGCTTCAAGTAGGCGTAACATTATCATTAAAGATAAAGAGGATGAAATTGTGGATTGGATGGCTTTCTCCTCCGTTCAGTCACAGCAGTACATAGAGTTGACTTCAGAGTCTGACAGCATGCCGTGGAGCCAGGGGTCACACCATTTGTCCTGCTTCTTTCACCTTGCAGCCATAGAAAAGCCTCTCAGTCTGCAAGAAGAGGGAGGTTTGAAGATGTGTTGGTCACTTTGGATATGAGATCATTCTTTCAGCCATCCCATCGACAGCCACCCTCTGGATCCAGCCTGAGGGAATGCCTTGACCGCCAGGTGTCCAACTACATCGGGTGGACGCTCTGAGAAGCGAGGAACCCTTGGACTACTGGGTGTGCAGGCTTGACCTGGTTGCCTTAGCTGAAATTTTTTTCCATGGAACTCTTGGCTTGCCCCTCGTCGAGTGTCCTGTCATAAAGGACATCCAGCGCAGCAGGGGGGATCGTGACCGATAAGCGCACTCTCCTAGCTCTAAAAATAAATGAGGCATGGATCTCGGAGGAATTCAACACCTGTGATGACCACGTTTAATTGAATTTCCTCATACCAGCCCACAAATATCCGCCACCACCCAGAACAAAGAATGGTCCCTGTCTTATGTAAATGCAGCTGCACAAAAGGCCTTTTTTGTCCAGTGAATGCCTAATGTTTGGGGCCTGTACTCCACTGGCCTGCAGTAAAATTGTTATCCAATGACCGCCTAATATACCTTCAGACACATAATCATTTGAGCTTTTCTGTACGGTGAATGCCTAATTGTTGGGACCTCGGAGGAATTCAACACCTGTGACGACCACGTATTATTGAATTTCACCTATTATCATTTGGGGCTTATTCAAGAGAGTGGAATATTCGCCATATATTCCCGAATTCGAGTATTCGCAAATATTTTCTTGATTGCTAAAATCTGCAATGTAGTATTCGCATATTGCGCATGCGCAAAACAAACATGGCCTAGTTTTGCTACATTTTTCAAACTGCCTGAAGTATCCTGAGACTAGAAAAAATCGTTGGCAGCAACTTTCACGAATGTGAGGAAGAACTCCTGATCACTATAAATAATTTTACATTACAGCACTGTTTTTGATTGCACTTCGCATGCATGGCAGAACAATAGCTTTATATGCAGATAGAGTGTTTTAATATATTCGTGATTGTGAATAATGTGCATATTTTTGCACAATACATACAAGCAGTGATGAGCGGCAGGGTCAATATTCGAATTTGCGATATTTCGCGAATATTTGGGCGAATATTTGTCATATATTCGCGAATTCGAGAATTCGTAATCTACAGTCATTATTTTCTTGATTGCGAAAATCGGCAATAGGAAAATTCACGATAAAATGCGCGATACGAAAATTTGCGATCAACACTACTCCTATAGGCAACTTTCCTATTGTTTGTTAGGGATGTTGCTAGGTGCCAATATTCGCAATAAATTTGCGATAAATTTGCGATTAGAATATTCGTGAATACGAATATATAGCACTATATTCTAAATATTCACAAATTCTCTAAGTGGCGATATTCGGGATTAAAATTCGCGATTCGAACATTCGCACTCAACACTACATACAAGTTCACATTTTATCAAGTCTGAGTCGATATTAATGATTGGTGCAAGTATTGTTGTGACATCACAGCGCATTGTCTGTAGCATGTATATATGGACCGCAGAGAAATATCTCTCACATGCACTTTGCACATCCATTTTCCTGCCGCACACTATATACCACACACACACACACACGCACACAGTCTATAGACTCCACACACATACAATTGCAATACAATCCGATCTTATAACGGTAACATTAAATCTAATATTTCCCCTTCAAAGATTTAAATCCTTTTTGCTGTGTTGTTCATGACATTATTTTCAATACTTGTAGTAAAAAATTTGGGATTATATGCTTGCATCTTTATACTGCAGCTCATGTTGGAGCGGGCATACGATAGGACCCGGGTCCAAGGAGGAAAAGCAGAGGATTGTGAGGGAGGTACGCTAAGCGCTACGGAGGAAGTGTAAGGGGAGGCACACAACGCTGGCCATAATAAAGCACTGGTCGGATCTAAAGAGGAGGCACTCTGAGTGGATCACTGAGATCCGTGACTGCAAATGCCCAGGTACAATGCTTACATCTCTTTTGTATCTCTCGCCCACACTTTGTAATGTTTATATACAGTTATGCAAATAAGTATTTCATCCCTTTACAAATGATTACTTACTACCTGGTGTGAAACATAGCAAATCAGCTGGTTACATCATAAATCTCTCCCGCGCTGTGAGTGTATATACAGTACAGACCAAAAGTTTGGACACACCTCTTTATTTTCATGACTATGAAGGCATCAAAACTATGAATTAACACATGTGGAATTATATACATAACAAACAAGTGTGAAACAACTGAAAATATGTCATATTCTAGGTTCTTCAAAGTAGCCACCTTTTGCTTGAATTACTGCTTTGCACACTCTTGGCATTCTCTTTATGAGCTTCAAGAGGTAGTCACCTGAAATGGTCTTCCAACAGTCTTGAAGGAGTTCCCAGAGATGCTTAGCACTTGTTGGCCCTTTTGCCTTCACTCTGCGGTCCAGCTCACCCCAAACCATCTCGATTGGGTTCAGGTCCGGTGACTGTGGAGGCCAGGTCATCTGGTGCAGCACCCCATCACTCTCCTTCATGGTCAAATAGCCCTTACTTTCAAAGTTTTCCCAATTTTTCGGCTGACTGACTGACCTTCATTTCTTAAAGTAATGATGGCCACTCGTTTTTATTTACTTAGCTGCTTTTTTCTTGCCATAATACCAATTCTAACAGTCTATTCAGTAGGACTATCAGCTGTGTATCCACCTGACTTCTCCTCAACGCAACTGATGGTCCCAACCCCATTTATAAGGCAAGAAATCCCACTTATTAAACCTGACAGGGAACACCTGTGAAGTGAAAACCATTTCAGGGGACTACCTCTTGAAGCTCATCAAGAGAATGCCAAGAGTGTGCAAAGCAGTAATCAAAGCAAAAGGTGGCTACTTTGAAGAACCTAGAATATGACGTATTTTCAGTTGTTTCACACTTGTTTGTTATGTATATAATTCCACATGTGTTAATTCATAGTTTTGATGCCTTCAGTGTGAATCTACAATTTTCATAGTCATATAAATAAAGAAAACTCTTTGAATGAGAAGGTGTGTCCAAACCTTTGGTCTGTACTGTATATATATATTTATAAACACATCAAAGTATGATGTAACCGGCTGATTTTGTACGTTTCACACACACATAAATATATACAGTACAGACCAAAAGTTTGGACACACCTTCTCATTCAAAGAGTTTTTTCTTTATTTTCATGACTATGAAAATTGTAGATTTTACACTGAAGGCATCAAAACTATGAATTAACACATGTGGAATTATATACATAACAAACAAGTGTGAAACAACTGAAAATATGTCATATTCTAGTTTCTTCAAATTAGCCACCTTTTTCTTTGATTACTGCTTTGCACACTCTTGGCATTCTCTTGATGAGCTTCAAGAGGTAGTCCCCTGAAATAGTTTTCTTTTCACAGGTGTGCCCTGTAAGGTTTAATAAGTGGGATTTCTTGCCTTATAAATGGGGTTGGAACCATCAGTTTAGTGATGTCGCGAACATAAAATTTTCCGTTCGTGAACGCCGAACGTGAATTTCTGCAAATGTTCGCGATCGGGCGAACCGGGCGAACCGCCATTGACTTCTATAGGCAGGCGAATTTTAAAACCCACAGGGACTCTTTCTAGCCACAGTAGTGATAGAAAAGTTGTTTCAAGGGGACTAACACCTGGACTGTGGCATGCCGGAGGGGGATCCATTTTAAAACTCCCAAGGAAAATTATGTAGTTGACGCAGAGTTGGATTTTAATCCATAAAGGGAATAAATCACATAATAATCCAAATTTTTTTTGAACAACGTGGTTTAAAACATTCAGTGTGTGTATACGATCAGGTAGGATGTTGTATCGATCAGGTAGTGTAAGGGTTACGCCCGCTTCACAGACATTGACAGACCAAACTTTTAATGCACCGCAAACAACCGCAGCGCAGGACAACACTCTCGAAGTCAGACCAGTGCGACAAGGTGGTCAGTTGGATTGTAGCAGATAATGATTCTAGTCGGTTAAGTACCACCCTGTTTTCCACCAAGTCCAGTCTGAGTAGCCAAGAGTCTTCTCAACACAATCCTCACCCTGATCATCCTTCCTCCCACCATGGAGAGTCTTGCTAAACAATTGATCCCTCACTCCGATATTCCGAGGAGCTCTTTTCAGCGTCATTCCTTCATTTGGGCCTCTCGACAAGCCCGTTTGAAGAGGGACATCAGATCTTGTGCCCTGATTCCCAAACTCTTGAGCATCCACAGTCACAAGAAGATGACAGTGGGGAACAGCAATTAGTGTTTCACGAGGTGGATGATGATGATGAGACACAGTTGCCAATAAGTCAACGGCAATTAGTTTCTCAAGAGGTTGATGATGGTTGCATCCAGCGCCCCACAAGCCTCCATACCTGCCAGAACAGATAAAGAATGTGACCGCAGATGAAGGTCTAATGTGACCGAAATGTCCAGTCTAAGAATACTGTTCATACTCACAAATACAAACATTGTGCAAATGGATGAAACTCCTGTATGATTTGAATGAATAAATCCTTTTGAAATTGCAACACTGAAAACTGTGTGCCTCAACTTTACTACATGTATACTGGCTGCTTGCAGCCCTTGGTTGGCACCAGAACCTACTGAATAGAGTGCGTTTCTCCATCTTCTCAAAAAGATGATGAGGATGAGACACAGTTGTCAATAACTGATATTGTTTTTAGGTCAACAAGTCAGGAGGATGAGCAGAGCGAGGAAGAGGGGGTGGTGGATGATATAGTCACTGACCCAACCTAGGAAGGCGCCAAGCCGAGCAAGGACAGCAGTACAGAGGGGGAGGGATCCGCAGCACCACAATAGGCTGGAAGAGGCAGTGGGGTGGCAAAAGGGATAATGTGGGCCAGCCAAACAGGCCCGCAACTGTTCCCCGGAGCACACCCTTGCGGAAATCTCCCTTGCCAAGGGGTAGATGTTCCGCAGTCTGGTGCTTTTTTGAGGAAAGTGCGTACGACAAAAGAATTGTAATTTGCAATACAAAAATTCTAAAATGTGCCATACAAAAATGATCAGGGGCGTGAACACCCAGCAACCTCACCACCACCAGCATGATACGCCACATGGCATCAAAGCACCATTATAGGTGGGCCGAACGCCTGGGTCCACAATCTGTGTCAGCAGGTCACAACACTGCCTCCTCTTCCCCTATGTTATGTTCTGGCCAATCCTCTGCTGAAAGCGCAAGCCCGGATGCCTCCCGCCCTGCACCTGGACCTTTGCAAGCACCATCAGCGACCACATCCATTTCCGTGTCCCAGCACATTGTCCTGTTACATCACCCGTGCCCTGACCAACGCAGTTACTGGGAAGTTCCACTTATCCACTGACACATGGACAAGTGCATTTAGCCAGGGACGCTACATTTCCCTGATGGCACACTGGGTGAACGTTGTGAAGGCTGGGAGCGAGTCGTACCCTTGGATGGCACAGGTGTTACCGACGCCAAGGATTGCGGGACCTAATTCCATCTGGGTTTCTGCCACCACCTACGTTAGTGGCTCCAATCCCCACTTCTCCTCCTCCACCTCCTCCTCCACTTCCACCTCATAATTATCCTCTTGCAGCCCCAGTCAGCCATTAGTCGGTAGCTGGAAGCAGTGTAGCACTGCAGTGGGGAAGCGTCCAGGCCGTGCTTAAGCTGATCTGCTTAGGTGACAAACAGCACACAGCCGCAGAGCTGTGGCAGGGGATAAGAGACCAGACTGAGCTGTGGCTCTCGCCACTCAACCTAGAACCAGGCATGGTTGTGTCTGATAATGGCCGTAACTTGGTGGCGGCTTTGGAACTCGGGAAGCTCACACACATCCCATGCCTAGCCCATGTCTTCAACTTAGTGGTTCAGAGGTTTCTCAAAACCTACCCCAATTTAAATCTATGGGATGTGAATTTACTCTTTTCTATGTGGTTTATACCCAATTTGCCTGAGCTACTGGTGAAGGTGCGCCGTGTGTGTGCCCATTTCCACAAGTCATCGACAGCTTCCGCCGGTCTGTCAAGGCTGCAGAAGCACTTGCAATTGCCAGCTCAACGACTGTTGTGCGACGTGAGCACGCAATGGAACTTGACGTTCCACATGTTGGCCAGGCTTTGTGAGCAGCAGAGGACAGTAATGGAATACCAGCTGCAACATGGTCGTCGCCTTTCCAGTCAGCTTCCGCTCTTCACAAGTGAGGAGTGGGCATGGATGTCTGACCTCTGTGAGGTTTTAAGAAACTTTGAGGAATCAACATAGATAACGCTATTATCAGCGTAACCATCCCACTTCTGTGTCTACTCAAACGCTAGCTGCTCACAATTAAGGCCGACACTTTGCATGTGGAAGAGGTGAAAATGGGGGAAGATATTACACAAGGTAATAGCCAGACCACCCTCAGTTCATCTTCTAAGCGCAAATTGGATAATGATGATGATGAGGAGGAGCAGGAGACGGTTGCTTCCTCTACAGAGGGTAGTACCCATGGAAGTTTAATTCCATCTGTTCAGCGTGGATGGGAAGAAGAGGAAGAAGAGGATGAGGAGATTGAGAGTCATCCTCCTGATGACGACAGTGAAGTCTTGCCTGTTGGGACTATGGCACACATGGCTGACTTTATGTTAGGCTACCTTTCCCGTGACCCACTTGTTTTACGTATTTTGGACAACAGCGATTACTGGTTGTTCAGCCTTCCCGACCCCAGCTACAAGGAGAACTTCTCATCTCTCATTCCTGTGGTGGAGAGGACGAGCAAAATGGTCAAATACCAGAAGGTCCTTGTGGAAAAATTGCTCCTAAAATTTCCAGCTGACAACGCTGGCCGCAGAGTACGTAGTTCCTTGGACAACCAAGGAGGGGAGAGGAGGGGAACACACAGCAGTTCCAACAGAGGCAGGTCAACACTCTCCAAAGCCTGGGACAGTTTCATTGCACCCAGCCAGCACCCTCACCCTTATGTGCGGCCTAGTGTCACAAGGAGGGAAACATTTTTGAATAATAATAATGATAATAATGAATTGTATTTATATAGCGCCACCATATTCCGCAGCGCTTTGCAAATTAATAGGGTTCATGTACGAAACAAAACTAACTGGCTAATATGCAACTGAAACACTAGGAGTCAGGGCCCTGCTCGCAAGAGCTTACAATTAGTGTTGAGCGAACTTCTGTTTTAAGTTCGGCGTCTAAAGTTCGGCTTCCGGTTAGCGGAGAATCCCGATATGGATTCTGAATTCCATTGTGGACCGTGGTAGCGGAATCAATAATGGCCGATTATTGATTCCGCTACCACGGACCACAACGGAATTCGGAATCCATATCGGGATTCTCCGCTAACCGGAAGCCGAACTTTAGACGCCGAACTTAAAACAGAAGTTCGCTCAACACTACTTACAATCTATGAGGAATTGGGGGTGACACATAAGGTAGTTGATTGTGATAAGTAGGATTTGAGCAATTATTGAACTGACAGGAGGGGTGCCGGCCGATATGGTCTGGGACTAGTAGAGGATCGAGTTTAGGCCATAGGAGTTGGTTGGGGAAAGGTTTAGTCTGGGAAAAGTCATTTTAGGTAGCTTGATAAGCCTGCCTGAAAAGATGTGTTTTTAGAGCATGTTTGAAGGTGGAGAAGTTGTGAATTGACCTAGTATTCCGGGGCAGAGCATTGCAGAGAGTAGGTGCAGTTTGAGAAAAGTCTTGAAGACGGGAGTGACAGGTACGTTATTAATCTTAGGTCGCTAACAGAACGAAGAGCACAAGAAGGGTGATAGATGGAAATGAGGGAGGAGATGTATGGAGGTGAAGCACTCCTCCACTTCGAACATATAAACATGCTTATTAGTCTGCCCTCGCTCCTAATGTTGTAGAGGGTCAGCTCGCCTGCAGGCCCTCGCATATAATGTTTTAGAGGCTCACCAGTAGGCCCTCACCTACAATCTTTTAGAGGGTTAGCTCTCCTGCAGGCCCTCGCATATAATGTTTTAGATGGTCAGCTTAGCAGTAGGCCCTCGCCAGCAGGCCCTTGCTTCTAAAGTTTTTGAGGGTCACCAGCAGGCCATCAATCATAATTTTTCAAGAGTGTATGATGCCCTCCTTCTCTCCTTTATGTGTAATAAAGGATGTATTGGAGTGCCAGTTCCTTGTAATTTTTGGAAGCCCTTTCACTTACTGCATAGGCTTTATGAGTGTGGGAGTCCCACTACCTGAACAATTGTACCATAATGTGAATGAGGCCCACCATTATGTGATATACAGGTTTTATCGGAGTGCCTCTTCCTTTTAATTTTTGGCAGCATTTGCACTTTATATATATAAGTAAATATACAGGGAAGAATGTTTCCTAACAATTTTTCCTCTAAAATCGATTTTATCTTCGGTTTTGTGTGTATTTTTGTCAGTCTGTAAAATTGGCATACTACGCTGACAACATCGTTTCCAGCAGCGACGTGGGAGTCCAAGATGCATCCCGACATCCTCCCCATGCTGTTCCCGAACCATTTCGGTTGTGTTTCCATCAATTTCTGACCTTTTTCTATGAACCAGACCTTCAGAGCAGGGGGTGCCTGGCTTAATGCTCGGGTTCTCCCATTGACTTCCATTGTGCTCGGGTGCTCGCATCCCGAGGTGTTCGACCCGATTACCCAAACACCCAAGCACTTTGGTGCTCGATCAACACTATTTTGTATCCCTGAGGAAGAAAGTTTTTCGTCATAATTGTCATCGATATGATGAAAAATTCGAAATAATTTCAAGAATATGGGCAACAAGTATAAACGTGTGGCTGACAGGAAACGTTTGAATGGTCCAGAACTAAGAGTGGGTGATTCTGTGTGTCTGTCTACAAGAAACATTAAGTTGAAGGTACCTTCTTGGAATTAGGGTCCAAGATTTATTGGTCCATATAAGATCACTGCCATCATTAATCCTGTAGCTTTTCGTCTTGAACTTCCTCAGGCCCCGGAAAATTCATAATGTGTTTCACAAATCTTTGTTGCAGAGATATCTTGAACCTTTGGAGCCGTCTTCCTTGCCACCCGCTCCTGTCATGGTGGATGGTAGTTTTGAATTTTAGATTGCCAAGATAATTGACTCTCAAGTTCTCCGTCGATCTCTTCAGTATCTGGAAGGGTTATGGACCAGAAGAGAGGATGTGGGTACCGGCATCCGACATGAATGCCAGTTGCTTGGTGAAAGCCTCACTCAGATAAGGTTGGTCCTGGGTGCCTGGAGGTCACTCGTAGAAGATAGGGTACTGTCACAGACACTCCCGTGACAGGTGCCAGGAGATCAGAGAGACTGGCAACACGTGGGTTAGTCTGAATGGTTCCTTGTGGATCATTTGTGTCTGTGTTGTTTTGATAATGACCACTCCTCTGGCAGGTGTTGTTGGATTGGTCATTTAACTTCCCCTATTTATTACTGCTTACCCCTTTTGGTGGTGCGGTTTATAGCTTCAGTTTCTGCACTCTGGGCTAGCTGGTTGTTGGATGTCGGTTGAGCTCCTGGTGCTGCCTTTGCTCCACGTGAAGTTAAGTGTCATTTTCCCTATTTGTATTTTGTTTGTTGTATTTCCCTGTATTTTGTATGTAGGCCTGAGGGAGACTCCTGTTCATCCTTCTAGTGGATAAAAAGGTTGTCTCAAGTCCTGTCCCTATACCAGGGCCCTACAGTGTGTGTTAGGGATCTAGGTTCCTGAGTATGAACTTTCCTACCATCGAGGTCAGTTTATACTGATAGTTAGTAAGGACTTGGATTAGAGTTGTTCTAGGAGGAGACCTTCTCCTTTACCCTAGTTTCCAGGGCTAGTTCCTATCCCCTTTCCTCCTGTGATCGGTTTGGAGTTTCCCACCCTCACCACATCTGTGACACCCTTTTTGTCGTGTATTAGTGGCAAAATAAAAATATATTTGCAGTTCAGCAGTGCAGTTATATGTCCTAAAGCCTTCTGTGGCGTGTATAAGCGGAAATAAAGTAAGGGCATATTTGCCATTCAGCAGTGCAGTTATATGTTCTAAAGCCCTTTTTGCCTTGTATTAGTGGCAAAAGGAAAATATATTTGCCGTTCAGCGGTGCAGTTATATGTTCTAAAGCCTTTTGTGTCGTGTATAAGTGGAAAAAAGAAAAATATATTTGCCGTTCAGCGGTACAGTTATATGATCTAAAGATTTTTGTGGAGTGTATAAGTAGAAATTTTTTTTTTTTGGGGGTGACTTAATATGAACACACAGTCTAAAAATTCTCCTTTTTTCATGTACAGCAGCAATACAGTAAGAAGCCTGATGTATAAGGCAGGGGATGTGTGTCTGTGTAGAGGTAGTAGCTGTCACGAGAAATGGGAAGGGGATAACACCAGATAACACACAGAAGGAATAGACCAGAGTATGGACCTCAAAGTTAAGGGAGAGGGATGGTGACCTCCTAGGAATCACTAGACCTCTTCCTGACTCCTGCCAGTATGAGTAGACCCTGAAGGTGGAAATACTAATACACAGGAACCTTAGCCCTGGAGACCCTGGAAGGCCCTAGGAGTAGTGGCAGGGCATGAGACTATTGGTTCCTCCCCAAGATGAAGTAACCAGCGTCTCCCTTAGGCCTACACAACAACACACACAAGCGAACAACAAAATGCAAGACAAAATACACTTAGCTTAAAAAAGAATGAAGAAGCATAATTGGGCTGGTGGTAAGTAGTTACTGTCAGCAATGGTGGTTCTTTTCATTGGCATCAGCTGAAAATCCTTATTGATCCATTCCTGATTTTCACAAATGCAATGTTTTTTACCCTTTGGTAGGACATAGAAACATAGAAACATAGAATGTGTCGGTAGATAAGAACCATTTGGCCCATCTAGTCTGCCCAATATACTAAGTACTATGGATAGCCCCTGGCCCTATCTTATATGAAGGATGGCCTTATGCCTATCCCATGCATGCTTAAACTCCTTCACTGTATTTGCAGCTACCACTTCTGCAGGAAGGCTATTCCATGCATCCACTACTCTCTCAGTAAAGTAATACTTCCTGATATTACTTTTAAACCTTTGCCCCTCTAATTTAAAACTAGGTCCTCTTGTAGCAGTTTTTCGTCTTTTAAATATTCTCTCCTCTTTTACCTTGTTGTACCTTTGGGCTTCTTGTGATGATGCTACCTGCTGTGCTGAATTCTCTCTCTGACAGTACACTGGAGGGTGGACAGAGTACAGAGCAAACTGAGCCATTTCCAACTATTGTTTCAATCTGCAGACCAAGAAGTCCATAGGGTTAGGATATTTGACAGAAAAATTGCAAAATCCAAGTATGAGTGAAAATGGCTGTTCAGTTGGATTGTATCCCTTTGCTAATATGTGTCAGCTTGTCGTAGCACTTGAAAAAATTCACACAGCTTCTTCTGTTTCTGTTATTAATCATGCAGCAGTCTTCAACAAATATCTTTTTTGATGGATTACACCACATGCATCCTTTCATTGACCACCATGCTGTGGAAAGGCATAGGAAAAATAGCGCAGATCAGGGCCGATCCTACACGGGGTGCAGTGGGTGCCCCGCACCCCAGCGCTGTCACCCGAAAGGCGCCGAGCGCAGGGCCGGACTGGCCTGCCGGGATAGCGGGAAATTTCCCGGTGGGCCGGCAAGCCTGAGTGCCGCAAGGCCGCGGCCCTGGTGACAAGTGGGGGCGGCCGCGGCCGGCGGCAGGGCAGAGCAGGAGATGAGCGCCTCCATTGCGGAAGCGCTCATCTCCATAGTCATCTGTATTGCCGTCCTCAGGACGGCAATACAGATGCCTGTGCTGCGGCAGAGGAGGGAGAGGTGTGTCCCCTCCTGTTCCTCTGATAGGCTGCCGGCTTAGTGCTGGCAGCCTATCAGAGGCCGGTGCAGGCGGCGCGATGACGTCATCGCGTCGCCTGAGGCTGAGCCGTATAGCGAGGGACACAGACGGAAGAGGCGGCCTGCATCGCATCGCATTGCTGGAGGTAAGTATAAGTGTATTATTTTTTTTTATATAGGTACAATACTGGGCTGGCACATGATAAGGGGGGCTACTGGGCTGGCACATAAGGGGGGCTACTGGGCTGGCACATAAGGGGGGACTACTGGGCTGGGCTGGCACATGATAAGGGGGGCTACTGGGCTGGCACATGATAAGGGGGGACTACTGGGCTGGCACATGATAAGGGGGGACTACTGGGCTGGCACATGATAAGGGGGGCTACTGGAACATGATATGGGGGCACTCTGGCTACTGGCACATGATATGGGGGCACTCTGGCTACTGGCACATGATAATGGCGGGATCTGGCTACTGGCACATGATATGGGGGGGGCTCTGGCTACTGGCACATGATAAGGGGGGGGCTCTGGCTACTGGCACATGATAAGGGGGGCTACTGGCACATGATAAGGGGGGCTACTGGCACATGATAAGGGGGCTACTGGCACATGATAAGGGGGCTACTGGCACATGATAAGGGGTCTACTGGCACATGATAAGGGGGGCTACTGGCACATAGGGGGGCTACTGGCACATAAGGGGGGCTACTGGCACATGATATGGGGGGCTCTGGCTACTGGCACATGATATGGGGGGGCTCTGGCTACTGGCACATGATGGTGGGGGGGCTCTTATTTCTGGCACATGATTGGGGGCACTCTGGCTACTGGCACATGATATGGGGGGCTCTGGCTACTGACACATGATATGGGGGGGCTCTGGCTACTGACACATGATATGGGGGGGCTCTGGCTACTGGCACATGATGGTGGGGGGGGCTCTGGCTACTGGCACATGATATGGGGGGGGCTCTGGCTACTGGCACATGATATGGGGGGCTACTGGCACATGATAAGGGGGGCTACTGGCACATGATAAGGGGGCTACTGGCACATGATAAGGGGGGCTACTGGCACATGATAAGGAGGGCTACTGGCACATAGGGGGGCTACTGACACATAAGGGGGGCTACTGGCACATGATATGGGGGGGCTCTGGCTACTGGCATATGATATGGGGGGCTCTGGCTACTGGCACATGATGGTGGGGGGGCTCTTATTTCTGGCACATGATTGGGGGCACTCTGGCTACTGGCACATGATATGGGGGGCTCTGGCTACTGACACATGATATGGGGGGGCTCTGGCTACTGACATGATATGGGGGGGCTCTGGCTACTGGCACATGATGGTGGGGGGGCTCTTATTACTGGCACATGATTGGGGGCATCTATGGGGGCACATCTTACTGCAGATTATTGGGGGGCACTATAGGGGCATCTACTGAGGCTAAAAAAGAAGATATTTTATATGGGGGCTCTGTATAGGGGCATTTTATACTGGGACACATTATGGTGGGTACTATGGGGAAGGGGGGGGCACTATGGGGGTCATCTACGGGGGCACTGAGAAGGGGTATTTTATATTGGCACATTATGGGAACATTAGCTCAACTGGGGGCATTACAATTGTTTTGCATATTATAAGGAGAATTATTACTACTGGGGGGGCATTATGGTGGGCTTTATTATTCCCCTATGGTATGACCCCCTAGTAGCAGCACCAGCCTCTCCTTGCTCTGCTATCCCTCTGCCCCTTCTCCAAATCCTTATTATGAAATCTTTCTCATTAGGTTAAAGCACAACATCAGCTCCGCCGAGCCCCCGGCCAAAGTGTTGAAGTGGCGTCCGAGATCCCCAAGGGCCAAGTCAAGTAACTGTAAGTTTTTATGGGGGTTCTACAAAAGAGCTATCGTGGGGCAAAGTTCATATTCGTGTTTACATTGTAAAGGGGAGGAGTTAGTAAGATAGCCACGCCCATGTGGGGGCGCCAGAAATATTTCTGCACCCAGGCGCCTGTGACCCTAGGATCGGCCCTGGCGCAGATCACCTTCCAAAGGATGAGAAAAAGCAATTTGTATACTCACATATAGAATAAAAGATTTGAGCTTATCACAAACATTTCCACATCTTTCCACTAGACCTAGGTTTTGCAAATATTGCATTGCATTATGTAGGTGTTATCAGATGCATTACTCCAACAGACTGGAACACTCTCCCGGACTTGCCGAGACAGAACAGTCTGCCGTTAGCTGGAGTTCCACTTTGCATATGCTAGAGCATCTGTATGAGCAGCGCAAAGCCATCAATGATTTTGTCATGCACCAAACCATCACAGCACAGAGCATGTGTTGTTTCAAGGTCAGACCTCTTCAGACCTCATCAGAGACGTCTATCACGTGATGAAGTCCTTCGAAGAGGCCACAGAATTTGTCAGTAGGGGCAACTGCAGCATAAATGACATCATCCCCCTCATATTTATCTTGGAACAGCTTACTCATCTTTCTGTCTGCTCTGTAGCTGTTGGGGACCCACAAGGAGAAAGTTCCAATGTTAGGAGGATGAGGAGCTGCCAGTAGAAGAGGAGGAGTCAGTGATGGAGAAGAAGGAAGATGATGATGACAATGTCACGGGACAGTACACCCAATCATTTCAGCTGGGAGCAGAGCCATAAAGTACTGGCTACTTGAGCACGCTGGCCAAAAAAGGCAAGCATTATGCTTACTTTCTTACATATCATTCACATTAAGTAGTCTTACGATTACTGGAGGGGAGAGGTGGGAAGAGAAAAAGAAAAAAGTTCATAAAAAAAATAAAAAGATAACATTTTTCAATTAAAAAAAATCTAAGGCCTAGGAGACAAGAGGGTGTTATATACCTCAAAGAAAAATGTGGGGGATTGGGTCAGCACAACCTGTATGTAGGTGCACATCACTATGGCGAAATACATATACAAACGGAAAATGCAAATGTGATCGCACTCTACATCCAGCATTCTGCCCTGCCTCCATGCTGGATGAGACATTGGTGTACATTTTGGCCAAAGCGTAATAAGTTTTGTGTGGCTGTCATGGCCCATAAACAGGTAGGAACTAGTGTTAGGGACCACTCAAATGATGCGACCTTGACGTGGTGAGTGGCTTATTACGCTTTGGCCAAAATGTACACCAATGTCTCATCCAGCATGGAGGCAGGGCAGAATGCTGGATGTAGAGTGCGATCACATTTGCATTTTCCGTTTGTATATGTATTTCGCCATAGTGATGTGCACCACATACAGGTTGTGCTGACCCAATCCCCCACATTTTTCTTTGTAGTATATATTGGAGGCGTGGCGATCTCCTTGGAGTCATGCACACCTGACCAGTCAATCTGTCCTGGAGGCTGGTTTTAAAGTCAGTATAAAACTGAGTCTGCTCATATAGAACCTACCTGTAGCCATTTGGCTCCAGGAGAAGTATATGGTGGGCTCAGCATGCATGTTGGTACTTGCATCCCTGGATCCGATGAAAGCTGTAATGGCACCGGACGGGGTTAAAAGCAGAGTGTGCTTGGCTTGCATGCTGACCTGCATTCCCTGGACTTTGTGTGGCTGTCATGGCCCATAAACAGGTAGGAACTAGTGTTAGGGACCACTCAAATAGAGGCGACCTTGACGTGGTGAGTGGCTTATTACGCTTTGGCCAAAATGTACACCAATGTCTCATCCAGCATGGAGGCAGGGCAGAATGCTGAATGTAGAGTGCAATCACATTTGCATTTTCCGGTGTTATATACCTATTTTCAGGGCAATTGTAGCAACTTTACTTTGTGACAAATTATTTGAGTAATTTGGGTAAATCAGACACAAAACTAAATTTGCTCATCCTTATTCTGTAAACGTTTTACTGTTCAGGTCCAATATCATTTTTGCTTTTTGCATCATTTAATGGACTACTCCACTTTGGGAAACCACTATTTTGCTTCTCCCAATGATGGGCTGATCAGACGAGATCCCAACATCTCTGCGGATTAGTTGAACTTTTCTGTCTCATTCTTCATTAAAGGGAACCTGTCACTGGGATTTTGGGTATAGAGCTGAGGACATGGGTTGCTAGATGGCCGCTAGCACATCCGCAATACCCAGTCCCCATAGCTCTGTGTGCTTTTATTGTGTATAAAAACCGATTTGATACATATGCAAATTAACCTGAGATGAGTCAGAGCTTGAAAATATGACTCTTCTCTGGTCACACAAGTAAGATATGACTCTTTTATGTTAATTTGCATGTATCAAATCTGTTTTTTTACACAATAAAAGCACAGAGAGCTATGGGGACTGGTTATTGCGGATGTGCTAGCGGCCATCTAGCAGCCCATGTCCTCAGCTCTATACCCAAAATCCCGGTGACAGGTTCCCTTTAACATCAGTGGTTATCCATGTAGTGTATGGAACTAGTATAGATGTTCTATTAATCCCAAATGTCCTATACAGTGGAAAAAAAACCTTACTTAAGGGGGTTTTCTGGGAGCTTTGTACTGATGACCTCTACTCTGGATAGGTCATCAGTATCTGATCGTGGGGGGTCTGACACCTGGGACCCCCACCAATCAGCTGTTTGATAAGGCACAGGCACTCAATATAGCTCTGCGGCCTTCTCGCAGCTCATCAAGCCCAGCACTGTACATTGTATAGCAGCTGTCCTTGGTATCACAGCTCAGCCCCATTCACTTCAATGAAGCTGAACTGCGTCTAGGCCATGTGACCGATGAACTTGCCACACGTGGCCTAGGCAAAGCTGGAGAAGGTCATTGCACTACTGTGAGCGCCAGTGCCTTCTCAAACAGATGATCGGCGGGGGTCCCGGGTGTTGGACCCCCACTGATCAGATACTGATGAACTATCCAGAAGATAGGTCATCAATGTAAAACTCCTGGAAAACCCTTTTAAAATTGCTGACTAATCCTCACTTATCCAGTCACTTTCTGTCTTTATATATTGGTGGTGCACTGATGGTTTGGCTCATTTCTGCCCAGTGTCAGTGGGTAAGGCTGTAAATTTCAGAAGCCACAACTTCCTCTTTCTAAAGACTCTTTAGCAATGTTCTATTTTCAGTCTGCGGTTGTTTTTTGAATAGATTTCGCACTTATTCAAGTGTAAGGAGCATGTATCACGTACACTCAGGACTTCTGGCTATAGCTGAGATCACACAACAGGTGAGCAGGTGACATCACCAGGTCATGGGCTGCAACTATAACCAGTGACATTATATAAAGCTCTGTGGTGCTGGATTCCCTGTGAAGCAAGTCATAACTTGGATCTGAATTATTGCTTTTTTGGCTTTCATGGTTTTATGGTGTTATCAACTTTCCTAAAAAGGATCGCCCACTATGGACAATCCCATCCAACAAGCTTATCAGAAGGTATCTGGCCGCTGTAATCAGCTGTAGTCAGCTGTAATCTGTTCATATAGAATCACATAGTTCATAAGCCTCAATGTTATTATGAATTAAAAAGTAATCTAAACCTTTTCTGAAGCACCTCCTGTATTTGCTGTGACCGGCTCCTGCGGCTCTTTCAGAGAATCACAGTTCTTACTGTAAAGAATGCTTGTCGCCTCTTATGACTGAATCTGTTTTCTCCAATCGTAGGGAGTGGCCCCTTGTCTTTTGAGGGCATTTAACACAGAATAGTTTCCTTGATATTTTGTTGTATGGTCCTTTTATATATTTGCACAGGTTAATCATGTCCCCCCTTAGATGTATTTTTTCAAGGCAAAACAAATTCAGTTCATTTAATCTTTGCTCATAACTAAGATCTTCCAGACCCTTTATGAGTATAGTTGCTCTCCTCTGTACTTTTTCTAACTCCAGGGCATTCTTTTTATGGACTGGTGCCCAGAACTGAACTGCGTATTCCAGTTGACCCCACACCAACGCTTTGTATAGTGGCAATATTACATCCCTGTCCCGCTAGTCCATACCTCTTTGAATACAAGACAGAATTATGTTGGCCTTAGAGGCAGCTGACTGGCATTGCATGCTGTTATTTAGTCTATGATCTACTAGTACACCCAGGTCCTTCTCAACAAGTGACTCTCCCAGTGTTACTCCCCCTACGACATATGCTGCATGCAGATTATTAGCCCTCAAGTGCAGAACTTTGCATTTATCTACAGGGTGGGCCAATTATATGGATACACCTTAATAAAATGGGAATGGTTGGTGATATTAACTTCCTGTTTGCGGCATATTAGTATATGTGAAACTTTTCAAGATGGGTGGTGACCATGGCGGCCATTTTGAAGTTGGCCATTTTGAATCCAACTTTCGTTTTTTTAATTGGAAGAGGGTCAAGTGACACATCAAACTTATTGGGAATTTCACAAGAAAAACAATGGTGTGCTTGGTTTTAACCTAACTTTATTCTTTCATGAGTTATTTACAAGTTTCTGACCACTTATAAAATGTGTTCAATGTGCTGCCCATTGTGTTGGATTGTCAATGCAACCCTCTTCTCCCACTCTTCACACACTGATAGCAACACCGCAGGAGAAATGCTAGCAAGGCTTCCAGTATCCGTAGTTTCAGGTGCTGCACATCTCGTATCTTCACAGCATAGACGATTGCCTTCAGATGATACGAGATGTGCAGCACCTGAAACTACGGATACTGGAAGCCTGTGCTAGCATTTCTCCTGCGGTGTTGCTATCAGTGTGTGAAGAGTGGGAGAAAAGGGTTGCATTGACAATCCAACACAATGGGCAGAACATTGAACACATTTTGTAAGTGGTCAGAAACTTGTAAATAACTCATGAAAGAATAAAGTTACGTTAAAACCATTGTTTTTCTTGTGAAATTCTCAATAAGTTTGATGTGTCACATGACCCTCTTCCTATTGAAAAAACAAAAGTTGGATTCAAAATGGCTGACTTCAAAATGGCCACCATGGTAACCACCCATGTTGAAAAGTTTCCCCCCTCACATATACTAATGTGCCACAAACAGGAAGTTAATATCACCAACCATTGCCATTTTATTAAGGTGTATCCATATAAATGGCCCACCCTGTATATTGAACCTCATTTGCTAAGTCAAGGCCCAAACAGTAAGTCAGCTTATAACTTATAAACATCTTCCATAGAGTGGACCATATTATTGGTGTCATCTGCAAAAATATAAACATCACTACTACTCCCATCCTCTATGTCATTAATGAATAAGTTAAATAATATCACACTCAGCACTTTGTAGCTGATCTTTGCTTTAACAAATGAGTGTCCTCAATAGGCGACCTCCATCTATGAATTTACAATGTCCTAATAGGGTATTCCAAAATGAGTTTTCTAAACCAGATATCACTGCTGATATAACTAATTGCGGAATAACAATAATTGTCTGAGTAGTGGTTCACATTAGAGGTGACATATATAAACAGTGTAGACGTGAAAGTGCTACAAACTACATTACTTACTGAAACTTGATTTTGGCACCAGGATCCTACATAACTCAGGCAATTGTTTGTACCTGTCTACCTCTCCTTGGCTACTTGAGCAATATGGGTCTAAGCTTCATTTATTGGAATTTCATGTATTGGAGACTTTCAAAACATGTATAACAGTCCTTAGGACATTGAATACACACTGAGAGATCCAAAAGTGAAAAGGAACACTTCAAAGTTAGCGCAGAAGATTCGTTTTTTGACATTTTTATGAGCTGCACCCACATCTGATCCTTGAACATCGTTGTCTGCTGTAATATAAAACAAAATAAAGTCACTGATATGATAAAATATGAAAAAATGATGAAAACTGTACAGGGAGAATTATTACCAGTAATCAGCATAGAAACCAACACCTAAATCCCAAATTGTGGGACATTTAAAAAAGTCCACTTCATTTCAAGTCCAGTGCACATAACATTCCCATAAAAATCAGTACTCTTGGCATTTTCTGAACATACCGTACACTACTATATACTGTATTTATCAGTGCATTTACCTTCAGACCCTTTCACTTTTTTCACGTGGTATTATGTTGCTCCATGTGCTAAAATAAAAATAAAATTCCAGTTTTCTACCACTATTCTGCATTCAATGCCCCATAATGAGAACGTGAATAGAGAATTTTAGAAATTTTTGCTAATTTATTAGTATTTTACATGCACTCAGTATTCAGACCCTTTGCTATGACATTTGACAGTTAGCTCTGGGGCTTCTCGTTTCTCTGGAATCTCTTTGAGATGTTTTTACACCTTGATTGGAGTCCCCCCTTGGTAAATTCAGTTCATTGAGCGTGATTTAGAAAGACACAGCCCTGTCTATTTAACAGCTGACAATGCATATCAGAGCATACACCAAACCATGAGGAGGAAAGAACTACCTGTAGAGCTCAAAGACAGGATTGTGTGGATGCACATATCTGGAGAAGGGGACAAAAACATTTCTGCTGCACTGAAAGTTCCCAAGACCACAATGGCCTTCTTAATTATTAAATTGAAGAAATTTGGAAAAACCAGAACTTTACCTACAGCTGTCTGCCTCAGGGGAGAAGAGCCTCTGTGAGATAGGTTAGGAGCTTGAGAGATACTGTGTGCAGATAGAAGCAACTTCCATGTCAGCCATATATATGCAGCATTTCATCACTTTGGGCTTTATGGCATCCCACCTTCCGCCTTAGCTCCTGCTTAGTCTTTCCAACCTAATTCAGGGGGCATTTACGGGTACATAAATAGATCACACTCTGGGTCTTGCAATTCGCAAAATAACGCATTTGATAGGTCCTATTTGTCGATACGCTTCTACAGGTGGTTGATGCAGATACAGTAATTGCCACATTTGAAGGTCCCGGGTGGTTTACGATGTAGCCAGTAGTGATGAGCGGCAGGGGTCATATTCGAATTCGCGATATTTCGCGAATTTTTTGTAGAATATTTGCCGAAAATTCGCGAATTCGAAAAAAAAAATTTTTTACTCAAAAAATCGGAAAGGTAATGATTGTGCAATATGCGAATTTTCGGAATTCGAATTTTCGGATTCGAATTTTTATTGCAAATTTTTCAACTTACAACTATTAGACAAAGAAGATTATATCACTATATTAGCTAAATTGCTCTATTCGATTTTTTTAGAAAATTCTCTATATTGCAATAACTTCGTTTTTTCGAATATTCGTAATATTCTAAAACAAGAATATATAGCAATATAGCAAATATAAAAAAAAAAACGAATATAGAGCAAAATTCGCAAACACTACTACTCCTAAAGTCAAGTATATTGCAGCCTTCTTATTGGCCCACAAGCTAGAAGCAGTGAGGGATCATGTGTACTGATAAAAAAAATTAAAAAAAATAGAAAAAAAAAAATCTGGAAAAATTCGAATATTCGAAATTTCGAATATATATAACTATATTCTAAATTTTCGCGAATTTTCGAAGTACCTATATTCGCGATAAAAATTCGAAATTCGAATATTCGTGATCAACACTAGTAGCCAGGTACCTTTTTTTTTGTGGTGGACTGTAGTGGCTATGTACCAGTCTGTCCCTGATGGACCTACCTCTTCTGTCAGTCACAATCAGCTGTGGTGAGATGATATCATTTAAATCAGGGTCAGACAAGAGTATTCCACAATATCACCTGAGGACACCAAGAACTCTCTGATTTTGTTTGTCAAATGTGCCGACTATCCTCATAGTCTTGTTCTCCTCCCTAGAACGAGACTTTTGGACAAGGAGGGAGTGTCTGTCTTTTTGTAAAGGCATCTTATATGCGTCTTTTAGGATCTCAGTGGGATATCCTCTCTGAACAAAGCATTCCTGCAGATCTTTGGTCTGGGATCTATAGGTATTGGCTCGTGGGGATACCCTTCTTTAGGCTCAAGGGATGATAACTGTCCCATCTCAGGAGACTATTGGTGGCTGTCGGTTTTTGGTACGTCTCGTGTATAATTCACCTTTTTTCTTGGTAATAGAAATATTCAAGGAAGCGATCTTTTCATTATGAATTTCGTGGGTAAATCTCAAGCCAATATCATTGTGGTTCAATTGCTGAACAAAAGCTTTGAACAAACCAATGGACCCATTGCTCGCAAAAGACCACAGTACCTTCCCACCAGCCCAGGAGATTTGCATAACTGGGGGCACATGGACACCCCATTGCGGTCCCCTGAGCTGGTGGAAAAACTTGCCTTCGAATAGAAAGTAGTTATGAAGGAGAATAAACTCCAAAATATCCAGAACAAAAGAACTGTGTGTCTTACACTGTATCCCCCTAGTCTTCAATAAATGCTCAATGGCTATGTGGTATGCTAGTATATAATGCCTCAACATCAATCGAGGCCAGGTATATGCCATAATCAATTGTGATGTTCTCAATTTTCATCATGAGATCTGTGGTGTTACGTAAATATGATGGCAAGGATGAGATAAAGGGGCTAAGAATCTTATCCACATAGATGACGGCATTTTGTGTTAGAGAATTAACTCTGGAGATGATCCGGCGGCCTCTGAGGGGGGGGGGTACCCTTTATGAACTTTGGGAAGGGCTTAAAATGTTGGAATTTGCAAATGTTTTGGAGACATGAATTTAATTTCTTCACTAAAGATTACTCTGTTGTCAAGTGCTCTAATAAGAATAGACTCTAGTTCATTCTAGAAGTCTTCTGTAGGATTTTTAGAGAGAATGTTGTAACATGTTCTGTCATTAAGAAGGTCGTAACACATGTTTTGATAAGTATGATGATCCATGATCAAGACATTACCCCCTTTGTCTGAGGGTTTACAAATAATAGAGTGATCAGTTTCTAAATCCTTCAATGCTTCTAACTCCACCCTATTAAGATTTCTGTGTAGGGTTGGATTAACCTCTGGAATTTTTTCCAGTTTATAGAAAACATCTAGAATCTGTGTATCTTGAGGTGGGGGCATCTTGCTGCTTCTCTCCTTAAGGGAAGTGAAGGGTCCCTGTCCTGGGACCAGTTCACCATCCTCCAAAAGGGAACTCAGTGTCTAAACCCCCTTAAGATCCTCCCTCATAATCCCTAGTTTTTGACAAGTTTCATTATTATGAGTCTTAAAGAATGTTCTCCATTTTAGTTTGCGAATTTAAAGGTTAATATCCTTAATCAAATTAAAGGGACAAAATTTTGTAGTTGGAACAAATGAAAAAACCTTTGTCAGCACACCAATCTCAATTCTTGTAAGAGATCTCTTGGACATATTAAATATCTGATTTGATTGTGATGTCATTTTGTTTCGGGGGCCTCAAATTGACTCCCCATTAGACAGGAGGTAGAAAATGTGGGATAAAAACATCTGATACAGAATAAAGACTATAATGTTACCATGGCGACAACACCCAGGTTATAAATAGTAAACCTATAATTACCCAGTATAATGAGCAGGAGAATGCTTATAAAAACATTATAAGAAGAAAATGGGTTAAACAAAAACATATACAATAATTGGGTCACTATTATCAGATTATCCTAGTTTAATTTTTAGAAGTCTAAAATTGTAAATCAAATAGCACTAACTATAAAAAGGAGCACCACACAGGGCAGTATGGTGCAAGTGCAAAATTCAAGTTTACTTTTAAGTTAAGTAAAGGGAAGTTTTCATTATGGGAGACTTTAATCTTCCTGATGTAAACTGGAAAACCAAAATAGCTAGTTCTGCCAGGAGTACAGATATTCTAAATTCCCTACTGGGATTATCTTAACAGCAAGTAGTTGAGGAACCAACCCAGAAGGAGGCCATTTTAGATTTAGTATTCACAAATGGGAATTTGGTATGTGATATTACTGTAGGGGAAAGCTTGGGATCTAGTGATCACCAGTCAGTGTGGTTTACTATAAGTACAGTGACTGAGTCACACCACACAAAAACAAAAGTTTTAGATTTTAGAAAAACAGACTTTTCTAAAATTAGATTAGCGTTATACGAGTCCCTATCAGATTGGAACAGTTTGAATGGAGTCCAGGAGAAATGGGAGTACTTAAAAGTGGCACTATTGAAGGCAACAGATAATTGCATTAAGCTTGTCAGTAAAAGCAAAGAAAGGAAGAGACCACTGTGGTACTCAACAGAAGTGGCCAAAATCATTAAAAACAAAAAGATAGCATTTAGTAATTAGAAAAAAAAAAAACGAGGATGACAGGCAAATTTATAAGATTAGACAAAAACAGGCCAAGCAAGTTATAAGAGCTTCTAAAGCACAGGCAGAAGAGAAATTAGCTCAGTCAGTGAAAAAAGGCGATAAGACATTCTTCAGATACATAAATAAAAAAAAGAAATTAAAACAAGGAATTAACAAATTAAAAACAAAAGAAGGAAGGTATATGGAAGAAGATAAAGAACTAGCTGACTGCCTCAATGAATACTTCTGTTCAGTTTTTACAATGGAAAATGAAGGAAAAGGACCTCAGTTAGGAAGGAAGACTAATGAATCTTTTGATGCATGTGTCTTTACAGAGGAAGAGGTTCTAAGTCAGCTGTCTAAAATTAATACAAATAAGTCACAGAGACCTGATGGGATACACCCAAAGCTATTAAAAGAGCTTAGTGGTGAACCAGCAAAACCATTAACAGATTTATTTAACCAACCACTGGTAACAGGAGTGGTCCCAGAAGATTGGAAATTAGCAAATGTTGTGCCCATTCACAAGAAAGGTAGTAGGGAGGAATCGGGCAACTATAGGCCAGTAAGCCTGACATCAATAGTGGGGAAATTAATGGAAACCATACTTAAGGAGAGGATTGTGGAACATTTAAAATCCCATGGATTGAAAGATGAAAAACAGGATGGGTTTACTTCAGGGAGATCATGTCAAACTAATCTTATTGATTTTTTTGATTGGGTGACTAAATTAATAGATGGCGGAGGTGAAGTAGACATCGCTTATCTAGACTTTAGTAAGGCTTTTGATACTGTCCCACATAGAAGGCTTATCAATAGATTGCAGTCTTTGTGCTTGGACTCCCATATTGTTGAATGGATTATGCAGTGGCTGAGGGAAAGACAACAGAGGGTTGTAGTCAATGGAGTATATTCAGACCATGGTCTTGTTACCAGTGGGGTACCTCAGGGATCTGTTCTGGGACCCATATTGTTTAATATCTTTATCAGTGAAATTACAGAAGGCCTTGATGGTAAGTTGTGTATTTTTGCTGATGACACAAAGATTTGTAACAGGGTTGATGTTTCTGGATGGATACACCGAATGGAAAAGGATTTAGGAAAACTAGAGGAATGGTCAAAAATCTGGCAACTAAAATTTAATGTTGGTAAGTGCAAGATAATGCACCTGGGGCGTAAAAACCCAAGAGCAGAATATAAAATCAGTGATACAGTCCTAACCTCAGTATCTGAGGAAAGGGATTTAGGGGTCATTATTTCAGAAGACTTAAAGGTAGGCAGACAATGTCATAGAGCAGCAGGAAATGCTAGCAGAATGCTTGGGTGTATAGGGAGAGGCATTACCAGTAGACAGAGGGAGGCGCTCATGCCGCTCTACAGAGCACTAGTGAGACCTCATTTGGAGTATTGGGCTCAGTACTGGAGACCATATCTCCAGAAGGATATTGATACTTTGGAGATAGTTCAGAGAAGAGCTACTAAACTAGTACATGGATTGCAGGACAAAACTTACCAGGAAAGATTAAAGGACCTTAACATGTATAGCTTGGAAGAAAGACAATACGGGATATGATAGAAAGTTTTAAATACATAAAGGGAATCAACAAGATAAAAGAGGAGAGAATATTTAAAAGAAGAAAAACTGCTACAAGAGGACATAGTTTTAAATTAGAGGGGCAAAGGTTTAAAAGTAATATCATGAAGTATTACTTTACTGAGAGGGTAGTGGATGCATGGAATAGCTTCCTGCAGAAGTGGTAGCTGCAAATACAGTGAAGGAGTTTATGCATGTATGGGATAGGCATAAGGCCATCCTTCATATAAGATAGGGCCAGGGACTAGTCATAGTACTCAGTATATTGGGCAGACTAGATGGACCAAATGGTTCTTATCTGCCGACACATTCTATGTTTCTATGTTTCTATGTAAAGGAGAATATAAACTGTGAAACAAGAAGTGTCAAGTATAGTATCAATTGTCCTGTAATATAATATATGTGGGTAAAACTAAATGTCATCTCTGTCCAACTATTTACGGCACTTTCTCACCTTTAAACTAAGCTCGAGTTCATCTGTTTTCATATGGTGTTCGTGCGGTTTTGTAGATTGAAGGTATAGATGTCCTGGAGTTCTGCTGCAGGTGAATCCAATGATATGGATCCCTCCCTAATGCTTTTATGGCACACCTTATAATGGTACCTCTTGGACTGAGACTATAGATACCGCTCTTAGCCAGATCTCACATATGCGGTTGTATTAAACTATGTCATAAGATGTCAATATATGTGCTTTGTACAAGTATGGTTCTGCATTCCTTGTTTGTACACTTATTCTTTCATGTTTATAAAATCAATAAAAAGATTTTAAAAAGAAAACTAAATGTCATCTATACCAAAGAATTAATGAGCACTTGTATAATAATAAAAATCAGACATAATGTAACAAATTTACCTGTCCAGTGGCTCGATCCTCACTCGTGGCATGCCACGCCGGCCGAGAGGTGCTGCTGAGCCACGTCGCCTGGTGACGTGAAAGCATCCTTAGTAACAGGATGCAATCTGGGCATGTGCTGGGGTAGATAAGCAATGGGCTGATTGCTCAGCTGCTCCATTCTAACATATGTACTAATATTTCTGACTAATGGAGCGTGCTGCAGCTGAAACTCCACTATCGCCTGCTGCTGGTTGCACAGTCTGTCCAGCATGGGCACATCGCATATGAGGCGGTGAGCGGGAAGGCCGAAGTTACGCTGTAGCGCAGACAGGCGAGCAGCGGCAGGATGTGAACGCCGGAAGCGCGACCAGACGGCCCGCACTTTATGCAGCAGCTCTGACATGTCGGGGTAGTTGTGAATGTACTTCTGCACCACCAAATTCAGCACATGCGCCAGGCAAGGGATGTGCATCAAACCGGCTAGTCCCAGAGCTGCAACGAGATTTCGCCCATTATCGCACACCACCAGGCCGGGCTTGAGGCTCACCGGCAGCAACCACTCGTCAGTCTGTTGTTCTATACCCCGCCACAACTCCTGTGCGGTGTGGGGCCTGTCCGCCAAACATATGAGTTTCAGAATGTCCTGCTGACGTTTACCCCGGGCTGTGCTGAAGTTGGTGGTGAAGGTGTGTGGCGTACTGGATGAGCAGGTGGAAGAAGAGGAGGAGGAAGCTGAGTAGGAGGAGGAGGAGACAGGAGGCAAAGAATGTTGCCCTGTGATCCTTGGCGGCGGAAGGACGTGCGCCAAACAGCTCTCCGCCTGGGGCCCATCCGCCACTACATTTACCCATTGTGCAGTTAGGGAGATTTAGCGTCCCTGGCCGTGCTTACTGGTCCACGTATCTGTGGTTAGGTGGACCTTGCCACAGATGGCGTTGCGCAGTGCACACTTGATTTTATCAGATACTTGGTTGTGCAGGGAAGGCACGGCTCTCTTGGAGAAGTAGTGCCGGCTGGGAACAACATACTGTGGGACAGCAAGCGACATGAGCTGTTTGAAGCTGTGTGTGTCCACCAGCCTAAATGACAGCATTTCATAGGCCAGTAGTTTAGAAATGCTGGCATTCAGGGCCAGGGATCGAGGGTGGCTAGGTGGGAATTTACGCTTTCTCTCAAATGTTTGTGAGATGGAGAGCTGAATGCTGCCGTGTGACATGGTTGAGATGCTTGGTGACGCAGGTGTTGGTGGTACATCCCATGTTTGCTGGGCGGCAAGTGCCAACGTTCCTCCAGAGGCGGAGGAAGAGGCCGAGGCGGCAGCAGAGGAAGAGGCCGAGGCGGCAGCAACAGAAGAGGTAGCAGGGGAAGCCTGAGTGACTTCCTTGTTTTTAAGGTGTTTACTCCACTGCAGTTCATGCTTTGCATGCAGGTGCCTGGTCATGCAGGTTGTGCTAAGGTTCAGAACGTTAATGCCTCGCTTCAGGCTCTGATGGCACAGCGTGCAAACCACTCGGGTCTTGTCGTCAGCACATTGTTTGAAGAAGTGCCATGCCAGGGAACTCCTTGAAGCTGCCTTTGGGGTGCTCGGTCCCAGATGGCGGCGGTCTTTTTCAGGCGGAGTCTCTTGGCGGCGGGTGTTCTGCTTTTGCCCACTGCTCCCTCTTTTGCTACGCTGTTGGCTCGTCTCACCACTGCCTCTTCCTCCGAACTGTGAAAGTCAGTGGCACGACCTTCATTCCAAACTGATGGGCTTGGTTTTCAGGCGCCATCTGTGCGCTTTCTGCAGAAGACTGGGTGGGAGATAATGTGAACGTGCTGGATCCACTGTCGGCCACCCAATTGACTAATGCCTGTACCTGCTCATGCCTTACCATCGTTAGATCGGCATTGGGCCCCACCAAATATCGCTGTAAATTCTGGAGGCTACTGGGACCTGAGGTAGTTGGTACACTAGGACGTGTGGCTGTGGCAGAACGGCCACGTCCTCTCCCAGCACCAGACGGTCCATTAACACCACCACGACCATGTCCGCGTCCCTTACTAGATGTTTTCCTTATTGTTACCGTTCACCACAATAAGAAAAATATTATTTGGCCCAATGTATTGAATTCAAATTCAGGCCTTTTTTTACAAACACACAACACTATCTGGCTATCTATTTAAGTACCGTATTACACTAATACAGGCACAGCAGTAATGACAGATTTAGCTGAATATAAATTTGAGGCCTATTATTTAGGCGCTGGGTGACAGGTATACGTTTACGGACAGAATTAGACTTGGATATGCACAGTAGCGTGTGTGTGAAGTTATTGAGAATGACCCTATCAGCACCTTGAATCTAATATACCCTTTTAGGGATAGATTTAAAGTAGGCCTGATACAGCAGAAACCACTAATTTAGGAAATTGCTAAGTTGGGAATTGTATTTCAACCCAGAACAAAAACTGTGCTTTGACGGACACAAAATAAGTTGACCAGCTACAGCAATAACCACAGATTTTGCTGAATATAAATTTGAGGCCTATTATTTAGGCGCTGGGTGACAGGTATAC
Source organism: Bufo bufo (assembly GCF_905171765.1). Lineage (NCBI taxonomy): Eukaryota > Metazoa > Chordata > Amphibia > Anura > Bufonidae > Bufo > Bufo bufo. The sequence goes on from NC_053389.1 coordinate 16,140,972, forward strand.
GTTTACGGACAGAATTAGACTTGGATATGCACAGTAGCGTGTGTGTGAAGTTATTGAGAATAACCCTATCAGCACCTTGAATCTAATATACCCTTTTATGGATAGATTTAAAGTAGGCCTGATACAGCAGAAACCACTAATTTAGGAAATTGCTAAGTTGGGAATTGTATTTCAACCCAGAACAAAAACTGTGCTTTGACGGACACAAAATAAGTTGACCAGCTACAGCAATAACCACAGATTTAGCTGAAAATAAATTTGAGGCCTATTATTTAGGCGCTGGGTGACAGGTATACGTTTACAGACAGAATTAGACTTGGAAATGCACAGTAGCGTGTGTGTGAAGTTATTGAGAATGACCCTATCAGCACCTTGAATCTAATATACCCTTTTAATGAATAGATTTAAAGTAGCCCTGATACAGCAGAAACCACTAATTTAGGAAATTGCTAAGTTGGGAATTGTATTTCAACCCAGAACAAAAATATATCCTTTGCCAGACAGCAAACAGTATTACAATTGGCTGGCCACAGCTGAAACACCAATTTAGGGTCCTGCTATTTTGGCAATTGTATTTCACCCCTCAATAAAATAGCAAGCACAGCCAAACCCCTGATGTAGGATATAGCAAAAAAATAACCACACTATTGATGGTTAAATGGACTTGGTGGCAGCTTGCCCCTGATGTAGGATATAGCCAAAAAATAGCCACACTATTGATGGTTAAATGGACTTGGTGACAGCTTGCCCCTGATGTAGGATATAGTAAAAAAATAACCACACTATTGATGGTTAAATGGACTTGGTGGCAGCTTGCCCCTGATGTAGGATATAGCCAAAAAATAGCCACACTATTGATGGTTAAATGGACTTGGTGACAGCTTGCCCCTGATGTAGGATATAGCAAAAAAATAACCACACTATTGATGGTTAAATGGACTTGGTGGCAGCTTGCACCTGATGTAGGATATAGCCAAAAAATAACCACACTATTGATGGTTAAATGGACTTGGTGACAGCTTGCCCCTGATGTAGGATATAGCAAAAAAATAACCACACTATTGATAGTTAAATGGACTTGGTGACAGCTTGCCCCTGATGTAGGATATAGCAAAAAAATAACCACACTATTGATGGTTAAATGGACTTGGTGGCAGCTTGCCCCTGATGTAGGATATAGCCAAAAAATAACCACACTATTGATGGTTAAATGGACTTGGTGACAGCTTGCCCCTGATGTAGGATATAGCAAAAAAATAACCACACTATTGATGGTTAAATGGACTTGGTGGCAGCTTGCCCCTGATGTAGGATATAGCCAAAAAATAACCACACTATTGATGGTTAAATGGACTTGGTGACAGCTTGCCCCTGATGTAGGATATAGCAAAAAAATAACCACACTATTGATGGTTAAATGGACTTGGTGACAGCTTGCCCCTGATGTAGGATATAGCAAAAAAATAACCACACTATTGATGGTTAAATGGACTTGGTGGCAGCTTGCCCCTGATGTAGGATATAGCAAAAAAATAACCACACTATTGATGGTTAAATGGACTTGGTGGCAGCTTGCCCCTGATGTAGGATATAGCCAAAAAATAACCACACTATTGATGGTAAATGGACTTGGTGACAGCTTGCCCCTGATGTAGGATATAGCAAAAAAATAACCACACTATTGATGGTTAAATGGACTTGGTGACAGCTTGCCCCTGATGTAGGATATAGCCAAAAAATAACCACACTATTGATGGTTAAATTAACTTGGTGACAGCTTGCCCCTGATGTAGGATATAGCAAAAAAATAACCACACTATTGATGGTTAAATGGACTTGGTGGCAGCTTGCCCCTGATGTAGGATATAGCCAAAAAATAACCACACTATTGATGGTTAAATTGACTTGGTGACAGCTTGCCCCTGATGTAGGATATAGCAAAAAAAATAACCACACTATTGATGGTTAAATGGACTTGGTGGCAGCTTGTGCTGGCGCACCAAAAGACACAAAATGGCCGCCGATCACCCCAGAAAAAAGTGACTGAAAAACGCTCTGGGCAGCCTAAAAACAGTGAGCAATTGAATAGCAGCAGTTCAATGATCCACAGCTGTAGATCGATCACTGACTTAAAGGGAACCTGTCACCAGGATTTTGTGTATAGAGCTGAGGACATGGGTTGCTAGATGGCCGCTAGCACATCCACAATACCCAGTTTCCATAGCTCTGTGTGCTTTTATTGTGTAAAAAAAACGATTGCATACATATGCAAATTAACCTGAGATGAGTCCTGTACGTGAGATGAGTCAGGGACAGGACTCATCTCAGGTTAATTTGCATATGTATCAAATCGTTTTTTTTTACTCAATAAAAGCACACAGAGCTATAGGGACTGGGTATTGCGGATGTGCTAGCGGCCATCTAGCCACCGTTGTCCTCAGCTCTATACACAAAATCCTGGTGACAGGTTCCCTTTAAGTGTTTTGGAGGAGTTAATCACTGCCTAATCTCGCCCTAACAACAGTCGCAGCTGCAACCTCTCCCTACACTAAGCACAGCAGAGTGACGTGCGGCGCTACGTGACTCCAGCTTAAATAGAGGCTGGGTCACATGCTGCACTGGCCAATCACAGCCATGCCAATAGTAGGCATGGCTGTGATGGCCTCGTGGGGCAAGTAGTATGACGCTTGTTGATTGGCTGCTTTGCAGCCTTTCAAAAAGCGCCAAGAAAATGACGAACACCGACCCCGAACTTTTACTAAAATGTTCGGGTTCGGGTCCGTGTCACGGACACCCCAAAATTCGGTACGAACCCGAACTATACAGTTCGGGTTCGCTCATCCCTACCATTAACAGATTTATTTAACCAATCGCTGGCAATAGGAGTCGTCCCAGAAGATTGGAAATTAGCAAATGTTGTGCCGATTCACAAGAAAGGTAGTAGGGAGGAATCGCAGCCTGACATCAATAGTGGGGAAATTAATGGAAACCATACTTAAGGAGAGGATTGTGGAACATCTAAAATCCCATGGATTGAAAGATGAAAAACAGCATGGGTTTACTTCAGGGAGATCATGTCAAACTAATCTTATTGATTTTTTTGATTGGGTGACTAAAACAATAGATGGCGGAGGTGCAGTAGACATCGCTTATACTGTCCCACACAGAAGGCTTATCAATAAATTGCAGTCTTTGGGCGTGGACTCCCATATTGTTGAATGGATTAGGCAGTGGCTGAGGGACAGGCAACAGAGGGTTGTAGTCAATGGAGTATATCCAGACCAAGGTCTTGTTACCAGTGGGGTACCTCAGGGATCTGTTCTGGGACCCATATTGTTTAATATCTTTATCAGCAAAATTGCAGAAGGCCTCGATGGTAAGGTGTGTCTTTTTGCTGATGACACAAAGATTTGTAACAGGGTTGATGTTCCTGGAGGGATACACCAAATGGAAAAGGATTTAGGAAAACTAGAGGAATGGTCAAAAATCTGGCAACTAAAATTTTATGTGGATAAGTGCAAAATAATGCACCTGGGGCGTAAAAACCGAAGAGCAGAATATAAAATCAGTGATACAGTCCTAACCTCAGTATCTGAGGAAAGGGATTTAGGGGTCATTATTTCAGAAGACTTAAAGGTAGGCAGACAATGTCATAGAGCAGCAGGAAATGCTAGCAGAATGCTTGGGTGTATAGGGAGAGGCATTACCAGTAGACAGAGGGAGGTGCTCATGCCGCTCTACAGAGCACTAGTGAGACCTCACTTGGAGTATTGTGCGCAGTACTGGAGACCATATCTCCAGAAGGATATTGATACTTTGGAGAGAGTTCAGAGAAGAGCTACTAAACTGGTACATGGATTGCAGGATAAAACTTACCAGGAAATATTAAAGGACCTTAACATGTATAGCTTGGAAGAAAGACGAGACAGAGGGGATATGATAGAAACTTTTAAATACATAAAGGGAATCAACAAGGTAAAAGAGGAGAGAATATTTAAAAGAAGAAAAACTGCTACAAGAGAACATAGTTTTAAATTAGAGGGGCAAAGGTTTAAAAGTAATATCAGGAAGTATTACTTTACTAAGAGATTAGTGGATGCATGGAATAGCCTTCCTGCAGAAGTGGTAGCTGCAAATACAGTGAAGGAGTTTAAGCATGCATGGGATAGGCATAAGTCCATCCTTCATATAAGATAGGGCCAGGGGCTATCCATAGTATTCAGTATATTGGGCAGACTAGATGGGTCAAATGGTTCTTATCTGCCGACACATTCTATGTTTCTATGTTTCTATGTTTCTATATTCATGACATATCGCAAATTCGATAGTGGAGTGCATATGATTAGACAGAGTGTCCAGGGTATACCATATTTATCGAGATTTGTAACAAATAAATTGGGAACAAATCAAATTGGGCGAATAGCTTAAATATCGTGTCCCAGGTTTTTAGGAATTCTGAGTGGTGATGTGGCCTTATTAGTTTTGTGTGTGTCATGGTGATCTTACCTAGATACCCTTGCTCCCCAGGGTTGGGCTCTGTAGCAATAAAGAGGAGAGTGATTGTTGGTGGAGTAAGAGTCCAGACTTGGTAAAAGTTCCACAGCTTTACTTGAATAAACTTGCATCCAGACAATAAGTGATCTTTCTCTTGGCTCCAGCAGGTTTTGGGGTAAACTGGCAGGCAAACTTGAATACTGTGCTTTTTCTTTCTCTGCTGTGCTAGACTCTGGCTTTGGTCTGGTTAGATGGACTTTATCACAGTTCTGGTACCTTTAGGTGGGGTGCCTTTGGTTTTTGAAACCCCTCGTGATACTCTGTCTCTTAAACTGTAAGGAGTCAGGGTACTCCTCATCTCCTTTCCACTATCAATTTCACTCTCGACTATCTATAGCTTCCTGCAACCCCTCCCTTGGTAGGAAGCATGACTAGCCCACTTCTGCCCAAAAGGGGGGAGAATGTAATGGTAAGTTCCATTCTATCCAAAGGTACTCTGCCAGATACACTGCCACCTGCTAGACAACCAGGCATATTACATGTTATAAAATACATAAGTTACATTGCAATATTATTAATGCACAATATCAAAGGACCTAGAATAAATACACAGATGACATTATTGGTTAGCCTATTAGAGACAGTAGCAGGGAGTGGGAATGATAGTGTCTACTCTGAGGTACTACAAATACAGAGCAGGTAGTTGGGAAGGAGCGCGCCTTCATAGATCACAGTTTCATAAAAGTTTTGGGGAGGGTGAAACTGGGTGCTGAGGAGGTGAAAAAAATCAGAGGAGAAGGGTGGTGACCATGGTGGCACTAAAGAGCAGATGCAATGTACAGCCAAAAACTCCACAAGAATTGGTAGGGCCAGATCTGCTTCTATCGTGGTAAGCTCGGGAAATGGGGATTCCACTGATACTGTGGATGCAGACTCAAAATGTGCCAGCTCTATGCCAACGTCGGCTGCCTCTAGCGCTGTGCGAGCAACTCCCATGTAGTGCTTTTTCTCCACAAGGAGTCTTGATGCTCTCAAAAAAAGAAACAATATACAATATTTTAGTTTAAAACCATTCTCTGGCAAGAAGAAGAGATCTAATTTATTTTAGTAAGCCATTAAGAGGTATAAAACCACAATATTTTATATAGCATCGAGACATCATACTAGTAGCTAACATGTTACATGTGCGTGCATTTTTTTTTTCCACAATGCAAGCACAGAAAACCACAGCCATGTACAATATCTGCAGGATTAAAATAAGCCGCAGGTGTTCAAACACAAACATACAGTAGGTACAAGGGCTCTATTGCAGCTCAAGAGGGGGCATCACTGGATCCTGTTGGAAAATACAACTGGCCAGCATTCCCAGCCAGAACAAGTCTGTCCCCCTTCTCCTGGTCTTTTTTTCTGATGACACATTCCCTTTAATAGACAATTGTATAACTAGCAAATCTCTAAATCACTTCATTTAATAAATTGCCTG